>NC_135477.1:227955615-228262865 GCF_052094955.1 Ictidomys tridecemlineatus
AAAACCTTGGACAGCTCCATGCACTGGCCATTGGCAGGAAAACCAAAAGAACTTTAAACAATTGCTTCCTTGGTTTATGACAATAATTATGTAGGATAAGTATTCTCTATGAGAAATATTTGTTTTTAAGGAAAAGACAAGAGTTATTTTTAAAAGAATAATTTTT
Organism: Ictidomys tridecemlineatus; assembly: GCF_052094955.1. Classification (NCBI taxonomy): domain Eukaryota; kingdom Metazoa; phylum Chordata; class Mammalia; order Rodentia; family Sciuridae; genus Ictidomys; species Ictidomys tridecemlineatus. Next base: position 227,955,782 of record NC_135477.1, read on the forward strand.
AAAATAGTACATGCCCATTTTCTTTATAAAGGCAATAAAATACAATGCAAAATATTGCATTTTTAAAAAGACATGGAATACCCCTTGAATCCTACAACATGACAATACACAGGATAAAATTCTATAGGGAAATTGCCTAGAAACCAAGAACCTCAAAAAATCCCAATTTGATGTCGTCTCTGTGCACTGGCTTTCACATAATGCCCACAAAAAACAAGGAAAAATTAAAACTGCATTAGAAATCATGTCTCCTGAAGTCAATTTGCCAGACCTGGTTTCAGGATCCTGCCCCTGCACGTTTACCTTTTCTGCTACATTCTAGGTAATGACTTCAGATCTATTTTCTGTTTCACTAATTCTCCCCAAAGCTGTTTAACCTCTATGTTACCTTTATAAACCTTGAGAATGCAACTATAACTAACAAACCCAGAGGTGGGAGTATGAATGGGCCAGTTTCAGCATTTTCACAGGTTGGGATAATTGATAGTTTAAAATGGAATCGCTTATTTACAACTAGTGTTTACTAAAATCCTTTTTCCTTAACTTTACAGGAACCTTTTAGGAACTAATATTTCCTGTGATGAAGAAACATTTATCTGAAATTTATTCTGCTTTCTTTCTTCTTTCTGTTAAATTCTAGCAAAATTAAACAGAAAGAATTAAAACTAGCATGGTAGTCCTGTTTGTAAAATCAGTCTCTCTCTCTCTCTCTCTCTCTCTCTCTCTCTCTCTCTCTCTCTCTCTCTCTCTCTCTCTCTCTCTCTCTCTCTCTCTCTCTCTCTCTCTCTCTCTAGTGTGTGTGTGTGTGTGTGTAGATAGATATCTGGAATGACATACATCTAATGTTAATAATAGTTATTTCTGATTAATGGATTTTGTGTGCTTTTTTAAACTTACTTATTCTAAACTAAGTAATTCTTTACTTTAGCAGATCTAATTTAACAACAACAAAAGGAAAATGAAAAAAAGGTTGCAAAATTTAGTGACTTGAGTGAGGGGCCACTACCTCTCCCTCTGCCACTCAGCTTAAATTCTATTGATATTCTGAGTTTTTTTGTTTGTTTGTTGTTTTTGTGGTACTGGAGTGTGAATCCAGGGATGCTCTATTTCTGAGCTACATCAGTCCCCAGTCCTTTTAATTTTTTTTGTTTTGAGACAAGGTCTCACTAAATTGCAGAGTCTGGCCTTGAACTTGTGATCCTCCTGCCTCAGCCTCTGAGTCCCTGTGATTGCAGTTGTGCAACACCATGCCCAGCTCTCCAAACTTTTCTTGAATGTGAAGTCATGTATAGCAATGACTGTGAAAGTTTCTTATGAATGGCGTTTGGTTATTATTTTCAACTGGACAATGAAGAATAGCTGAAGCCTCTAGGTCCATTGATACTTAACAAAGTTACCTATTATATTTTTAATCAAATTACTTTCATTTGAAAAAAGCACTTAGACTAAGGTTCTAAACCTGTATTACTTTCTGTATTATTTCCTAGTAGTATCTGAAGTCATATGTGACTTAGATAACTATTGTTTCACATAACACAATTATTCTTCTAATATAGCTGATCTACCAGGCCTCTAAACCAGAGTGAGTAATCAACTGTTTTCCTAAGTGAGCTCAATTCATACCTACCTCTTGGAAAGTATTGGTTAACATTTTGTGTCTAAAGTATATCTGAGTTACCCAGAAGAAGCAAAAGTATACCTGGTTAATTAGTCTGATTTGGGGGGTTCTTTGTGTTTTATTGTTCTCTAGCATTTCATCTTTGTGGCATTTTCATTTCAAATATAAAAACATTTAGCTACTGAGAATAAGTAGAATGTTCTGGATTGATACTAAAAACCCTAAAACTCCGAGGCTGGGGTTGTGGCTTAGTGGTAGAGTACTCACCTATCACATGGGAGGCACTGGGTTTGATCCTCAGCACCATATAAAAACAAAGAAACAAACAAATAAATAAAGGTATTGTGTTCATTTACAACTAAAAAAAATTACCAAAAAAAAAATACATACAACCTAAAACTTGTCTCAGTCCAGCCATCATAGAGGCTAACTTAAACAATAGGTAACAAACAAAATGTTTCTTTAACAACACCTGGCTGATTTATGAAAAGAAGAGGCCCCCAGAAAGGTCCGTTCCAGGGCTGGGAATATAGGCCAGTTGGTAGAATGCTTGCCTAGTGTGCACAAAGCCCTCGGGTTTGTCCCCAGCACCACAAAAATAAAAACGGTTCTACTGGCCAATCCATTGAACTTCCTTGAGGTGCCCTCTGTTCGTTCTCCCAGTGTGGTCTCAGGACTAACAGCATCAGTATTTTTACTTGGGAACTTGTTAGAAATGCATATTCCAGGGCCCTAACCCAGAACAACAAATTCAGCAGGTCTGAGTATGGGGTCCAGCAAGGTATTTACAAGATTCTGATAATCTGCTAAAGTTGGAGAACTGTGGAGAGACAAGACTCCGTGAGAAGGACCCCAGGTTTGTTCCAAGAGTATGTGTGTGTGTGTGTGTGGGGGGTGCTATTGTCCTCCCAAAGAAGACCAACTTGGGAAAGTCAGATACCTGAATGGGCGTTTTTAGGGAGAGAAAGGAGGTGCAGAGTGAGAGTGGGCAGGAAGGCTGAGCAGGGTCTTTATCATATAGGGAGTGTGCTCCCCTGCCCCTTGGCCAGAACATCAAAGTCAACCTTCACCTTCAGGTGCTTGTTTCTGTAAGTTTTTAGACGAATGCATTACTTTTCTGCAAGGTAAGCATCATCTTACACATTCTCATATAATGGAAAAGTCACCAGATGTTCTGGATTCTATAAATCTGAGCAAAAATTCTTTAGCAGTTAACATCTTAATCATTTAGGCACTGTTTTTGAGTTTACAATGACATGGAAAGAGAGGGGTAATAACTCTGCAAAGGACTATTCACAAAAGTGGCTCTGTTACATATATGTGTTGCCTCAGGGAAGAGAGGTATTAAAAGATGATATGCTGCATTTATCTTGCCTTCTCTTATCTCCTCCACTCCCAGTTCCATCAAGGGCTGGTATAGATTCCAAAAAGAAAGTGTTATGATTTGAATCCGAAGTTCCTCTAAAATTTGTGTATTTGACCAAGGCTTGGTTACCAGTTTGTGGTGCTGTTGAGAGAGGGTGGGATCTTTGGGTACTGGGGCTCCATTGGAGGAAGTAGATCTGGGGGCAAGCCTCTGAAGGGTGTATTTTGTCCATTTGCTTCTCTGCCTCTTTTCCCTTCTTCTCTCCTCCTGTTCCCAGCTGCTATGAAGTGAGCAGTTCTGCTCCACTACTTGCTCTCTGTCATGATGTTCTGCCTCACCAAAGGTCCAAAGTGAAAGGGTAAAGAGACCATGAACTGAAACTGAGCCAAAATAAATTCCTCCTTTAGGTTGATTTTCTCAGGTATTTTGTCACAGCAATGAATATCTAACACCTTATGCTTTATGCAATCCAATGTCAATTTCAAAGACATCTCTTAGAGAGAGAATTCTATTTTGTATCAGGAGCATAGTCTGTAATGTGGGGGTGGGGCATAAGGAGTCCAGCTAACCTCAGTTCAAATACTGGTTCCACTCTTACCTACTGTTTCTCACCCCCTTCCTCAAGTTCCTTCATTTATAAAATTTGAGAAAATAACAAAGTGACCTCATGGAGTAGTTGAGATAACTAAAAGTGTTCACTGCATAATTCATAAATGATAGCTATAATGTTGAATGAAATAGTCACTGACTGGGAGTTTGTGGAGGTCTCCAGGAGTGGAGGACACCTCTACTCTGACCCTTCATTTTTTGACCACCTCACAGAGAAGAATTTAAGGACTGACAGGTCCAAAGTAGAGAAAGAGATTTATTGTAGAAAGTTCATGTTCAGAATGAGAATGTGGGCAATCTCAGATCCTTGTTCACCTATTCTGGGCTTTTAACATTTATAGAGGAATAGTAGTTAGGGGACCAAAATAGAGTGAAGTCAGGACCAGGTTACATACTTTTGTGCTAATTTTCCTTGCACTTGCACATTGCTCTTGCATGTTATAATCATGCATCTCCACCCACCTGGGGTATTAAATCTCTACCTAGGGTTGTGTGTCTTGCTATTATAATGAGACTAAGGTCATTCTCAGTTTCCAAAGTCTTTAATGGCACATTCTCTAAAGGAGTGGTTTGTCCAGATGCCTCATGGTTATCTTGTGGTTCTAGTACTTTCTCATCAGCTGGCAAGCCAAAGAGAAGTACACAGGGTACACTAGGTTACTTCTAAGTTGTTCTGCATTCCAATGGTGTACGGGTGTTCTCTTGGGATTCTGTTCTCTCTGTATCTCTAAATTCCTATCTCAAAGTTTTTCTTCCCCAGGCTACATTCTGGTAGAAATATCAAGGTAGGGATTACTTTAGTTCAATATTTATGTCATATTAGGTTGTAAGAAAGTCAAGGAGAAAAAGAATCAGTTTATCATGTTGTCCCACTTACTATGTCAATAAGGATTAATGGAAGAGTTTATAGGACACAGTAGAATTTCAAATATCCTATTTAGTCTATACTTATGACATTATCTGCACTCATGGTTTTAAAGTAATATACTTCTAAGCCTCTAGCTTTAAAGATCTCATTAATGGTAATGAAAAAGTTTTGATAAGTTTTAATTCTGCTGTTTCCCTTTGAATCCTTTATGACAAATTTAAGAGCTACAGGACAACTCAGTGCATTACACATGAAAAAGATTTAGCCTGTCCCTCTCTGGATGTAATTAAAACAACGGTTAGTGTTAATGATTTCAAAGCTCTATTTTCTCTAACAAAATCAGGCTAAATTTTCAGTCACTGCTCTACCGCTGAGCCACAATCCCAACCCCAGTTTATGTTTTTTTTTTTTTTTTTTTAAAGAGAGAGTGAGAGGAGAGAGAGAGAGAGAGAGAGAGAGAGAGAGAGAGAGAGAGAGAGAGAGAGAGAGAGAGAGGGAGGGAGAGAGAGAGAGAGAGATAGAGAATTTTTAATATTTATTTTTTAAGTTCTCGGCGGACACAACATCTTTGTTGGTATGTGATGCTGGGGATCGAACCCAGCCGCACGCATGCCAGGCGAGCGCGCTACCGCTTGAGCCACATCCCCAGCCCCCCAGTTTATGTTAATGAACTACTGGAAGGGAATCCCTAGGCAGCTTCAAGATGAGGATGGGTCAAAAGAAGAATCAATTTTGAGTAGAGGGCTGTAACTATCAGCTCCATTCTGATACCTCCAGAAGAGCCAAGGGGCTGGGAAGGTGCTCAGTAACCAACCACCAATGACCTAATCAGCCTAGATAATGAAAACTCACAAATTAATACATCATTGTATTGGGAAAGTGGCAAACCAGGAAAGAACAGAAAAACTCTGATCTCCTGCTTTGCACCCCCAATATACTTATACATCTTGCCCATTTGATTGTTCCTGGATTTTTTTTTTTAAAAGAAAACAGTGATTTAAGTATAGTGTTTTCCTTAGTTCTGAGTTGTTCTAAGGCATTATCAAACTTTGAGGGTTAAGGATTATGGGAACCCCAAATTGTAATTGGGTGAGCATGACTGCTGGTAGCTTGTTGACGCCATTCGTGGCTGTGCTTGAAGTGGGGACACTGGTGTGATACCGAGCATTTAACATTGGGTGTCTGCTTTCAATCTGGGTAGCCTCAGAATTGAATTGTTGGGCAACCAATTGGTGTCCGAGAATTGCTGTTCAAACCAGAGCGCAGAGATTATTGCACACTCCACTGTTCAACTACCACGGTGCAGAAATGAAGTAGTCAAACATCTTAGAGGGCTGGGGTTTTGTGGCTCAGTGGCAGAGCACTTGCCTCACACATGTAAGGCACTGGGTTCGATCCTCAGCACCATGTAAAAATAAACAAAATAAAGACTGAAAAAAAAAAAGATTATGCTTTGCAAATTACTAAGTGCTATTCAACATAAGGCTTATAACCAGTGGTAATTTCATCTTAATTTCCCATGAAATCCACTGGCATTCTGAGCATACTAATAGCCTTATTATACCTTTTGGGAAAAGGAACAGTTATATTTGCCCCTCAAATCTGTCTTGAAAGCTTTGCCAACTATGAAAACTCAAATGACAATTTTAACACTTTGATGTGCTTTTGCCCCGGAACTCTGCCTTACAGTCATAAAGAGGATTATATTTAAAAATAAACCTGTTTTATATCATGGCTCAAGGGCACAACATGAGTTATTTTTAGCCTTCAAAATTCACTAGATACTAGCTGGTAGACTAGTAGTTTCAGACTATCTCCTAAGGCTTTAAAAAAAAAAAAAACAATTCAGGAACATGGACATCAAACACAAGCCTAAAATATTCAATGTGAAAAAACTATTATTGTATTTTCTAAGCTTAGGTAAGTGTTGCAGTTGGTACTTAACTGCCACTCACTCACTTGAAAATTGTTCATATACTTTAAATTTTTTTTTGGTACCAGGATTTGAACCCAGAGGCCCTTAACCAGTAAGCCACATCCCTGGCCTTTTGTAATTTTGTAAAAATATCCCTTTTTAAATATCTTTATTTTTATTTGTTACTGAGGATGGAACCCAGTGCCTCATACGTGCAAGGAAAGAGCTCTACCACTGAGTCCCAGCCCCATCCCTGACAAGGTCTCACTTAGTTGCTTGTGGCCTCGCTAAGTTGCCAAGTCTGGCTTTGAACTTGCAATCCTCCTGCCTTAGCCTCCCAAGCTGCTGGGATTATAGGTGTGTGCTACTGTGCGACTACTTTAGATCTTAAAAAACACAACCTTTTTATTCCTGATATATCTAAATCTGTGACTTCTCCAACTGTATAAAGCCATTCTCTTCCACATATTTCATAAATGTGTTACTATTTAACATCAGGATTACCAAAAAGTTATTTGAATTGATCTTTAAAACTTAATAAGGCTCTACTCAAAAAATTCCACTTGCTGTTATGCTCACTATGTAAGAACTACAAAGAATACCAACTTCTGCCTTCTTTTTCTTGAGCCGACTTTTGAAGTTGGAGGTATGTGTTGAGAATTTTATCTCTCTGTTCATGAAAAAATCATGTTAATACAGATGCAGAAAGATGAGATGGTATCTCTAACCACATACCAACTTCCACACTGGTAATTAAAAAAAATAAGAAAGAGTCATGAACACATAATTTTAAAGTTTACTTTAAAAATGTAAATATCTCCCAATATTTAACAGGTAAAGAAAATAGCATATTGGTTTATTTTATGTAGTTGTTATATTTTATTTTCTAAGTAATACTGATTAAAAATATTTACACACCTACTTTTAAGTCCACAGTTTAGCACTCTTATTTGTATGGCTTTAAAAGTTATAGCACAAGATCTTTACATTAAGGATTGGGGGAAAAGATTCCATTCAAAACAAAGCCTGATATATTATATACATGTTTTTCTCTGTACTTTATTTTAAATACATTAATTTTTAAATGATGCTCATCTTTTTTTTTTCCATCTGTAGTAAAATACTAGTGCAACTTTTCATCAAAATAAAGTTTACCACAGATGTAAATGAACTCTCCCAATTGAAAATGGCCCTTCAGCTGCCATTAAATGAAATTTCTCAATCTAACTTAAATGAAAAAGAATTGGTAGTTGTCATCATAAGCAAAAATATGAAGTACTATAGCACTGTCTACATTGCTCCTTATAACACAAACTTTGAAAGAACCAGAGATGTTTTATAGAAAAGTCTAGTTGGTTTTAAAAAGGCACATGGGTGTTTTTTGTTTGTTTGTTTTTTTAACATTCTGGAAATTTTGCCACCACCACTCTTTCTGTTGCAGAGATGGCACCTGTGACTATTGGGGTAGACAAGAATGTTGTTCAAACTAAAGAAAGCCAGCCAAAATTTTAACTGCACAGTAACAACGCACTTTCTTCATGCAGCCTTGTTTCCTACATATTCAATTTTCTAACATGCATTAGAATACATAAACTTGTATTCTAATGATTTTACATTTGATTTTACAATATGGAAAAAAATTTGAGGAAGGACATGACCCGGGGAAGAGAAAATGGTGATAAAGAACCCTTACTACAATGAAAATAGATACTTTCGTACCCAACTATATAATAAGAATATAATCCATTTAAGTTTTCAGAAATATACTTCTCAAAGCTCCCCTTCATTTATGAGAAAAGATCCTCCTCTGTGGCATTAACTGGGGTGAGGGGCATCAGTTTGTTTCGATAGAAACAGTTCAGCACAACAGGAAATAGTTTTTAACTTTGGTCCACTTGTCTGTCAGTTTAAGGACAGTCACACTGCCCATAACCAGTTCAAAAACCCAACGTGTAAATTAAAAAATATATTCGTTATTTCAATCTAAAACTGGCATAGCTGTTCTGTCATTCTCTGCCTTTTCAACTTGGGAATCCACTGCTGGTTTGGTCTTTAAACCCTCAGCACCTCTGTGATCTTCCCTGGCAGCCTCAGCAGCATCTGCTTGGTTAGGTTCTCTCTCCTCTTGGCTCATGATTTCAGGGGTCACGTGATCCAAGTCCGCTTCTAGAAGCTCAGTTTGTACTTCCACTGGCATCTGATTTACCCGTTCAACATGCAGCTCCTCTACGTGTACTTCAGTACCTTCTTCAGTCTGAATTCGACCCACTTCTAGATAACTGACTTGGACCTGCTCTGGAAGCTCACTCATGTGTGAATCATGCACTTGGCTGTCCTGAAGCAGATCTGGATGGACTTGTTCCACAGTCACTTGTGCTGAATCCACCTGAACCTGAAGTAATGGTAACACATGCACCTTCCCAACTTGTTCTATAATAGTCATTGATGTCACTGGTTCAGTTTGCACACGTGTTTCTACTGAAAGGACTTCTTCAGTTACTAGACGCTCTGAAATATTATGAGTATCACTGAGGTGCCTCCTTAATTCATTTCCTTGCATAAACCACAAGTCACATAAAGTACAATGGTTGGGTTTATCTCCAGTGTGTATTACCAAGTGATCTTTGAACTGGTCCCAGCTGTTAAACACACTGTTACACACCTGAAATAACCAAGATAGATGTTAACTGAAAGAAATATGGATTATTCTCTGTAATTTTAACATATATTGACAGTAAGTTGAAATATATTTTTTAAATATTTATTTTTTAGTTGTACACAATACCTTTATTTTTGTTTATTTTTATGTGTTGCTGAGGATCGAACCCCCTCACACGTGCTAGGCGAGCGCTCTACCGCTGAGCCACAACCCCACCCTAAGTAAGTTGAAATATTATGAATATGGTATCTAAAATAAAATCTGGTCCAAGCTATTTCATAATTACTTGGTTGACTTGGGTCTTTTAGCTGCTAACAACTTTAAATATTCTGGGAAATATTTCATATGGCTCTCATTGTTTAAGTCCCACATAAATTCTTGGAATATAAAGTAACCATATTATAATTTGTAGCATAATTTCAACACTTAAAGAGACATAATCTTACTTTAAAAAAAAAAACCACTATTTTATCATGGAAGACTGACTGCTCTATGGCTAAGAATAACTTTAGTTTCACACTACCTATTGTTTAGTACGTATTTTTTTAAAATTGGTATCAGTGTCATCTAGGATTGAGTACTAAAACTATTTCTCCTTATAAAGTCAACACAGTGATATTCATTACTCTCATTCCTTTCCAAACTGTCAACTCTGTACCTTTGCTTGAGATTCTCAGATGCTCCTAAACTTACGAGTTATGTCCTGATAGATCTACTGTAAATATTCTAAGTTGGAAATGCTTTAAGTTAAAAATGGTTTCAATATACTTAAACCTACTGACTATCACAGCTAAGCAACAAAGTACACTGTAGAGCATCAGCTGTTTCATTCTTGATCACTGATTGACTGGGACCTATGGTTCTCTGTTTCTGTCTAGCACCATGAGAGAGCATCCTATTACCTATTACTAGCTCAGGAAAAGATCAAAATTCAAAGTATGACTTCCACTGACCTTTCACACTATTATAAAGTTAAAAAATTCCAAATTGAATTGTGGTAAGTCAGGGACTACTACCACCTTTCACTATTGAAGAATGCAAATACAAATTCATTTGTTAAGGACAGAATATACCCACACATACCTGGCATTCATACAGCTTCTTCCTTCCCTTTTTTGCCCCCACTCCAGTTTGGCATGCAGTGAGATGACATTTGAGAGTACTATTTCTAGCAAATCGTTCATGACAATTTGGACACTCAAAGGGTTTTTCACCTATTATAAGAGAAAGAAAATATACTGACAATAAAAAAACCAGCAAATTTTAAGAGTCTGTTTTTTGCTTTTTGGTTACTTTTAATAATACATTCTTAAAAGGGGAAATTCACAATTTATAATTCAGATATTTTACCACATCCAAGATTTCTCAGAGAAAATATGACTTAATGATGATTAATTTAATCTGAGCCCTGATGAAGAAATCAAATTTGGATTAAAGTTTTATACCTTTTTTTTCATTTCTTGCATTATTTTCCTTATATAAAAATTATGACCAATCTGTTATTTTAGGGAAATGTATCACTATTCTTTCCATAAGCATTTTTATACACTTACCATGTAACAGATCATGTGCTAGATAATGAAGATAGAAAGATAAATACAATGTCCTTTAAAAAAACTTCCTGTCAAAGGCCAGGGTAAGTGAAATATGTGATAATAAATAAATACATTGCACCGGAAACTCCTTACAGAAAACAGAGCCACAGGAAATGAATTGTAGAGGCACAAAAGAGGAGGGTTAATTCTACCTGGAACGGAATGAAAGAAGGAATCAAGAAAATCTGCTCTAGGCAGAGGCCAGAAGTATAAAACAGCACAGTGGATGAGGATTAAGAAGGGAGAAACTGTTTCTCACAATGGGTGGAATGCCAATCAGAAAAGAACCCAGGACTCAGGAATCCAAGTAGGATTGGAGTAGCTGTGGTAGGAAAGATTATGAATTCAGTTTTGAGTCTGTTCAGTTCAAGTTACTCAGAGCTGAGGGATGGCAGCCAGTAGATAGTTGTACAAATAATTCTGGAGCCAAGTAAGAGGGTGGACTGATATGTAGATTAGTGGTTATTTTCAGTGGTAATAAATACTTCCAGTATGGATAAATTTTCTCAGAGTATGTTGTATGATAACAAAATCAAGGAAAGGACTTAGTGAAACACCAATTTAAAAAGGCAGATAGATGAGCTAGCAAAGGAAACAGAAATATAATTGCCAAGAAGCAGAAGGAATGAAAACTAAGGGAAATTATAGAAGTCAGTGGTAAACTGAGATCAGAAGCCAGATTTGTCTGGGATGAGGAGAGTTAGAGGCATGTTTGTGAAAACAATCAGTATAAAGACTCTTTCAAGAAAGCCTAGAAGTAAAGAGGAAAGGTGCCTGGGAGAACAGATCACTATGAGGGTTCTTCAAGCCAGGATAAACCACTGTTATTTGCTGTGAGAGAAGGAGTACTACAGTGATGATCTGGAATAATCACTGAAGGAGGAAACAAACACCAAACTGTCTAACTAAAGATCTCAGACATGAATTATCTCTATCAGTACTCAGCAACCAGGGAGCAGGAGCAAATACCTAAAATGATTCCAAGACATAGATTTTTTTTTAAGAGGAAGTGAGTTCTTCTAAGCAAGAAAATGTGGTTAGAGAAAAAAATTATGAGAAAAGTGAAGAAATTTGGAGAAAGAACAATGCTTAGAGAACAAGACTAAAATTTTGGAGGTGGAGCTCCAGAAATGAGGTCCCAGATGAGACCTTCATACTTAAATAGAAGGATTCATGCAGTCAAGTAACATTATTTCCTAAAAAACATACAGCTTTTGTACGATTTCCATGATAAAAAATTAATATAAGAAAGAATACCTATTTACCCGGAATTACTGTTGATACAGAAACCCTTTTTAATTCCAAAAATGTTGGGAGATACTGCTAAAAGAAATATTAAATTTTGTGGTTTTATTATAATTTTTCATTATCAATAAGACTTACAAGTATAAACTGGTAGAACCTCTTTTAGGGGCAATTTGATAATATTTGCCAAGATTTTAAATGCACATACTCATACTCCTGGCAGTTATCCTCTTAAAAATTAAGTTACTTGAACATACACATAAAGATAAATGTACAAGAATGCTTATTGCAGCATAGTTTATAATAGCAAAGACCTAGCAAAAACCTAAGTGTTTATTAATAGGAGTAGTTAATTATGGTATAACTATACACTAAAGTATTGTGCATCCACAATTTAAAAAAATTAAGTATTCATAGATACAACGTTTCCCCCTCCCCCGCAAAAAACAAGATAAATGTCACTGTTATCACGGCATGCTATTTGTTTCCCCAAAAGCAAGCATGTATGTGTATGGTTATTTGAAAATCCAAGGAATACACCTGGAAAGATAAATAAAGAAATGATAACAGTTGTTTCTTTCTTTCTTTGTAGTGCTAGGGATTAAACCCAAAGCCTGGCACATGCCTAAGAACACTCTCCACAACCAAACTATACCACCAGCCAGTAGTTTACTTCTGAAGAGATCTACTTAAGTAAAAAAGAGACTAAAAAACCTTTTAGACTAAAAAACTTTTCATTGTATGCCACTTGAACTGTTTCTATTTTAAAATTTACTTTAATAAGCCCAGTAAAATATAGAAATAGCAACAGATTATTCTATTTTAGATGTGTGGGTAGCTGCAGTTTTCAAAGTGCTTTCACCATTTTCATATTTGTCACAACCCTGGAAAGTAGGTGTTACAGTTTGAATCTGCTTATGTTCCCCAAAGGCTCATGTTTTGAAGGCCTGGTCCCTAACTAGTGGTGCTACTGGGAGGTTGTGGAACCTTTAGGACATAGGGCCTAGCTGAACAAAGTGGGTCACTGAAGGTGTGCTTTTGAAGTATATATTTTGTCCTCCAGTCTCCTTTTCTTCTTCCCTCCTATTCTCTCTTCTTCCAGGCTGCCATGAGGTGAGCAGTTTTGTTTCACAGCCCCAGAAACAAAAAAGTCACATGACCATGGACTAAAACCCCTGAAACTGTGGGCCAAAATAAATGATTCCTCCTTCAAGTTGATTTATCTCAGGTATATATTTTGTCACAGTAATGGAAAACTGTGGGAAGGTATTGTTATCCTTATTTACACTTTGAGAAATCTCAAAGTAAAGTGAACCAGTCAAGTTCATGCTTGTAAATATCAGAACTAGAGTTGGAACTGACTTGATTTCTGGATCCACATTCTGATTCTACACTTTTCTCTCTTGGAAACTAGGAGTCCACTATTTAAAAACATGGCTAAAGGCCTGCTCTAGGTTGTCTTTCACACTGGTTATCCTTCAGGCATAGCTGTCAGTTGCTCTGGTTCTTCTTTAACACCTAAACTGCTTACCTGTTTTTTCTGTAATTTAATAACCCCCAATCATTTGGTCACCTAAATGAGAAAGCTAGGAAGCTCGCTCTCTAATACCACCTCCCTCTGTCTCCCCACCACCTCACTGGTCACCAAATCCTATGGATTTTACCTACGTATTACTAAAATGTCCAACCCTTTTCCATTGTAGCTACCTTTACCAACTCCCCATTCTGGTTTACTTGAACAGATTCCTTATTAGTCAGTAGGTTTCATGCTGCTCCAATCTATCTTGTCAATCATCTAAACCAAATTTGATCAGATTGCTTTCTGACTTAAAACTCCTTTAAAATGACCCAGAATCTTCCAAGATAAAATCCAATCCTTCAGCATATGCACTACCTGCACTCCTAATGACTTGCTTCCACTTGTTTTTATGTCTGAATGTTTCATTTCCTTTGTCTGGAATGCCTGTTTCCAGGCTTCTCCTCTTGAGTCACCATAGGGTAACCCCCAGAAAGCCATCTTTGTCTCTTCCATCCCAAGCAACCCAGCATTTAGCTTATCACACTCTGTCTGAATATTTTCCCCAATATAACTGAGCTCCTTGGATTCTAAGTCCATGATCTAGCAGAATGGGATCATTACTATAATAAATAAATTCAGAGTATGTGAATAGCTAAAACTTTGCAAATCAAGCCATAGATTATGGTACATGCTTTAAGAATATACAAGAAACAAAAACATTAAACCAATAAAAATATTCAAAATATGAAAATGAGTTGTGGTGTATTATGTTTTGTGGCTGGGGACAGGATTGTCTCCAATTTTTGTACTTAGTTGGTTACAAGAAAAAATTTGTTGAAAGGGAAAAGTGATCATCCTTTATTAACAAACACAATTTAAAAATGCTTACTTATGCTCTTCTCAAATTCACTAAACCATCTATCACTTACCTACAACAATCTTGTCACTGATTACTAGCAAAGTAATTGAAGTTAAATGTCAAAACTGTTTATGTGCTAAAGTGATCGTCCAGTGGACATGTGGTCCTATATTTTCTAATAACTTAGTTACTTTAGATTAAGTTACTTTATCTCACATCATTTTGAAATCAAAGAAATACAACCTATACTCTGTGTAATCCAAAATAAAGAGTACATTTTAAAATTTCTAAAAGAGTTCATGTTGCCCTATTATCAAATATCATAGTCCTAAAAAGCAATATAAAAAAGCAACTGGTCCTCTGCCGGTGTGCTGGAAGTCCCTATCAAAGTTCACTGATTACATTCTAATGACTGTTTGCTGTTCTGGTGGTATTTAATCCTTTTGCAAAATTAACCCACAGTTATCACATAAATGTTCAACAAGAGACCCAAAGAATAGATGAATATTTGTTTTGTTTTTGTTTTTTTGGTATCCTTTTGGAACTCAGGGGCACTCAACCACTGAGCCACATTCCCAGCCCTATTTTGTATTTTATTTTGAGACAGGGTCTCACTGAGTTGCTTAGCACCTCAATGTTGCTGAGGCTGGCCTTGAATTTGCAATCCTCCTATCTCAGCCTCTCAATTCACTGGGATTAAAGGCGTGCACCACTGCGCCTAGCTGAATATACATATATATATATATATATATATATATATACACACACACAACACACACACACACACACATATATATATGTATTTTAAATATCAATTGAGCCGCCCATCTTTGTTTCATTTATTTATTTATTTTTATGTGGTGCTGAGGATCGAACCCAGTGCCTCCTGCATGCAAGGCAAGCGTTTAACCACGGAGCTAAAACCCCAACCCTGAATATTTGTTTTTTTTAAGGACCAAAAAATCTTTATCAGTTTCTAAAGTGTACAAATCTGAAATCAGAATTTAATTCACATAAAAATTTACTGTGTATTAATTACCCAAACTAGTCCCTTAAAACCTTTTAAATTCATACTGAGCCTTAAGGATAGTACATTCTCTGACTACTCTCTACTCCTGTATTTAGTTTCCAAATATTGACAGCAAGAATTCAAATGGCAAAGGATACCATATTATCTGTTTCTACCTAGTTTCTCATTTTCAACTTATATTAGCAAGTGATTCTAGATAGCGAGGGGTCTATAAAAATATTTCACCAAAAGCTTTCTCCAAACTCTAGCATCAAAGAGAAAGATCCCGAATAGTATAGTGTATCTATGTTGTAGTCACCATATCAACAATCTAAAAAACAGCTTTAACCACTACCTGCAATGAGGACTTGGGAACAAGTGTTCAGAAGCCTGATACTCAGCACTTACTTGTTATAGTGGACTTAAAGGACTCTCCGAGTTTCAAGCTATTGGTAGCAGGTCCTATGCATGGTTCACGAGATCTCACAAGGAAATGATTGGGGAGTGGGAACAAGGGCAGTGAATCAGACAGGGAAACAAGCAAATACAGAATTGTGAGAACCATTGGGCCTTAGACAGACCTTTCTGGAACCTGTGCTTTAGGTCTAGGATGGCTCCCAGGAGAAGGAATAATATGAAGACATGATCCTTCTTAACTCCCTGGCTATCCACCAGTCCTGACACATTTGCTGGTGAGAGATGTGAAGTAAGATGGTATATTGCCTATCAACTAGGCCAAAACATAACTAAAGGTATGCAAAAAAGTATAAACATGTCAGAGACATCTTATAAATGTACTTACCTATGTAATGTATTAATAGGAAAAATGTAATAACAGGAACAGTAAAGTCCCACTATTAGGACTGAATAATTTATAATCCTTAGTAAGTAAATCAGAATATTTTATGTATTTCTTTGAAAAATATAGAAACTGGTAAGGCATAAAAGGGACAATCACTTTCAAAGCTGATAATGATTTGCATTTAAAGTATCAGTATTTCAACAATACTATAAACGCAATTTGTGTTTTGTCTTAGAAAAGACAGAAGTTATTAGTTTATATGGCACTATTTAAAAAAACAATTTAGATTTCATATAAATGTGGAATAAATACACTTTTAACAAAGTATTTTCTAATTACCTGTATGTTTTCGAAGATGCTCTTTAAAATGTCCAAAGTGGTCAAACTGTTTCTCACAGTACTGACATATATGAATTTTTTTCCCAGTTCTTTGCTTCTTACTCACTCCACCTTCTTCAAGGTGGTAACAATTTAGGTGCTGTTTCCATGCGCTCTCCCGAAGGTACCTTTTATTGCATATTTCACACTTGAAACTCTCAGTGGAGTGTGATTTCATGTGTTCCTTAAAATGGTAAAACAATTTAAATGAACGGTTACATTTCTCACAATGGAACAAGTCCTTCACATGTGACAGCTGAAGTTCCACAATTTCAATACCTTCTACCTGTTTGCTTATGGGGTCAGATGCACAGCCATCTTCTTCTTTAATCTGCCCTTTTCTATCACCTTGTCGGTACTTGCTGGTAATATCTGCCAACAATGCTAAAGCAGAATCATCAGAGGAACCTGTGCTCTGTATGTACTTTATGGACTGCTTGGCAGAAGCCACTTCCTCTAATGTTTCCATGCCTTCATCTTCCACTTCAATTGTGCCTTCAGCAATCTCCACCTCAATTTCAACAGGCTCTGATTCTGCAGATGGCAATGACTCAGTGATAACATTTGAAGTTTCTGCAATCTTTCTTTTTTTTGCCTCATTTTTTCCTGTGGTATTTTCCTCTAATGGAGCTGAATTTTCTTTGTTTCTGAAATATATAACATATGAATTAAAAAAATATACAAGATCAAAATCTCAGCAGGTTTTTTTTGAAGAAGCTGATAAAACTGATAATAAAATTTATATAGAAAGGCAGAAAACAAAATTGGAAGGTATATACCGATTTCAAGATTCCTACAAAGCTACAGCAATGAAGATAATGACACTGGTGAAAGCACAACTATGAAGATTAATGGAATAAAATAAAGTCCAAAACAGAGCCCCACTTACAGAATAAACTTTTGAAAAAGAGGTTCCAAAGTATTTTAATAAAGGAAAGATAATATTTTAATGGTGGTGCTAGAACATCTGATATCGACATGGAAAATACAAACTACAACCTTTACTTCACATCATACATTAAAAAATTAACTCAAAATGAAGCTGGCTTTTAAAAAAACCACTGAAACTATAAAATATTGGAGGGTGGACAGGAAAAAATCATAGTTACAGACCAAGTGAAAACCCTTAAACTTTTATGTCAAAACTAGGCAAAAATGGAAATGATATGATAATGGGGCAGTAAACGTCCAGGATTAAGAAGTATTCTTTCAAGCCAAAGGCATGACCTGGAAGTTCCAACTGGAAAGCAACATGAGAGGGGGCAGCCGAAATCAGGAGTTTTCACAGCTGAAACAGACTGTCGGAAGAATAACCTTGAGGTCTCTGAAGGGGCTGAAAACACTGGAGGTTTATTTGTCTGAACCCCATGCAGTCTGTGTGTTGTTTGAAACCAGAATCACTTTCTTCCTCCATAACTTCTCTTCTATCTTTCCCTTCCCCTCTACTTTCAAGTGCTTTTAAGGAGAAAGAAAATTAAGGGGAGAGCCAAAGTCTCCCTATTCTCAAGTGGAGCTACAGTCAATATGTACTCACCAAGTATGATGGGAGAAACTCAGGAATGTGAAGAACTCAAACTTTCAAGTGCCTAACTTACTATCCTACCTAGTTCCCTGAGGGAGAAAAGGCACTTTACATTCAACTGATGGGGTATGGGCATGATTCAGAGCAGGATAGGGAAGTTCTCTTGACCTTGGGGGGTGGGGTTAATTCTATAAACTGCTGTTTCAGTGCTTCAGCATCTTGTACATTTACAAGATTTAGAAAGACAGTAATAAGGTTAGAAGTGCCCAACAAGTGTCATTTGTCAAATGTAAAGGGTATATTTAAGAAAGCAGTCAGTTTATACTTTGGCTTTATATGAAAAAGTGGTAGCTCCCACTCTCTGTTGACCAAAGTAAAGCCAACAGGTTAATGGGATCCTTGACTCACTAATGGTTTTGTTAGGTTGAAATCTGATGGTGTTCACTGGGCTGCTGAAGGTGTTCAACCTCAAAACCATGAAAACTAAAAGTAAACACAATGGTTTTGCCCAATGGGTAGAAACTGAGACTGTCCTCATAGCTCTGGTCAACATTCCCTATTCTTAATCTGGGTCACTTATTTTGATGCCCATATAAAGGATGGTTCTCTAATGAAATCAACTGGAATCAAACTGCTAATCACACCTGCACCCAGACTGTCACCATTAATGCCTAGATCCAACTTATTCTGGATGTGCCAACACATTCACCATCATGGATTGAGCACAAGTAAAAGACCCTGTTTCTGATGTAGATTGCGTGCCAGACTTGTGACACCTACAAAGAGTTGGCCTGTCTCAGAGTGAAAAAGGCATATCACATGGTTTTGTCTCTGGTACTTGAAGGCTGACTATACTAGACTTTTGGCTCCATCTCTAGGCTGTCAGTTGTGCTTTACCACTGTTAACACTTTTTCAGTTTACACTGTTGCTACTGCAGTCTGATCAGCTAGTTCAGGCCACACATTGTAGCCTCTTAAATTAATCTATGTCTTCTGTTCAACTTTTTGGATCACCATCAGTCCGAGAGTACTGCAGTTTTTAATCACAAATACTACTCAGTAATTGGCTAATAACTGGCTAACATTAAAGGTATTAATGGACTTCTCATACTCTCTACCATAAACAGATACTAATATTATGGAGCATTTACAATGGCCTTCTCAAAACATTGATTCAAAAAGATTTCTGACTATTTCCCTCACCTCCTCCTTGACCAAAAAATCTGGGAAAGGCAGTTTGGTAATCAAATTCAGTTGTCCACAGAAAGGAATCATCTCTTCTCAGCTGCTTCCTGGGTAATGATGAAGACAAAAAGGGGTAGGAAGGTTATATAATCCTAACTGGAAAATTTCGGATTCTGCCCTTTACATTCTTGGACATGATCCTTTTCTTTTCTCCCAAGAGCAACCCTATGACAATCTGGTTGGTACTTGTTTCAGGTGATACCCTGGTCAAAATTGGCTTAAAAGATTCAAACTTAATTCCAGTTCAACCATCTGGATTCTCTTACTGAACTGACATCATCTTTTTTTATGAGAATATTGACTACTTGGTTGAATACAATGCTAGCCAAATACACTTACAATGGCCCACATAAGCCAAAGAAACAAAATAGGTCTCATTTTTATAAAAATGGCACTCCAGATGAAAAGCTTGGGTAAGAGGAGAGGACTTCTAGAAAACAGGTGAAGTTATAGCTACCAGAATGAAACACAATGAATTTGTGAGAGGTGGAGGGAAAGCAATTACCTTGGCACCTGGGGAGAGAACACCTTAGATCCCAAAAGGTATGGAGGAGGAAGGAACATTAATTATCTATCAGAACCATTCCTAGAGCCCTGCCAATGAAAGAAAATGCTCTGATGCAGCTCTCCAACTATTACAAGCATCTTTAAACTGATGCTGAGTCTGCGGCCCCTTATCAGAAGGCTCTGATTATGATCTGATCATCAACTTTCTTAACTTTACCTAGAAGACCTTTAAAACCACCTACGAATAGCCACATTTCTGCTCCTTCTAGTGAGGTTTTTGCCTCACTATCTTTCTCATACCTTCCTTCCCTTTACAAAACACGATGACTTACACCTCAGAAGTGGTTACAAGGGACCAGAAAATGTTTAAGGAAGACCAAGTAGTCCTCAGATGACTGGAAATCTTTCCAAACCTAGGCTACTGCTGGTTAGAAGCTCCTGAGGGAAAGCTTACTGGAAGAATAAGTGACTTATTTATACATGGCCTGTGAGCAGGATTCCCCTCCACAGGAGTTGTCCAATTAAAAAGGTGGTAAAAATCTGTCTCACTGAGGCTGATGTGATCAGCAATGACAACACTTGGGCTCTGGAAGGCACTCATGTCAGGATCAAATCACTGGCAAGAGTATGAATGATAGACTTGCCCTAGACTTTCTCCTCATGTGACAATGCAGTGTATAATTGCTAAAACATCTTGTTACACTTAGCCTAAGGCCAAGTGGTAAAGTCAATACAGAAACTAAAGGAGAAGGCCACCTTTCTAGGAATTTGCTCTGTTGTCTGATTCTAGAAGAAGCCCTGGATGGATGGGTACAATGATTAAGGTCAGTACTAAAGAATGGCCACATCCTATTTACTGAAATTCTATTAATAGTAATCTTGAATCCAATATGAGAAAAACGAAATGGATCAGGTCCCAGTCCCTACTGGTATATTAATCAAGAGTGACCAATGAAGTGGTATTGTCATCGAAAATTTCATCAGAGGTCAAAATCATATGAAAATGAAAATATCATCAGGAGATAACTGTCCATGGATTGCATGTCTTATAAACAAAGGCACTGAGAGCCTTTCACCTTGGACCAACAATTCAAGATTGCTCATAAGGCTAAGGGCTTTAAAAGATAAAGCCTGTCTTCTTCCAGAGTTTAGGTAGATTTACTTATCATCCAGTATAATAAAAATAATGTGCCCTCTAGGACAAAGGTTTCTTAAAGTTCAGGAACTGAACTGCAA
Organism: Ictidomys tridecemlineatus; assembly: GCF_052094955.1. Classification (NCBI taxonomy): domain Eukaryota; kingdom Metazoa; phylum Chordata; class Mammalia; order Rodentia; family Sciuridae; genus Ictidomys; species Ictidomys tridecemlineatus. The sequence continues at coordinate 227,976,734 of NC_135477.1, forward strand.
CTCTACAATGCAAACCACTGAGCATAGCACACATGTAGGCCCTGTGTCATCCCTATGGGAATTAGGGCAGGGGCAGAAAAGGAAAATTGATAGAAACATGGATCCCACACTGTTTCCTGTGCTATAAGTAATCAAGTCCTTTTTCTTTGAATCAAGAGTTTCATGTAATGTGCTCAAACTGGCTGACCAACCTATTAGCTTGCAAATATGATAAAACCTTAGACCCTTCAGAGTTCTTGATGATAATTTAAAAAGCGGGCAGCAGATTTGACTAGAACTGATATGATTTGAACTTTGCCAAAGAATATAAACAGATGGTAAAATGCACGTGAAAAAAAATGCTCAACACCATTAGTCATTGGGAAAATGCAAACTAAAACAACTATACCTCCAACACCAGCACGGCTAAAATGAAAAAAACCTGATCATATTGAGTACTAGCAAATCTGTGCAGCATATACTATAATGTATAATGGCACAACTTTTGGAAAAGTCTGGTACTTTCTTCAAACATTAAACATATATTTATCCAGTTATTCCACTCCTAGATATTTGCCATAAAAAAAATGAAAGCATGTCCAAAGAACTGCACACAAATGTTCATAGCCACTTTATTTGTAAAAGCCCCAAACTGGAAAAACCTAAATAGCTACTAACAGTTAAATCAATAAATTATGGTATACTGCCCAGCAATAAAAAAGTTATCTATATATACACACACAACAATGTAATAATTACAGTGAGAGAAACAGATAAGTATATTTCATATTCATGATTACATACATAAAATTCTAGAAAATGTGAATTGATCTACAGTGACAGCAGATCAGCATGGCGAATGAAGATAGGCATAGGAGAGAGAATGAATTACAAAATTGAGAAAACAGTGACGGGTGATGAATATGTTCATTATCTTAATAGTGATAATGGCTTTATATATATATCTGCCAAAACATATTTATGTGTTAAAACTCAAACAGTATACTTTAAGCATACTTATTAAATATGAAAATGAAAATATCATCAGGAGACAACTATCCATGGATTGCATGTCTTATTGAAACTCCCAAAATATTAAAACCACAATGCTATACCTATATATACCCATCAGAACACTTAAAGCAGAAGTTAGCAATCTCTGACCTAAGTTCAGCCTGTTCTATGTAAACAACTTTTACTAACATAGCCACATGCATTCATTTATATGCTGTCTATGGATGCCTCCATGCTACAATATTATAGTTGAGTAACGGCAGCAAAATCTACATGGCACACAAGTCTAAGATATTTACTATGTCCCTTTAAGAAAATGTCTGCTAATGTTTTAAAAATAAACCTCAACAATAGGAAGTGTTGATGAGAATGTAACAAAACTGAACCCCTCAATGTTATATAAACAGTAGAACCACTTTAAAAAAAAAAAAACAACTTCCAAATGGTTTCCCAAAGTTAAACATATCTTACATTCAGTTCTATCCTATTTCTAGATGTTTACTAAGAGAAACAAAATCATATGCCCACTCAAAGACTTGTTTATTGCGGTGTTATTCTAACCTTACAATTCTAACAGTTAAAAGCAATAATAACTTAGACATCATCACATAAAGAAAGAAACTGTGGTATATCCATATTATGGATACTCAATACTGAGTAGTGCAGATACATACTGAGTAGTAGAGATACTACTCAGTAATGGAAAGGGGCAAAATATCACCACACCACCATGCACAAATCTCTAAAGTACAATGCTAATGGAAAACAATCAAAGGCTAAACGCTGTGAGTCTATCTATGTGACTTTTACAGGACAGTGCCACTGTACCCAGCCATCTATATGACATTTTAAATAAGGTAAAACTACAGTAATAAAAATCACATTTGTAGTATTCAAGATCAAATAGAAGGAGTCAACAGAAAACCTTCTAGGGTTATGAAAATATTTCTGCATCTTGATTGTGGTGGTGATTACACCAGTATATACAAAAAAAAAAAAACCCCCCCAAAAAAACACCTCAGCTGGATGAAGTGATGCACACCCTAATCCCAGTGACTTGGAGAGACTGAGGCAGGAGGATTACAAATTTTAGGCCAACCTCACCAACTTAGCAAGACCCTATCTCAAAATGAAAAAAGGGGTGGTGGTGCAGCTGGGATGAGGCTCAGTGATAAAATGTCTCTAAGTTCAGTCCCTAACCCGTCCCCTGCCCCCCCCCCCCGCCAAAAAAAAACCCAAAATTCAAACTCTACAATTAAAATGGGCAAATGGTTATTACATGTAAATTATACTTTAAGAGGCAGGGAAGAAAACAAAATTTATATGGCAACTAATGCTTTGTAACAAATAACAGAAACCTTCTCATACAGTTTTAAATAAATAATTAAGCAATTCCAGAAAAGCAAAAATAAGGCCAAAGTATGTTTTTAAGTGTCATTTAAAAAAAGTTCACACTATATTCCAAAAACAATCCCATATTGCAAATCTAAGACAAGTACTTCATGCACCTTCTGTATCTGCAAAATGGTTACACAATAATCTTTTCAACAGTGTTCTCTTCAGCAGTCAAGTTAAACACAAAATTTTTATTCATAAATTATTTAGCTTGTTAAATCTATGTCTTTTGCTCTGATGGGGATAGCCTGTTAATTCTATATCTTCCTTTTAAGGACCCATATGACTCTCAGTTATTGATTATGTGGTCATTCCTCTGATGACAAATACTGTTATTAATAGGAAATTAATGGCCCACTTTGGAATGCTCCAATTCCCTAATAAGTTTTTGATTTAACATCAACTCAGTATAATCATTTGGAAGACATTTTAAATGACAAACTCAACTTGCATGGTATCAATAATACAAATAATTACAATTTAATTGAAACTAAGCTATGATTATGACCTGGCCACTCACTTTAAAGAGCCACCCCTAACAGAAAGATGTTAAAATGAGAAAAGAAACATGTTTCCTTTAATGAAGCAGTTTGTTCAAGTGTTGAGGTAAATTGTAAATTAATTCTACCAGTCTTCTTATGCTCATTTTAATGAGTATAACCTAGTGAACCCAGATCCTTGCTCCAGAAATAAAGAATAACAAAAGTGCTGCTACCCAACTTTAGTTCAGCTAGTATTTAAGGCTGAATGGCCAGGCAAGTAGTAGTTTTAGAGGCTCCTGAAAGATAAAAATGCATAACTCCTGTCTCAAAGCAGTTGAAAACTAAAGGAAAAATGTAAGGACAATAATAGTATGATTATTGCTTAAGCAGAAAATGTATAAAGATAAAGTAAAAATATAGACGTATCTAAGTCAATCTGCTTGGCGCTGTCATGTAAAACTTTAGAGAACAAGTGGCTTGCTCTGGATTGAGAATAGAAAGATGAGTAAAATTCTGTCAATGAACAAGCAGGGAGAAGGCATTCCAAGCAAAGAATAGAGCATATGCCTTAATAATACTGCTATATGGCATTCACTGTTTTAAGTGCTTTACACATACGAATTCAAAGGACAGATCTAAAACAGGATAACAATATTTGAAGATCTGAAAATAGCCCTAATCATAAGTTATTTATTAAAGACAAGCAACATTGATTGCTTACCCCTGCAGCTACTAAGGTGGCATTACCAACTGGGGCTCCCAAGAAGTTGACCAAAAACTTAAAAGGAAATGGATGGGTAAATGTGATGTCCATAGGGAATTCTGAAAAGCTCTGACTTATTACAGGGAATGTAGAAGATCACACATAAGCACAAGGCTGGGTGCCTGCCCCAAAAAGATCTTAGGAGGCCCATAGCTTTGTCATCTGATCTTGAGGTTCTACACACTCAGAAAGGAGAGGCTAAAGCTGAGTTGCAATGGAACAGAGGAAATGTAGCATCACACACGGGGGTGGGTGGGGTTAAGACTCTCCCAGTAGAATATCTAGCTGGTTCAAGAAACAATTCAACATGTTACTATTATTTTTACTGAATAGCACAGATGGTCATAATTAATATAAGGGTCTTAATAATAAATCCTCTAAAAGGTTCTAAATAAGCTATACAACATGAATACCCAATTGTTTTTACCTTCACCTTCCAAAGACTAAGTATGTGAACTTCATTAAATTTCTCCCAAATTCAAATATGTTCCACTGTTCTGCTGCCAAGAACTTTCCCTATGGGCTGACGACTCACACTCATGAGCAACAGAGGTCATACAAAAAACACTTATTTCTTCAAGATTTAACTACATATCTGATACTGACACACCCATTTACATTCCCTAGTCTACCTTCATTTTGAGAAGGGATGTCCTAATCAGGCATCCCTCTTCAGCACACACCTCTATTTTGCTACCCAAGTTTAGCTCTCTCTATAGGAGAGTACTAATCTGGTTTTGACTGAGGCACAAGCATTTATCTATCATTCACAAATTTTATTGAACTACCACCATGTCTTAGGTGCTATAAATACCAAGACCTTGTCAGAAAAAATTGATTTTAAATTGTCTTCAAACTAATTAAAAGAAATGGTACTTATGGACAATTAAGGCCACACAGTATGGTAGACCTAGGATATTAAACCAGGGAAAATGACTCCGGAGCTCTTATTCTTAGTCATTATTTTAGATTGCTCCTATTCAACTTGTAAAACATGTTAAGGTCTTTGTTCATTATAACTCCTTAATGTTATCTTCATATCTCCTAGGAGGAATTTTATGTTTTAATACCAGGAATGGCTCCTTGGAGCAAGTGATGAGACGATCCTTAAACAATGAATAATGTAACTGAATACTAGGTTTTTTTTTTCTTTTCCTTGCATTCCAGAACTCAGAGCTAGATGCACCCCACATAGCAAGTATATAGATTTAAAATGGAATGCATTTATATTATAATTCTAATCTGATTATCTCCATACCCTAGCCCAACCTATTTATTTCATCTTCACCAATTTTCACAGTGATTTTTAAACAGTACTGTGCTAGCCTTTGTAAGCCAAACCCTTTATGGAATATAGCATGATATGAATAATTTATAATTTGAATCAACAAAACAGTTTACAGGAACTCACAGAACTCTGCAAAGGGCTGCCTAAACTTCCTTTACCAAAAATACTACTTTAATTCTTAGCAGTTTTCAAACAATAACAGTAAATCAAATGCAAGTAAAAGAACAATCAACATTATTTAGAAGAATTTTATAGATCCTTAGATATTCGTAATTTTAAAATGTCGGTTCTTTAATGGCATGACACATACTGCAAATTTTAACTAATAGGGTGAACATGCCTGAATATAACTATCTGTACCACACTTAAGAAATAATTACCTGACTTCAAGGGCTTTAATAGCTTCTAGCATTTGTAGAAATTCTGCTGCTTTCCATACGTCATTGGCTTCTTCTTCTCCTTGTATCATTAGTTTTGCTGTGTATGTGAACTCAATTAAATGACGAAAGGCCATTTTACTAACACCTGTAAAAAATATGTTCATTAGTATGTATTCACATTAATTCAAATCAATATGAATCAATATAGTCAATTACAATATGTAGTAAAGAAAAAAGTGCTTGTAATTTGATTACCAAGTTATAAAAAAAATTTCCTAGAAAAATTAGCATTAACAGCATAATTCACATGACAGCCACATATCAACACTACTAACACCTCCCAATTGCTGAGGCTGGCTTGGAACTTGAAATCCTCCTGCCTCAGCCTCCCGAGCTGCTGGGATTATAGGCATGTACCACTGCAACTGGCAAAAAAGCTTTATTAACCCACTTAAATCCCAAGTGTTCAATTCTGTGAATATCTCAATGAAATTGACACTATTACATTAAAAGAGGCTGAAAATCATAATCTACAGTTTGTTATTAATTGCAACTATCTTTATTATTATATAATGATATTACATAGTTTTATAAGTGTTCCACATCTGGGACAATGGGACAAAATGTACTTTTTTATCTATGCTTTTCATGTCAAAAGCATGAAATGTTTACTTTGCTCATGCTTATTATGAGATGATCATTGTAATTTTTTATTATTAATTTTGTAAATATCGTATACCACATTGAGTCCCAGGAGTAAATCTCACCTGATCATGGGGTATGATTCTTTTAATATGCTGTTGAATTTGGTTTGTCAGCATTTTGTAGAACACTTTTGTATCTATATTCATCAGAGAAATTGGTCTACAGGTTTTTTTTTTTTTTCCCTTGGTGGTTTCTTTATCTTGCTATCAAGAAAATGCTAGTTTCATAAATGAGTTGGAAGTGTTCCTTCCTTTTCAATTTTTTGGAAGAGCTTGAGAAGGACTGAAATTAACTCTTCCCCTTCCTCAAATGTTTGGGTGAATTCAACAATGAAGTCTGGTCCTGAACTTCTTTGTTGAGAGGTTTTTGATTAATGATTCAATTTTCACAGTATGTCTCTTCAGACTTTCTATTCCTTCATGATTCAATAACAAAACCTTCTTTAATACTTCCCCTACATTTAAATGTGTATGTATCTGCTCTGATGATTATAATGTATGGACATCTCTTGACTGTAAACTAGTTGAGAAATAATTTTAGATTTGTACATTCACCTTACAGTGCCTATCAGTGCATTCTAAAATTCAGAACACAAATCAGGAATAAATGGCAAAAGTTATTTTCAAAATTAGGCTTCTATGATTCCCACTTTTCAATTTTGTTTTTAAAAATTGAGGTAAATCTCTATTTCTGTATACTTCTTAATCCTATAAATTATTGCTTTAGCCTGCTAAATCAAGGCTACAGGGAATTATTAAAACAAAGGAAAAACTAAGTTTGACAGATTTTTAGATTAAGAAATGCTAAGTCCAAACTGCACAAAACATATATAATTACAAATGACAAAAACAATTATGTTCTTTGCAACTACTTTATACATCTGAATGTGGTCGATGGGACAATGGTAAGAATATTAGTGGAATAGCCACAAAGTGTTAAAGCAGTACCCTGTATTTGTGTAAAGAAAGGATACCACAAAGGAAGTCAGAACTTTCAAGTGTCAGTACCAGTTCCTCCACAATCTGACATGGGACAAGATAATGTCTGAGCCTCAGTATACTTATCTTTAAAATGTCTGAAAACAATGTGAACATTGAAAAGCACATAAAATATACTAATAAGTTTCGTTTCCAAGTAAGCAAACTAAAATTAAAAATAACTGGATTCATCAAAGGCTAATTTTTACTTGATTCCTCAATCATTTTTTCCTTGTCCTTTTTGTTTTTGCTTTTGGTGGCGCTAGGGATTGAACCCAGGGCCTCACACATACTAGGCAAGTACTCCATCACTGAGCCACACCCCCAGCCTTCCTTGTTGTCATCTTTTTATCATGCTTTCTTTATTATACAAAAGTAGCCTATGTGAAACACAACTAGGTTTTGCTGTCTTTCAGGGAGTTTGGACCAAAAATTAAAATGCACAACTAAAGAGCTTTATATAAATGTTTATATATTTCTTAAAATAGAATGAGATTTTTAAATTTTTGTTTTAATTGTAGTTGGACACAATATCTTTATTTATTTTTTATACGTGGTGCTGTGAACTGAACCCCTTGCATGTGCTAGGCGAGTGCTCTACCGCTAAGCCACAACCCCAGCACCGAGATTTGAATTTTTAATCAAAACAGATATGTATCTATCAAGCCTGGCTCAAAATACAAATATTAACAGAATCCTTGTAACTATGAAATAATTTATTAAGTGATAAAAATTAAGATCAATCCTAGATAGTCTTACTCCTAAATCTATGGTAAAATTTTAAATAGGATGTTGATGGGATAAAGATTTTAAACTTTTCCTTCCTGGTTGGAAAATGGTCTGCAATCTGTCACTATAGGTCTATGATCTTTTACATAATTCTAAAGTCCCCTAAATTGCTCTTTTTGTCTGTACCATGTATTCACATAACCCCTCTTGGTTATTTTATGCGAAGGCAGGTGGGTCAACTACTGCTTATTCTTTCAGTTTATATCTTGACTTTCCCTTGTGTGCATGTGCAGTTAAGGAACTCCAACCCTGCACATTTTAGGCAAGGTTCTACCACTGAACTACATCCCCAGCTCCATATCTTGACTTTTGTTAAAAAATTTGGGGGGTACCAAGGATTGAACTCAGGGGCACTCAACCACTGAGCCACATCCCCAGCCCTATTTTGTATTTTATTTAGAAATAGGGTCTCACTGAGTTGCTTAGCGCCTCACTTTTGCTGAGGCTGGCTTTAAACTCAGGAGCCTCCTGCCTCAGCCTCCCAAGCCACTGGGATTACAGGTGTGTGCCACTGTGCCTATCTATCTATCTATCTATCTATCTATCTATCTATCTATCTATCTATCTATATATATATTTAGTTGTATATGGACACAATATTTTTATTTATTTATTTGTATGTGGTGCTGAGGATCGAACCCAGTGCCTCACACATGCCAGGCAAGTGCTCTACCACTAAGCCACAGCCTTGGCTTAATATATTTTTATCAGAAAGATTTTGCTGAATCCTTGGGTTTTCATATTAGAGATCTGTACTATTTTAGATAAAAATTTTTAATACTACCAAGAATCTCATATTAGGATTATGTTATTTTTTCTTGTACAAGTCCAAAGGTCTGTTGACAATCTTCAAAAAATACCCTCTATCTGGAGAAGTTTCCAAATGCCATATACTATTAATAGAGCATGTCAAGAACTGCAATATAACTGTGGAGAATTAAGAGCACCTGCTCCTTGCAAAATGGCCTATAGACATTTTTCTCTTTTAACAACCAGCACTATTATATTCAGGAAAACAAAATCTGAAGTTAGGAACAGAAAGTCATCAAAGGAAAATTTCTTTAAAGAAAATGAAGTGTTTACTGTTTCTCTTGGTTCATTTGTACATTAATCTCTTGTTTTTTAATCTATGCATAGATAGATTAAAAAATAGATTTACTGAAACATCATGACACTACTGTTGTTCCCTAATGAATTTCATATAGCCTCAATACATTTTATACCTAAAGATTATTTGCTCAGTATTTTGCAGCAAAAGTAGACAGCCATAAGCTCATTCCTGCCTATGCAGCATCTTCAGCCCTTATTTTCTTCTGAAATTCCTGATCCTTATCAATCATTTAAAGTTGGTCATTATATAGAGACCCAACAGTAAATCAACAGTGAAGTTTATCATCTGGAATCTGCTCTTACTCTCATATTTCCTATTTTATAGAACATATGCTTATTCCTCTCACTCACCATATATTGAATCAATGACAAACCTTGATTTTATCTCATTATCTCTCAACTACAGTCAGTATCTTTATTGTCTCTACTATTCCCAAACCTCTTAAAACCAAGTTTCCCTACAAGTTTGTCAATAAAATTTGGTCAGAATATAAAGCTCTGTACTGTCTTTTTCCCACTTAAGTAAATATCAACATGTTGTGCTTCAGAAATACTAATATTTGGTTACAGGATGCTACCCTAGACTCCACTGAGAATATGAGTATAAACTGAATTGCATTTAGAAAATTTTTGAAATTTGGAATTGTGAGAAATACATCTGGTCTCCAAGAATTTGAATAAAGAATTATGGAGGTTGTTTTGTGGATTCTGGTTGGTCGGACTTAGCTGAGCACTTAAAAGTGTTGTTTCCCATCTTTGGAATCACATCTGGGATGAGTATTTTTTATAAACATCTCAGGTGCTTCTTATGTGACCAGCCCAACAACTGTCCTATGAACAAACCAAATTAGTTAACATGAACTAACTGATAATACCCGCCCAGGTAACTGAAGTGGTAAATGATGTATAGTTGTGAAAATATTGTATTCTATCAGGACTAGTTTGCTAACTTACAAATCTCAGGTCTAATGGATTTTCTTACTAATCCCTTACCCCTCTCATGGAAGTGCATAGGAGAACACAATTTTTCTGGGAGTATCTAAATAAAATGTTAATATGAGCACCTTAATCTGAGTCTTCTCCCTGAGAGCAATGCTTAAAAAGAGTAAAAAAGAGTAGTATCTGGCATTTCCCTATAGTCTTAGGGAATTCTTCCAATTAGTGGGGGAAAAGTCCTACTCAACATGTACTTGGATGTTTGTCTTTGATAGTAGGGGCTAAAATATCTGGACATGATATTCTAAGATTTGCCATTACAGAGAAAACAGGCAACTGATCTGTGATTTTAGGAAAAGTAGAAAGAGAATAAATTAAGAAAATTGGAGTCTCAGTTCTGAACTAGGGAATGAATAAATGTTGAAGACTGGATGTAGTGAATCCAAGTAGAAAAGCTAAGCTGGTATACAAACTGGCTTCAAGGGCAACAATTTTATTTAGAAGCCAAAGGTGAATTAAAGGTTCTAATCAAAGGTAATTTACCACCAGGAAACCAGAAAACAATGAAAGAGTTCAGCTTGTATGTATAACAATGACATCCACGAAGGATTTTACAATTCAATTTTTTAAACAAAGGTCATCTGCTTCTACAAAATCCTATAAGATAATGGTCCTCAACATTGATTACACATTTGAGGTCCCAGTGCAGTGCAGCTCAACTGTTCATAGAAATTACTGGAGGATCTTGTGATTCAGTAGGCCTGGGTGGAAACTGAGTCAATGTTTCTAACAATGTCCCAGGTGATACCCACTAATTACTAGTCCTCAGAAAACATGTTGAAAAACAAGGAGTCAAAAAACTTATATACAGGTATGTAAACTACACCCTTGAAAGACCTATTTAGTTCATCTGAAACTACAGCCTAGATGTTGGCATTTGTAAAAGTTGTCCTGGTGTTTCTAATGTACAACTAATTTGAACTGCTCCAAGTCACTGTTATAGATGAGGTTCCAGTTCTGGCTAAGATAAAGTACAAGCATGCTCCACCCAATTTTGTCCATTAATTACAACTAAACATCCTGCTGAGAATACATAAAGCATACATATAAGGACTATGAAAATAGAAGTAAGTAGATTAGAAAGAGAAAAACTCCCACATCTTCCAGGTTAGACTTGAGAACCCAAATCCCAAAACTGAGCAGTGGGTGGAAACAGAAAAAAAGCACCAAGCTACAAAAGCAGAAAAGCGGATAATTGGGGAGAGCAGTGGGGAGGGAAAGAGACTTTGTAATTTTTCTTCTCTCAGCTATGCCTCAGGACAAGTCCTTGTTCTAAGGCTGCACATATATAGCTGAGAACCAATTAAACTATTAAGAGTTCTTTTCTCTGCCAAAGGAATGAGGTGATCTGAAGAATATGGAGGGAATTCATGTTTTTCCTCTACATTTTCTGCCACCACTTTGTCCAGGAAACAGATCCACCTGCAGGAAATGTACAATAGCACACAAGCTAACCCCCCAGTTTTCTAAACAATGAAAAGGAGCTTCTGGGAGCTTGAGTACAGAGGAAATCATGGTAATGAAGGAACTGAAGAAAGGTCCTCTCAATCTGTGTATGTGATCTAAAGCTCACCTGCAGAGTTGCACTGACCCAAAGTTACAATATCAATGGCTTTGAAAACTGTATTATGACATGACTACTAGCCAGGTCCCAGGAAGGTTTCTGTTCAGTCCCATCTGGAACCTGGACAGCACTATAAAAATTTTAAAAGTAAATTGGAATTGGATCCACAACCCAGGGGGCAGCCTGAACCTAACCAGACGATTGCCTCTTAAAACAAAAATGAAAGTCTTCTCCATAGGATTTTTAACAGCATCCAGTCTTAAAAAAGTTACATTCAAAGTGTCCAGGACATAATACAAAACCATTTGATATATTTTAGATTAAAAAAAAGGAAGTCAAGACATCCAAGGTCACATAGCTGACATATACTAAGACCAGGACTAAAACTCAGCTTTTCTAATTATGCATTGAGCACTTTCTCTATAGCCAGGTATCTGATAAATAGAACAGTTAAGACCTTAAGACATGACACTGAACTAAATTCATTCTTTAAACCTAAATCTGCACAAAAACCACAAAGAGTGCTTTCTATATTATTTTATCTGTCTATAACTGAAATACTGAAGGCTTCTGTGTCCTGTGATATTATGGATATAACAAGACAAAGAAGAGAAAATCCCAAGGTGACAAGTTTTCAGAAAAGGGCCTACTACTCCAGTGCTACTCTCTCCACTAACAATGAGTACTCCAGCAAAGGCCACTTATTTTTTAAAATTTAATATTCTACTTAGAAGTAATCTTCATTTGAAATCCCTATCTAAGGTAGACTAAACCTCTCATTTTCCCTCTTCAGTGATGCCATAAAACAGTAATAGTCTCTAACACTTTTTGCAGTCCTTTGCTGTTGCTATCACATTTTCAACTTCATTAGAGTCAGCTTACTCATGAATTCTGAATTTCTAGCAGAATATAATACATATTAGTTTTTTAATATTATAAATAGCTTCCACTTATTAGGCTTTGACAATGCATCAAACACCATGCCAGACATTCTGCACAGGTTATTTCAATTAATAATTATAAGTCTGTTAATCTCTTTTCAAATGAGGAGATCAATATGTAATTGAGGTAAAGTAACTACATAATATTTAGCAAACATCAGATGAATCAACTGTTGGATTTCTTGCCCTATAGTAAAACAAAAACATCTAAACAGCTAGATTCTCATTTTGGTAAGCTCTATGGATTCCCATTAAGCCTACACTCTTTCCATGACTGAAAAAAGATAATCTAGCTGCAGATGTATCAACTGGAATATGCCAAAATAAAAAGACATTTTTAACTCCCTTAGGCATCAAATTTTTCTAAGGGAATGGTGTTCCTAGGCAACCCATTCATAACAAAGAATATGTATATGGTGAAAGAAATATAAAACTAAAACCCCAAAACCCTGAAATAAAATTCTGTATTTATGTATACAAATAGATTTATGACCCACTGTTTGGATTTTGACAGGAGATGAAACAGGGGGAGAGAGTAGCAACAAGAGATAAAATCATGGTAATTAACAGTATAGACAATCTCTTGCTAGGTGGACAACCTTGGGCAAGTAACCTTTTGAATTCTGTCTCCTCTATGTATATTGGAAATAACACCACTTACTTTTAAAATATTAATGTGAGCCTCAGAAAATATACATGGCACAATGCTTGGCACTTGATAGGTTATTAGAAAATGTCAATTACAAAAAAAAAAAATCACTTTTTGTTTCAAGTTAATATCTGATGATTCCTTCCCTCTTAAGACATTCCATAGAATTTTTTCTGAATGCTACCTGAGTTCATCATTCCTATCCTCTTCCATATCATAGCAGCCCACTTCACCTTGTGCCTGTCATCTACATCACTGTTAGTACATCACTACCTCTGTTAATATAAAGGCCTCTCCTATAATTTATAGTATCCCCACCTGTCTGAAAGATGGTGATTTAATTTTTATGCATAATTTCAAAAGTCAGTGATTGGTTTCAGCAGTGGAAAAGTCTTTTATTGCTCACTAATATCCACTATCTAAAAGTTTTCCTGGAAGATATCATGCTACCAAAACTATTTATTAGAAGTAAAGATTCTCAAAAGTGTCAAAAGAATAATCTATCTAGCTGCTCAATAAGGAATCATTGATGCCTATTCTCCATGATGAAAGGTAAAAGAGTCTAAAAGTTAAAGAACCAATTATGTCCACTGAAATATTGCACATAAAACGAAAACATACCTTCTATCTCCACCAAAGGTTCCTGAGTAAACTCCTGAAAGAATTTGTAGAAGAACTTACTGCAAGCAGCCAAAACAGCCTTATGGGCCTTAAAATGGTGTCCTAAGGTGGAAAAAACAAACAAAACATACTTATGCACAAAAAATCAAATGTTAAAATTTGTAAAACATAAAATGTAAAAAGTAAAATAGAATTTTTTTGCAACAGAATATCTGTATAAATTATTGAACTAAGTTAGAATATGGTCACCTCTCTTGGCAAATTTTAAACTTAATTAAACAAGAAGTCAATTTTTAACTTCAAAGACAATTAAGTTTTTATAAAAGCCCACTTACAATACTAGGTAAGGAATTTTCTAGCTCTTTCTGTGACCATCAATTATGAAATAAGACGTCTATACTACTCAGTGAAATTGCTAAATGAAGAATCCAAAAGATCACACAGCATTTGGAGACAAAAACCGTAAAATAAGTATAAGCACAAAGTTTGATGTGTATGCAATAGCAAACGTTTTAAAAATGCATACTATGTGGAAACTCAATTTCAATGAACCTATAATAAATAAAGAACAGCTTGCTTTGAAAAGTCTGTTTTCACTAAACAGAAAAGATACTCAAGCTGGGCTTGTCTCCTTTATGACAATTAAGACTGATGAAGCCTTCAACTATTTGTGGGGGACTCCCAAAGAGGATCTCTCACATTCTCCATCCAAAATCATCTGAAAAACCAGAAACCTATACTTCCCAAATGACTCCTGTAGGAGGACTTCTCAAAGCAGCTTACCAACAAGAGACTATCAGCCAAACATTTTTAGACATTCTCATCTATTAACCAAAAATTCTTTGAGATGTAGTCTATACGCCAAACTTCATCATCCTGCACTCTTGTGTGCAATAGAAAACTTTAACAGGATGCAAGAAGTTAAAATGCGATGAATACCAGGCTATACTGAAAGAACAACTGACCAACCAGATTTCTGCAGTACTGTCTATGTGAGCAGACACTGACAAGGGTCGTCCAGTTTCAGTGCACACCATCCAGACTTTGGTAGGGAGCCCAAAAAGAGTAGGGGGAAAAAGGCGGGTGGTGGAAAGGGAGAACTGAAGCCATAAATAAGCTCCTCTGACCACTGTCCTACGCACCATCGACTATTAGTGTGATATCGGTAAATCGATCCTGCTCTCGTTGTTCATTCAATCGGTCCAGAATCATTTTATGATGTTCAGGAAACTCCTGAAGGCATTCCATCGTCTCTTCAGCCTCCATGGCCTTCGGGTTGCTCTACAAAAGAGGAGCATGATAATGTACACCCATGAGCTCGTGCTGGGAAACAAAACCCCTAAAGCACAAAACAACGAAAAAACAAAACCCAGGAACGTGAAAAGAAGGGGGGGAGGGTGAGGCAAGAGAGGAAGGCGAAGGAAGAAAGAAAGGCGAGCCAAGTAGCCGCCGCGCGTTGCGGGCCGGAGCCGCGGCCGCGGGACTCCCGAGCCTGACCTAATTGGAGTCGGGAGACGCGAGCTGGAGCGGGGTGGGCACAGCGCCGGAGGCTCGGGGCGCCCGGGCGCGCAAGTCCGGCAAGGGAGGGAACCCGACAGCCGTGGCGGCGCTCTAACGGCCCACCAAGCCCTTCTGCCCCGCCCGAGCTCCCGCTGCCCCAGGACCCGGTCCGGCCCGCGGCCCACAACGACTCCCGGGTCGCCTCTCCCTCCCCCGCCCTCCCTCTTCTCCCCCGCCCCGACCCGGCCGGCACTCACTCAGGGAAGGAGGAGCGGCCCGGGCCTGCGCGTCACTTACGTGGACGTACTGCGTCACTGCGTCAGGCTCCGGCTGACGCGTACGCCAACCGAGGAAGGGGCGGGCCACGCCCCTACCGCCCTCTAAGTGTAGGGGCGGAGCCAGCCGGGTTTTGGGAGCTCCCTGCGGCTCCGGCCGCCCGCTGAGAAAAGGAACTTGTCTTGGGCGGATACAGAGCTTGGCTGGGTCGGAGAGAGGAACCTAAATCACCGCCCTTCTGCCTTTTTCTCTTACCCGAGTGACTCCAGGTGCAGATGCTTTCGACCCCGTACTCTGACTACACTTACTAACCAGTCGCACCACGATTATATCCCCTGGCTGCTCCAGCCACGCCCCACCCCGCCCAATTTTCCTCGCGAGCCCAGGTTGGCCTGCCTTACCTAGCTCGCGTTTCTTCTCTCCTCCCCTTCCGTGCTCTCCCCTCCCAGAGCACAGGTTACCCTACACCTTTCCCTGTTCCCAGGCCGCAGCTTTCCCTCCATCATTTTCTTCGCCGGATCCCGGGCGCTCTTTACGCTGGGTCTAGCTGACGCACGTGCGCTCGCCTGCACGCCCTGGTGGAAGCGGCCACGGGAGCGAGCACGTTCAGGCGCCCGGGATCTGTCTCCCCAATGCCCGCCCTCTTCGCGCCGGCCGGTGCACGTGTTTACTAGGATAGGGACCTGGATCTGTGCTGGATTACTCGCGTGATTTCCTCACTACAGATCTTCTCACCCCGCACCTCTGCTCATTTAAGAGGCCTGTGACTCAGTTAACCATACACATGCAACTGGCTCATTCATCCTAAGAAAGGCTTTTTGAGGAAGATGCAATAGTTGAAGTTCAATTTTTTTTTCTCTTAAGGAGTTTGAGAATGAGGATCAGGAGAGAACTCAAATGGCTATGTGCAATAGTGGGTATAATTACTATTGCAACAGACATGTTTTAAGAGTCAACACTGTGCTAGACGCTGTTCAAGGAACTGGGAAATCCGGCGGTGTGCAAGGTACACATGGTTTCTACATTCTGAATCTTAGCCTGGTAGAGTAAATAAACATTTATTGTCTGAGTATTGATTGCTAAGTATTATGACATGTGAAGAACAAGGTAAATGGGGGGGTGGAGGTAGAGGAGAGGCAGTGGCCTGTAAGAAGTGATATGAAAAGTACATTTCATGCAAAGGGGCCTCGTTCATAGCATTCCTGCACTGAAAGACTTGCTGGGAAAGACTTCCAGGGGTCTTGTAAACAGTGTGAAATATGTTAGATTTTCTTATCATTTCAATGGAAAGCTTCGAAAGTCAAGCTGGCAGAGAGGGACAATTACGAGGAGACAGACTGAGTAGGGATGATGGATGTCAAAAAGGCATTTGGATGGGGGTGGGGCTGTGGCTAAGTGGTAGAGAGCACTTGCCTAGCATGTGCGAAGAGCTGGGTTTGATCCTCAGCACCACCTAAAATAAATAAATTAATTAAATAAACGTATTGTGTCCAACTACAACTAAAAACTTTTTTTTAAAAAAAGGCATTTGGGTACATGAATATATAGACTCAAAGGAAAGAGTTAACAAAGAAGATTTTGAAATTTTCAGCATAAAATAAATATTGACATGGGAGGAGATGATATTGCTTAAGGAGAATCTGCAGAAGTGTTAGGCTAGCTACAGGTTGAATCAGTCTACTGGAGTTTTTAAAATATTGTCATTATTAATCACAATATTTCTTAAGATGAAGAAATTATGCATAAAAATAGACTTTGGGGAAATTGCAGTATGTAGGGCTGCTGCCCTGCATAATTGGATTGAACCAAATGAAAAATACCTCTCCTTATGGGATTTGAGCTCTCCAGTTCACCACAGTTCCCACCACTGTATAATGTCTGGGACTCAGCTCATAGTATTCATTTTTTGGAGGTGGGGGATTGAACTCAGGGGCACTAGGTCACTCAACCACATCCCCAGCCCTGTTTTGTACTTTTAGAGACAGAGTCTCACTGAGTTGCTTAATACCTTGCTTTTTACTGAGGCTGGCTTTGAACTCTTGGTCCTCCTGCCTCAGCCTCCCAAGCTACTGAGATTACAGGTGTGTGCTATGTCATCCAGCTTCATTTTTGATACTTGCCCATTTTCTAAGATATTTGTGTTGGGAACTCTTGGTTGTACAGCATCCAAAAGGAAGGTATAGGATTTTACTCCTTTAGAAGTATTAATATCTATGGATGAAATAGAAAAGAAAAAAACTTTGAAAAGACTAAGTGTTGCAACTGAAGAAACGTGGAAAGCCAGAGGAGGATGTCATCAAGAAGGCCAACAAGTGTTTCAAAATGGGAGGCCAAGTATTCAGTAGTACCAAGTGCTGCAGAGTGGCCAAACTAAATAAAGATTGGGGAACGGTGGGGTAAATGTATTTAATATCTTAGACATCTTTGGTAGAAGACTTAGCAATAACAAATTTAGTGGAGTTTTTGAGGGTTTCGGGGGATAGTCTATATCCAGTAGGTTAAGGAATAATTAGGGAAAGAAAAGGAATGGTAATTATAGAACTCTTATTTAATACTGGATTGGAAATTCCAAATAAGTGGACTCCTTGATCATTCCTGTGGAGCTAGGAAAGAAGACAGAATAGGGCCCAGATAGCAAAAAATCACAAAAAATAGCAGTCTAAGCAGGAGATAGATAGCACTTGAGGCCCAGATTTTTTTTTTTTTTCACCAATGTTCTCCCTGGTGGCTGCTGAATCTTGTGTCTAAGTTGCAGTCTCATCCCATCTTGGCATAATAATGTGACATGCAAAACCATCCAGGTATGAAGATGGTTGCTATTCTAGGTACTGGAGACCTTCAGGATATTGTTATTGCCAAAGGGGCCACAAAGATCCAAATGATGCTTCTTTAACTTTTAAATCTTTATTGCAAATATGGAACTCATTGCACCCCACTTGCTTCTTGGTCTCCCTATGAATTGTTACTTTTTTTTTTTTTTTTTTGTGGTTCTAGGGATTGAATCCAGGGGCACTTAACCACTAAGTCACATCGCCAGACCTTGTTATGTTTTATTTAGAGACAGGGTCTTGCTAAGTTGTTTAGGGCCTAAGTTGATGAGACTGGCTTTGAACTCATGATCTTCCTGCTTAGCCTCCCAACCCACTGGGATTACAGGTGTATGCCACTGTGCCTGGTTTGTTTTCCTCATTTTTTCCCCCTCATTTCTTGCCTTAATTTGGATAAATATTATGAGTCCTCTTTCTTTTACCTTGGTAGTTATTTATTCATTATTTTAGGGGCCAACCTATAGTTTATATCCTGAATCCTTGATTTAAAACAATTAAATTACTTGATATATTTACCCTCTTTCCAGACTACAGAAAGTCCTTGGAAAATTTTAATTTCCTTTACTCTCCTCTTCACCCCCCCAGATTTTTGTTTTACATATATATCAAATCCAACATCATTGTATTGTTTCACATAGTTATCACCCATTGAGATTTGCTCATAATCTACACTTTGTGCCACTTTCCATTAGATTGCAAGATTTTTTATTTTATTTTATTTTATTTAGTATTTTAGTATTCTGTTATGGTTTGGATATGAGGTGTCCCCCCAAAAAGCTCCTCTGGTCATTTCTTTTCACCTTACCTATCAGACATTCCTGGACATGTCAATCCAAAATAAGCTTTTCCTTCTTAATTTTGTTGTAGAAAGCAGTACTGACTGGCCTCTTCGCCTCTCAGGACCCAAAGCACCAGAGTAAGCCCCTGAACAACAATGTTGTTCTGTCACCGGCGTGTTGCTGCCCTCTAGTGGTCTGTTGGCAGGTGAGGTTCTCCTCGCTTTCCTCATAACACCAGGGGGCAGTAAAACTTCCAGCAAGAAGTTTGGCAAACACTAAAATTGGGCTTTTGAAACCTGGAGTGGGGCAGGAGAAACTGTGAGGCCCAGCACTGGGAGGGAGGGCTAAGATCTTGGTCCCTCACCTGAAGTGTGTGAAGGAAGCACTGGTATTCCCAGTCATTCTCTCATTGCTTGCGGGGATGCAAAATGAAGCTGGTGTGGTCAGAGGACTGAGTGGATCTCCCGGCTTTGATCAAAGGCCAAACTGTCATTTTATTTTTTACAAATGAAATTAGGTGACTGTTATTGTTGTGGTGGTGGTGGTGATGTCTATAGCAGACAAAAGATTACATGTCCAAGGCTGAGGCAGGAGAGCCACTGGTTCAAGATCCGCCTGGACTACGTAGTAAGACCCTATCTGAAAAACAAAAAAAGATGACATGTCCATTGCAGTGTGATTCATCCTTCAATTCTCCAGGTTTTTGGTTGTTTTTTTTTTTTTCCCTGTCATTGCTGTTTTGTGTTTTGTCATTTATGTTTGTTCTGTGGGGACTGGGGACATTGGTTGTTTGTGCTAGGAATTGAACAACCCAGGTCCTCCTGTGTGGGGGGCGGCCGCCTTGAACACAAGCCAAGACTGCTGCCCCCCAGCCTTGAGTAAAGGGGGTATTGGACTGGCATCGCACACCACACACTATGCGAAGCAAGTGGTCCTTTCCTTTGCCCGGTAAGGAAGGGCTTCAGCTCTGGGCTTGATCATCACCCAATGGAATTGAGCAAACCCCCCCCCCCTTTGAATGATTATCCCTGACTTATTTGGGTAGAATATTCTATCAAATATCTTTTCCTTAATAAACAGAGGGGTTCCACGTGCACTCGCTCTCTTGCCCTCTTGATTTCCAGCATGGAAGAGAACACTTGAGGTCTCAGAGCAGTCCCACCCTTGATCTGAGAAACTCATGTCTGTGTGTTGCGTGATTTCTTTGCCATTTTCTTAGTTAATGTTACAGCCAGCTCTTTTGAACCTAGCTGTCACGAGGGGGCAAAGTTGTGATGTATGCTGTCGAGGGGGAGAAATAAAGAATTACTCAATAAAATTTCTCAATAAAATTTCACTCTATAGGTTCTTAATCAAGAAAACGACAATCCTTAATGCTGGGAACTGCAATAGACATAATCAATTAACAGCAAACAATTCTAGATTAATTAATTCACTGCAAACAATTCTAGATTAATTCTAAGCACTGCAAACACACTTAAACATGACAGGCTAATGACAACATTCCCTCTGCATGTTAAATTCAGTGTCAGATCAAAAGTCTGAAGCCTTAGGCTTCAAGTGCAGCAGATGCACACTCACTCAGACCGTGGTGATCAGGTCGGGAACCAAGGCAGGCTTCTCCTGGTGTGGAGTGGACGACTGGTTGAGGAGAGGGAGAGGGTTGTATGGAGAAGTTGCGGCTCTCACTAGAATCCAGAGTTTGAGGGTGGTGAGGATCACGCAGAGGATCAGGAAAATGATGACAAGTGATGGGGTGTCAGTCCTGGTCCTAATCAGACCCTCCAGCTCCAGTGCATCCTTGTTTCGGCTGGCTGAATCCCTGTTCATTAGCTCTATTATTTATACTAAATTTTGGGGCTTTTGACCCTCCTTTCAATCCTTATCAGCTACCAAAGGATTGTTCGGTGACATCATTTACCCTGGGGTCAGAAACATCTGGTTTAGTGGTCTCCACCCTGATCTTCTTGCTTTTCCCTCTTATCAGGCAAGGACAACCTGTCAGAAGCCACTCTGTTTATCAGGGTGAGGGGAAGTGACTTGTTTGAGGCCATATTGGTGGGCTCTGTGTGTCCCTGGTGAGAATGCAGGTTTTTTTAAATGGAGTTGCTTAGGCTCAGGCTTAAGGCCGTCCTCACACCACTCATCTCATCAGTGCAGGCAGACATCGAGATTTGGAGGCCCGCTGGGATATTAAGGTAATTGGTGAGATGTTTATTGTTACATTCAGCCCTCTCTCATAGGAAAAGCTCACTTATTGTGGATTTTTTGTATTTTGAAATATTAAGCTGAGAATTTTTTAGATTTATGTACTGGGGATGGATGTTTAGAGAATAAGAGGAAAGAGGAAAGTTTTTTTTTTTTTTAATAGTGGGACGTCAATACGAGGAATTCTATTCTTCCAGAGAAATAAATTTTATTTTTCTACTGTTTTGGGGAATAATCAGGCGATTTAAAATGGGCCAATGAAATCTATTGAGCCTCTTCACTGCATTCTATATGAGATTGAAATAGGTTATAAACGGGCTGTTATTCTAAAACAGATGCAGGGTCTATGCCGCTGCCGGAAATATTTCTGCCCCTTAAATGACCGAGTTTGGGTGCCAAACACATAGTGCATTAAAAACTAATAACAATGCCAGCATCTGCTGCCGAATCCCTCCTCTGGGTTATGGGATTTTTGAAGCGTCTGCTGCTGCAAAGGAGAAGTGCAAGCAAGCCAGGCTGCCAGCCAGGCGCTGATGGCGATTTGCAAGATGAAAATGTGGCTGCTGCCGCCCCACACCTTCTTAACCCCGGCAACTAAAAGAAACTCTGGGAATGCTGCTTAATCCATAACCGTGGCAGCCAAACATGGCGCCGGACAACCAGGACTGGCGGAATGCCCATGCAATAGAGTCTCGGATTTAAAGTGGAGAAATGCAGGCAGACAAGTCCAGGGCCAAGGACTCTTGCCTGAGAGTCAAGCATGGTGCACAATGGCGGCTGGTGGAGCAGGCAAAGCCCAGACAGCCCAGGGGCCCTTTGATGATTGTGGGAACAACGCTAAGCCAGCTCCACGCTGCACTGGTAACCGAGGAGGTGGGGGGTGCAGAAAAAAACAGCACAAAGCCATGGACGCGTGTCACTGGCCCCAGCCGGGTTCAGTCAGAACTGCTGATTGTGCGACTTACAACAAGCTCAGGAAGGGCGATACTGGGGATGAAATTCCCGGGACTTCAGGCAAAACTTTGGGTCATGAAAAACACGGAAGAATACTCCAGCAACATGGCCGAAAACATGGCGGAGAAGTCCCGCCTCCTGCACTTTTGTGGGCTCCCATCTGGACTTTCCCATTGTCATCAGGCAGGGCTTCCTCCAGGCCTCCCAGCTACCAGCCTGTTTTTTTCCCCCCCCTCCCATGCACGGGTGCAGCCAGAGCTCCAAGCCTGCCCTTTGCAGTTTCCACTCCTTAAGAACAAACCCTCAGCTGTCAAAAAAATTTCCTTCAAATCTTCAATATATTCCCACCAACGAAAGATATTGCTTTTCAGGCAAAACTTGATTCGACAAACTCTTGCATCACAGCCCTAAGCCTGACTTATTTTCCAAGTTAAATAACGTGAATTTTATCTCTTGACAGGTTCCTTTAGGAATCCTCTTTCTTTTTTTCTGTGGTTTGTGTTACTAAGGAAAAATTATGAAAATAGCATTACAAAGAAGCTGACAATCTGAGATGTTTTTCTCCTAATGCTTTCGTGACAACCAAAGGTCCTTATTCTTTTGATTTCTGTAAACACATGAAATGAATAAATATATGCACAAGAATTTTGTTTTAACTATGTTACGTGATATCACATAGATATGTGTAGACTCCTAGTGTTAAAAGTAAAATAAAAATGGATCCAAATACTTTTAAGAACCATGTGGTTTAATAAGATTTATTTTAAATTGAATAATTATATAATGATAAGCTATTATATTTATTCCTGATACATATTTTTTCCAGTTGTTAAGTAATCTATACTCTTTTATTCATAGGATAATTAACATATATGTCTATTTGTTTCTAACCATTTTTCTTTAAAAGGAAACATAATTTATATTTTCATACATGCATTTATCTGATGCTCTGCCTTTTATAGTTAAGAGATATTCAAGATAAATGTAATTTGCTATAAAATACTTATTTCAAGAGATATTTACATTAAATTATGAGGTTGTGTTACAACCATCAAATAAGCTTTAATTCCTAATTATTGTCCAGGTTTTTATAATATGATAAATAAATATACTCTTATATACAGAGTGTCCAATGGCTTTGGTTACATTTCCACTGAAATATTTCTTCTTATCAAGGTGATAGACCCAGCCTGATACCTTCTTAAAATTGGGAGCTATCTCACCACAAAGCCATGAAAAGCTAATTTCAGCTTTACTATAAATTACTGCAAATTCTAAACTTGCTTGGAATGCTTGCCCATGCCTTGAGCTCACCCATGCCTGGCTCTCTCTGACCAGATAGCAGCCCTCTCTGAAACTTTAGTGATGCCTCATCTATCTTGGCCTTCCCTGGCCAGATAAGGACCCTCTCTGAGGCTCTAATGACCTTCATAAATTCTGATGTCAGGGCCATCAAAAATGTAAATTAACTTTTGTGTTATGCTCTTCAGGGTTTTGTTATCTGTAACCCTCCTTTGTGTAACTTACTGGGCAATAAAGCTGGGCTGCAAGAAAGCTGCAGTGTTTTCTTGTTCCCTGGGTTTTTGGTAGGAGAGGCAGCCCGGGCGAGTCGAAATAATAAGCTTTCTTTAATTTGATTTTAATTGGAGTCAGTGGTCTTTTCTTTGCGTCCTGGTCTAACAAAGGTATAATAATTATGATCTAGACAGGTGATATAGGAATTTAAAGTAATTGAGAATCAGATTTATATATAACTTGATTGGCTATAAATATATAGAATTATCAGTTTTAGGATGTTTCAGGCTTTTCCCTGGTCTTATTATGCTGATATGACAAAAACCAAGATTTTTGTCCATATTTGAGATGAGAAAAACTTATTGGTACATTAGTTTATTCTCATTCTAATATGGTTATTACTTATGCTTAGTGATTCTTGCTGTTTGAACAAGGACTAATTTTTAGTGAATTAAAATTCATATACCCAGGGTTGGGGCTATATGGCTCAGTAGTAGAGCACTTGCCTAGCATGTATGAGGCACTAGGTTTGAACCTCAGCACCACATAAATAAATAAAATAAAGTTATTGAGTCCATCTACAACTAAAAAATGTATTTAAAAAAATTCATACATCCTTGATTAGATAATAATGGACATCTTCAAATACCATCTTAAATTCCACTGAGCTATATTCCCAGCCCTGAAACTTGTCTTTAAGGACTAAATTTGATATTCAAAAACATCAATAATTATGATAATTATTACTAATTCTTATTAATTCTGTTTATTAAATATGTCTCTAAAATACATTAGGTTTGAGAGAACATTTTATCAGAACACGTATTCTCCAAATTAAAGTTATATGTTAATTCTAAACTATAGAAAATAGATATTATGCTATTACTTAGCTAAACTTTAAAAGGGAAGGCCACCCTAAGAATAGAATTTTATTGGGAATTCATTTGTATCACATATGATCCTCGAACTGGACCTATTATCAATAAGATATATTGTGAAACTTGTATGTTTCTTCCTATACTGGAAAGTAAACTTGATTATATATATATATTTAAAGACACTAACTTGTTTAAAGGGTACTATTATGAGATATAACCATATTTTGAGAACTTCTCTCAGGAAGGGATTGAAGATTCTCTTAATCTGTCCATTTTACACATGACTTTAAAATGGATCAATTAGTTTACATACTGGGAAATTACAATGATCAGAAAAATTGCCTCATTTTCATGTATTATTAGGCCTAACCATGATCATTATCATGAGAGAAAGCCTTAAAAAAAAAAACACGTATTAAGGAAGAAAAATCAAAGAGACCTCCCCCCTCCTCCACCAACTTAACACAGACAGGAATGAATTCAGGGAGATTTTCAAAAGGTTCAAATGCATATATTGTAATGTTTCACAACTTATGCTAGATGTCTGACCTCACCTAGAAAGGCATTATGCTATTACTTAGCTAAACTTTAAAAGGGAAGGCCACCCTAAGAATAGTTTGAAAAAGATCTACTTAACCATGTCCCAGTAACACAGAATAGGGACAAACCTAGTTGTTTGTCTGGAGCCAAAACAAACTAGGATCCAACAGATAAACAGGATGCCTGATAAATAATTATAGTAAGCCTTCAGGAAAGTTCTATTAACTTCATGGAGATACTCAAGGAGACAATACACAGCACCCTAAATTTATGGAGGGCCACTCATTTTCAAAGGATGAATTTATCATCCAGCTATGCCTGGACATTGGTAGGAAATTACAAAAATTAACATGTCCCTGATCAATTATTAGATGTTACAACACAGTTTAAATAGAGATCAAATAAAAGAAAGAAAAAATAAAGAGACAGAAAAAGACTGAAATACTAGTCTGGGCCCCAGGAGGAATAAACTTGCTGGGTGGAAATGTTACTCCTCTTCTAAGTTATAAACAAGCTTTGGAAGTCTTTAAAACATTAAAACAGGGCCTTACTCTGATCCCCTGTTATGGTTTATCACTGAAAGAAATAATTCTAAAAATAGTTAACCTTACTATACTAGACAGACAGCCATGAACAAATCAGCTCAATAGCCAATAGTTTATCTCAATAAAAAGCTTAAACATAATAAGCCTGCTCTCAACTTTAACTTTAAACAAGGTAATGCCCTACAGTACACATTGATATTTTTAAAATTAGTTAAGTCATGACTTACGCATAAGTATTAAAGCTAATCTTACTATATAGTAAGCAAAGTTATTAAAGATATTCATGAAAATGTTTCTTTATACATAAAGATTATTTTGACGCAAGTCCCTTAAGATGTCATTGGTAAGTCAATGCCATATAAAATTCTAAATTCTCCCAAATAATTCATCAGATTTAGTAATAATAGTGACCATTTTTAGAGATTGATAAGTAAAGGGCTATTCATTTTTCTATTTCATTTTTTGTTAATTGTGAAGAGCAAAATGTCTTTCCTATGCTTATTAAACATGAATGCTTCCTATTCTGGAAACATGTCTGTATATATCTCTCATGCCCCTGGTAAAAGCTGCCTCTCCTAAGTTAAAATCTCTCTCGCCTTGTTCCAAGTTAAGATAATAATTTAAAGTTCATCTAGAGCTAATTTCAAAATGCAAATTTTTATATACAGCTTATTCTTCATTTTTGTAATTCTGTGAGAGTCAAAATCAAATCATACATTTGGTAAGAATTAAGTTTCTATTTACCCTTGTCCCTTTCCAACTCAATAATGTTGGCCTTGGGGCTGAGGCTGTAGCTTAGTGGTAAAGTGGCTAGCCTTGTATGTGTGAGGCACTGGGTTCAATCCTCAGCACCACATAAACATCTACAACTAAATAAACATTTAAAAAATAATAGTAATGTTGGCCTTAACATAGCTAATAAGTGACTCTTGTTAAGTTTCATGGCCAACTGAAGATAATAAATCTGTTATTATTAAACTACTTGTATTACGTTGAGCTATTATCTAAAACTTAAGACTAATAATACTATGACTTTTATTCAACTTTAATAAATAAAAAAGGGGGAAACAGGACCTTACATGCATGTACTAAATCTTACAAAATATTTCAAAAATTTTTCTTAAACTGTGAACTAAAAAGTCTTGCTGCTGCTGAACATGGTTCAGTAAGTTAAATCAGATTTCAAAGGATAGAATCTAAACCTGTCATCATGGAAATGGCTGAAAAACCTGACACAGGAAGGTAAATCTCCTACCATAGAGTTTATAGGCATAAAGCTTCACAAGCTGCCAGGTAAGAAAAACCTATGAAGAGACTTCTGTGGACCCATTCCCCAAGTCCACCTTCAATGTACCTTACAATGTGGACTGAAAAAATCCATCTATGTGACTGGATTTAATTATACTGATTATAGTGGTCAGCTGCCTATATGTTGGCTCCATAATACACATGTTAGCTGTCTACAGGTATCTTTTGAGGAAAAGACAGCATATGGGAGCCTAAGCCAGCTAATCTTGCTGATCCTTAGAATTTAAGATTATACTTATATATCTGGACAGTTGTCAAAATAGAAAGATTGTTGAGATGGAATTTTCCCATACAGGCCAGTTACTTACATAGACTATCCACCAATATATTATGGCCTTAATCATTCTACAATAGAATTGACACCTTTCCTAAATGGATGGATTATGTAAATGTCTTGCCAGTGCAACATAAAGTGTCTAGAAATAGGGATATACTTTTAGACGGATCTCATAAAATTGACAAAAGACAATTGCTCATGACTGCTGCCACCCCTGGAGGTTTGGTTGGTAATACCCTAATCTTCAGCAAGGTGGCATCTAGAAGGATGTTTGGCGCTCAATTGCTGCCTCAGAATTTTTGCATTACTGACAGACCTATGCCTGATTTGTAGGCAGGAATTGTAGGGAAGTTTCCTGCTATGGCCTGCAGGCCTCTGTTCAATCTCATTATGCTTTAATTTTTGGAAATGTGAGAATTAAGAGAAAGGATGATAAATATCTTGTAGCCTGTAAAAAAATGCAATTTAATTAATTACATCACTAGTTATAATTGAGGGAAAGGAACATTGATCCTTCACCAACCCTCTTTTATCTTATTACCAACCAACATTTCAGAACTGTGGTATGCTGAAGTTGGTGTTCAGGCTTTGCAAGAGATGTATGCTCAGTTAAACAGACCTAAGTGAGCTCTTGGTCTTATAATCCTTGGAGTGGCTACTTTAATTTTCCTCATTGTTTCTATAATTACAGCCTCTGCGGCTATGTCTTAAAACTTACAACATATGAATTTTCTTAATAACTTGGCTCAAAATACTTCCAAAGCCCTCCATAATTAGATAAATATTGATGAAAGTATTGAAACTGAGTTGAATGTCCTAGAAGCCACTGTAATAAATATTGGAAATGAGCTTTATACTCTCAAGTTTAAGGAAAGGTTTGAATGCCATACTAATTATAAATATGTCTGTGTTACTGCAGCCAAATATAATGCTTCCCAATGAGATTGGGAAAAGATTAAAAATCTTCTAATGGGTATTTGGCAGAGCAATAATAATAACCTGAATCTTTTGGAGTTACGTCACTATATCCAGGGTATTCAAAACAGGTAAAATCAATCTTTTGGATCCTACCTCTCTGGCTGATCAAAACTCTAGCTGGTCAAAGCATGTCTTTAATCCTGAAAATATGTTGAAACATTCTACATGGTATGTTATTGAAATGATATGTTTTCTACTAATCCTTTTTATGTCATAATAGTACATCATGACGTCCTTGGACCAAGGATCCAGTGACTGGAAAATATAGCCCCTCTATTGCATTTATAAATTAAGAAAGGGGGGATATGTGAGGACCCGCCTTACACATGAGCTAAGCATTCCCCCCCAGCCTTGAGTAAAGGCGGTATTGGATTGGCATAGCACACCACACGCTGTGCGAAGCAAGTGGCCCTTTGCTTCGCTCATAAGGAAGGGCTCC
Source organism: Ictidomys tridecemlineatus (assembly GCF_052094955.1). Classification (NCBI taxonomy): domain Eukaryota; kingdom Metazoa; phylum Chordata; class Mammalia; order Rodentia; family Sciuridae; genus Ictidomys; species Ictidomys tridecemlineatus. The sequence continues at coordinate 228,005,412 of NC_135477.1, forward strand.
GGCTCTGGGCTTGAACATTACCCAGTGGAATTGGGCAACCCTCCTTTTGAATCACTATCCCCTGCCTTATTTGGGTGGAATATTCTATCAAATGGCTTTTCCCTAATAAATAGAGAGGTTCTGGGTACACTTTCTCTCTTTGCCCTCTTGCCTTCCAGCATGGAAGAGGACACTCGAGGTAGCAGAGCAGTCCCACCCTTGACCTGAGAAATTCATATCTGTGTGTTGCATGATTTCTTCACCATTTGCTTAGTTTAATGTTACAGCCAGCTCTTTTGAACCCAACTCATCTTGCCAGTGTGGTCAGATGGCGAGACCCCTGCATGCTGAGCTGTCACAGGTTCCACCACTTGCATGACTGAATGGCCTTCCCTGGTTTCCAAGGAAGCAGAGGAGTGCCAAGATATGTGTTTGATGTGGGATGCTGTCAACATGAATCAAACTGTTTTTCAGCAGATATCCTAAAGTCAGGAGCCTTCATAAGCATGTGCTGCAGTCCTTTCCTTCTATAACGCAATTCAATGTGTATCATAGAAAGTTCATTCTGGATTTTATTTCCTAATCTTTATTTCCTAAACTATCTGTCTTACCCCTTCCAGATTTTTCTGCCAAAGTTGTCTGTTACCTTCACTGGAACTGTGGTTGCAACTTATCAAGGAAATAAATATAGATCTTTGCATGGTGAATTGAAGAGGAAATTGTTTGTGCCCACATGCAAAGAAAAAAGATATGATAGAGATGGTAATTTTGCTATTTTAGAATTGATTCTGATTTCTCCAGTTAAAATGAGCTTGTGAAATATGTATCCTGTCCTGAGGAGCTGATGATTTGATGGATGTTAACATGATGTTGGAGATACTGATATGTCTTTATCTAAATACTTTTACTTATTGGTTTGTTCTTTATTTCTAAAAAGTGCATTAAAAAAGAGAGATAATCATTGAAGATGAGAGACTGTCAAAGATTCCATTTTTACTTTCATCTCTACCTTTTATTTTCTGATTTCCAAAGTAATAACTAATCCCTTGGGATAAGATGTGGAAGGGGGACAGAAAAGGGACAAATAGCCAAAATGGTGGCACATGCCTGAAATTCCAGGCACATGGGAGGCTGAAGTAGGATTGCAAATTTGAGGCCAGTCTGGAAAACTTAGCAAGACCCTGTCTCAAAATAAAAAGTAGAAAGCGATGTAGCTCAGTGGTAGAACCTCTGGGTTCAATTCCTACTACTACCAAGAAGAATCTTAACAAACTGGTCTTGTTAAGTCCCCCCCCCCACCCCAGTTTATTACCATGAGATCATACTTATTAGATCAGCAAATCAAACAAAACAAAAAAACAAACAAAAGAACAAAATTTAAAAAGTTGGGGGAGGGATAAATGGTGCTTGAGTAGACTGAAAAAGAAAAGTCTTCTATGATCCTGCTTGCCAATAACCACAAACCGATTTTTTTTTTTAACTTCCACAATTTCTTAATAGCCATTCTAAAGTCCAAATTTTCTTAAAACCTGTGCTTCCCCCCATACAATCTGATCCCCAAATGGTTTGGCATCAAAACAGACCTAACTTGAGATGAGTGTATTTTATGCTTTTTTATTTATCCTGATTAGCAGAAATAATCTTCCCTTCTCCCCCCAGATAAGAAGTATTAAGGAGGGCTGGGGTTGTGGCTCAAGTGGTAGAATGCTCACCTAGCACGTGTGAAGCACTGGGTTTGATCCTTAGCACGACATAAAAATAAAATAAAGATAGTTTTAAAAAAAAGTATTAGGGACACATTGCAGGATTCCATCCTAGCACAGAATATGTGGGTTATACTGTCTATAATCTCCAGATATGCTCTTTCTGGTATGTCTTCAATCCTCTGCACTCAAGAGTCATAAAGCACTTCTACCCCTAGAATTTCTTAACTCTATTGTGTCCTGTACTTTGTTCTAATTACATATAAATATAGATCATGATATACATGTCATTATTAAACAATTGATCATTATTAAACATTCAGTCAATTGATTTATCACTGCAATTATGTCATTGTTTGACCAATGACATATATCCATTTAGGGGGAATGCAAAATATTCTAATTTCCCAAGATACTCCCCATTTTCTTCTTTTGCACCCAAACAATTTCCACCCTATGCAAATGTATTGTATATAAACATTACTAATGTGAATTTCTAGATTGTATACAGTTGTGAGCATTATCAAATTAAGTTATTTACTTTTAATATTCATTCAAAATGCAGCATCAACAAATTCTCATTTGAAGTACATGAGAGTTTTTACTACTCTATTCTCAATAGCATTTAGGAATATTCAACTCAAAATACCTGTATTAGACAAAATACATATCCAAATTTGTATTTCTATTTCTTTGGTCCTAGGGAGTCTGAGAATGATTTATTGTCTTTTTATAGTATTTTTAAAAGATTACTATCTCTATAAGGCAGTTAAATTATTCTTGACTAAAGTTTGAAAGAAGAGGGCAACCAATGACCAACAAGTAGCCCTTGTTCCTGGTAGTCACTCCTTATACTACTCCCCTATTACTCTGGAGTTGTAGAACTGATGATTTATCTCTTCTGAGAGTCAGTTATAAAGGAGAGTGCAGATTGTATTTTGAACACTCTGACATTTGAATGCTCTCTCCTTGAATCAATTCCTCTGGGGATATCAGTTGCCATTTCATGAACTGCACTATGGAGAGGACCCTGTGGAAAGGAACCCAGATCTATTGTGAACAATGACGTGATTGAACTTGGAAGGTGATCCCAGCCTCTAGCAAAGCTTCTGTCGTCTGTAATCTCATGAGAGACTCTGATCAGGACCATTCAGCTAAGCAGCCCTCAGATTCCTGATTCCCGGAGACTGTGTGAGATACCAAATATTTGCTGTTGTAAGTTGCCAGACATTGGAGTAGCTTTTCAGTCAGCAAATAGATTTTCATGTAATTATGGAGGCTTCTGTACATAATTTGTTCATTTTCTTAGGCAAATATGTTTTTAGTGTATGTAGGTACTATTCTGGTAAATGCCTCTATTATGATTTTTAGGATTAATCAATTGAACAGTATATACAACTAGTTTGTTTCATCTTACTCCTGAAGGATATTTCTAGTATTAATATACACATTTTACTTATAATCATAGTTGTCAACAACTTCCCTATATTATACACAATTCTGTGGTTCATGTATGTTTCCTTAGAGATATGAGTGGAATATTTTCTGTGATATAAATACGTGACTGAGATTAAGAGGGATGAAAGGGAAAAGCTTATCTAACTTCCACAAATACTGACATATTGCTTTTCAGAATTAACAGAAATATCAGTTCTCTTGAGAAGTCTGCCTATCCCAAATCATCATTAACTTGAAGTTATCTGCATTTAAATTTTTGTCCTTTTTATAGCTGCATAGGTTGAATTCACATTTGCCTAATTAATATGTTGAGCCCCTCTTACCTTAGCTGTTCTATACTAATCTTTATAAATTAACTATTCATATCTTTTTCTCACATTTTCCTTTGTGTTTCCTGCCTTATCTATTCATTTTAAAGGTTATATATTCTTTGAGTATACGTGTTCATTACTTGTGAATTTAATACTTTGTGATTATTTTGTCTCTCTCTGTTCATCACCTCTCAACTTTCCTCACGAGTTCTGCAATGTCATTTTCTTATTTCTATGTACAATATCTTTTCCCAACCATTTGTGATAGTTGTCAATATTTCCAGGACATATAAAATTGTAGCCGGATGTGATGGCGCACGCCTGTAATCCCAGCAGCTAGGGAGGTTAAGGCAGGAGGATCACTAGTTCAAAGCCAGCCTCAGCAATTTAGTGAGGGACTAAGCAATTCAGTGAGAACCTTTCTATAAATAAAAATATAAAAAAGGGTTGGGGATGTGACTCAGTAGTTAAGTACCCCTGGGTTCAATCTCTGGTACCAAAAATAATAATAATAATAATGTATTAATCTAGGCATCATTTCCCTGTCACTGAGTTTTAGTTCTTTATTTTTTTTTAAAGAGAGAGTGAGAGAGGAGAGAGAGAATTTTTTTTAATATTTATTTTTTAGGTCTCGGCGGACACAACATCTTTGTTGGGATGTGGTGCTGAGGATCGAACCCGGGCCGCACGCATGCCAGGCGAGCACGCTACCGCTTGAGCCACATCCCCAGCCCCTCTTTATTGTTATACTGAAGCTTATAATGAAGCATGTTTCTTACACTGAAGCTCCTATAATAGTCTGTATATTGTCCAACCTCTAAGATCCTCTGTCTGTAATCCTTAAAATTGAATGCCATCATAAACTCACAATTTAGTTTTATTTTTCTAATATATATATAAATTTGTGTCACATATGTGTATGTATCTTTGTCCACTGAAAAGGAGTGGATGCATTAACCAACCAAATAGTAATGAATACACCAAAGCCAAAATGGTGGTCTCTACATGCCATTGTTTCTTTCTTTCTTTTTTAAATATTTATTCTGAAGTTTTAGGTGGACACAATATCTCTATTTTACATTTATGTGGTGCTGAGAATCAAACCCAATTCCTCGTGCATGTTAAGGAGCACTCTACCACTGAGTCACAACCCCAGCCCTATCTAAATGCCATTTTTTCAATAAAATAAATGAAGTTTGTTTGGAGATGTGATAGATTCCAAGTGTGGGGCAAGTAAAGTAAAATAAAAGCCTGATGCTCTTTGTTGTACTTGGAGTATTGGAAACTCTCAGAGTATTTGTAATGCACTGAAAGAAAATAGCAAGTGTGAAAGAGATGCCATTAATAAAAGATAAATTTTGAACTTGAAATAGAATACCAAGGACAATTATCCTAAACACTGTCTCAGGTTAGATTATGGATATGGAAATGATTCATACATGGAAAAGGATCACCTAACTCCACCTTCATTCTTAATCTTGATGACAATGAGAGAATCATGCTATGTGCTTCTTAGTGATGAGAACGCACCATTACCTATGTAGCATTCCTGCCTAAAAATCAAATTCAATCTAAGTCAAATCAGATCTCTAGATGTAAAAATTGGAGTCGTAAACTAAAATAGAACAATATCTAGCAAGGAATGAACCTAATTTAGGAAGTGAAAAATATATAAATAATAAAAGGCAATAACATAGTGTAGGTGGGAAATTATTAGAAACCAAAAGACTTCTGAGACATCTAAATCATTTGTGATGTATGGACTTCTTTGACTCCTGACATAAAAGAAATCAAATGTAAAAGGACTTTTGGAGATAATTGGAGAAAATTCACATACCTTAATTAACAGATTATAAAAAATTATAAGATTTTTTTTCATGATAATGATGTGAAAAAAAACCTTATCTTTATAGATAGGTGTAATCACATCGACAGGTGAAATGACATGATAGCTTATTTCAATACTCTACCTGAATACTTTGGAAGAAGTGATGAAGGAAAACTGTCAAATGTTAGTAACTATAAAAACCTGGGTGGTGGCTTCTCTATTTATGTATTCACTTGAAAATTTCCACAATAAAAGCTAAAATATAAATGAGAATCAGATCTAAAGATGTCTTGAGATATGCCAAGATAAGCTCATTCAAACTTGAGTTTGCAGACAGTATACTGTTTGCAGACAGTATGTGTATGCAAAATAGATATGAAACCTATATTTTAAAATCTGCTGAGCTGTCAGTGTCAGATTTAGCACATATCTAATATGAATGTGTTAAGTTATTATCCATCAAAATCCTCACAAAACTCCCTTGCATAATCCAAAGGGAGATTCTGTCAACATTTATACCCAAATATGATAATCCTCAAGCCTCTTATTCCTGCACTTATACTGTTGCACTGTGCCTCATTGGTGATTGATGTTTGTCATCTGCAGAGGGACCAATTGCTTGTTCTCAAGAGAGAGACTTCTTTCTGGTGCATTACAGCACAGGTTAGCTGTGCCTCACATCTCAGTGGATTTCAACTGTCATTGAGTTCAGATAATTCTCTTTCCCTTCCAACCACTGAGGCAGTGCTTTCTAACACTAGTCTTCAGGTAAGCTATGACAACTCCGTGTTTTGGGGGTACATAAGTACATCATTTAACAGAAATATATGTTCTGAGATGTGTGTTATTAGTTGTTGTTGTTATTACTATTATTGGTACTGGGGATTGAATTTGGGGCACTTTATCACTGAGCTTTTCATGTTTTGTTTTAGACCTGGTCTCATTATGTTACTGAGAATTGTACTAAATTGATGAGGCTAGCCTTGTACTTGTGATCCTCTTGCCTCAGCCTCATAAGTGCTGGGATTACATGTGTATACCACAATGCATAGCTTCATTAGGCAATTTGCTGGTTGTGAAAACGTTATAATATACTTACACAGACCTGGATGGTAGAAGCAAATTATTCTACTCATGCTTCTTGATGCAATCAAGAGTCAAAGTAAACACAAGATGTATGGGGCTACTGCTGGCATGACATGACACAATGTTTTACAGTACACTTTTAAAATATCTATAAGTAGAAGAAGTACTCTCTAAAATAATGATAAAAATATAGACTAATAAATAAGTAAACTAGTAACAATTGTTTATTCATCATTAAATATTATGTGTATGGGCCATATTTTTATATGATTGGCAGCACAGTGGGTTTGTATACACCACAATCACCACAAACAAGTATTTTAATATTTTTGGCTGATTTCTCTTATTGAGAATAAGTTGTAGATGTCATGCCCTTTTACTTTGGTAAGTATCTACTACCCCGAGACAGCTGTATTCTCCTATATCTAGAGATGCTTTGAATTCTCCACCTCTAATTCAATCATCAGTTCCTTTTGATTTCAGACAATTCCCTCCGAAAATGGACCAAAATTGAGAATGACGTCATCCTGGTGGGTCTTCTGTGTGTTTAGTTCCTAATTTTCCAGTTACAACCACTTTGCCTCTGACAGTTTAGGACCACCTAATCAACAAGGAGAGTCTGGGTCTTCTGAATACCAGATACCTGGCATCACTTGGGGTGAGAAGGACGTGATGGAACAGCACTTTCCTCGCTGTGTGTGGGAGGCCTGGGATTCTGCAGACCAGACACCAGGGTCCCAAACACTGCCAAACCCGAGTCCCTGGGATTCTGGGTCCTGCCCTCTTCATTTGTTTCCAAAGCTGGGCTGCTTCTCTTGGGGCTGCTGGGACTTGGACAGGAAACTCCTTGTCCCTGTGGTCTTCTGAGATGGGCCCAATGGCAATACCAGCCCAGAGTGCACAGCACCCTAAGGAGGAAGGCAGAGCAGCCTGGCTGGGAACTCATGTCTGCGACCAAGAAGGAACTACAGGTGCTCCAGGAGAGGGGGACACCAGCAGAGGTCCCCACCACAGCTTAATCCTTCTGCTTGACCTGGGAAGATGACTGGAACTTGAGAAATCCTATGTTGCAGACACCCAAGACCAGAAGCCTTCTTCCTCCGATGCACAGCCACCGCTCAACGTCCAAAGTCTTGCTGGCGGGTAGGCAACGGACTCCGCTTCCTCCACAGGCTGCTTTTAGTTTCTGGGAGCAATGAGATTTCTCCCATCCAGATGCTTCATTGGATGATCCTTGGGGGACCTACCTTGTCATCCAAGTGCTCTCTTTGTTAAAGTGCTATGCCGGAGGTTGTACCTTCTGGAGTTTTGTATGTTTTTTTTTTTTTGCTATCAATAAAATTATCCTCACTTGAGAAAAATATCATAAGCATTTCTGGTTTGGCTTTTGTGGGAGGACAGACTGGAGGAGGCCTACTTATCCTGGTTAACAGATGGTTGAAGCCGAAGGCCTGTGATAGCAGAGACCCTCCAGAAGCCACGGGTGACTCTCAAATCTTGATTGCAGAGCCTTGACGTTTCAGAAGTTAAGTGAAATGTAGGCACATTACTCATTGATATATTGGACAAGGTTTCAAGCCTTGACTGGCTCCATTATTGGCTTCTGAATCTGTTTCTTAAGAGGTTGCCGGTCAAGTTAGCCACTGATTCACCTGGAAAAAAGTTTTACTCTTTTCCTAGAAACTCTTGGGTTATCATTTGTTTTCAAGTCAACAAAAGCTAGTAAGTGGTAGAGATTAACAGAGATTAACTGGGTTAAATCTCCAATAAAACACACACACACACACACACACACACACACACACAGTGAGAGAGAGAGAGAGAGAGAGAGAGGGACAAAGAGAACTTTTTTTGACTTCCTGGTGCTATTTTGATTAGCACTGGAGGTGTTTAGAATATGCAGGGCTCTTCTTGTCTGTCTTTTGTCCTCATCTATGTGAATGATTCAGAAACCTTCCAGTTAAGAAATATTTCAATTGGCTTAGAGTAAGTTTTATTCCCCCAACATTTTCTCCAAAAGCAAAATATTAATTGACGAGTCTTTGGCAATTAATAGCTTAAAACTTACTAGGAATATGGCCAATAAATTTCATTTAATGTTTCATAATAGTGTAACATAAAAATGCTCCTGCTGTGTTTTGAAGTTTTTGGCTTTTCTCCTTCCCCTTTAATCCAAGAAGTGATGTCCAGAAGATGTTGCAACAATGTTAAAAAAGGATGCTGAGATGGCAAGTTTAAAGTTATTCTTAACAGGTTAGTGAGATTCCATCTCAAAATAAATGAATAAATAGAAATAAAAGTGATTGTGCGTATGGCTCCATGGTAGAGCATCCCTGGGTTCAATCCCCAGTACCATACACACACACACAGAGGGGTCTGACTGTGTGTATGTGTGTGCACACACATTCAAGCTCATACATGTATACTATAGGGTTCCTTTGAAAACTGTAGTTTGTTACATTTGTAAATTAACTGTTTGATTCAGACTTTTAAAGATGAGCAGTAAATTTTTTGTTATCCTAAAACTTCTGCAAAAAATAAAAAAGTGAGTAGTGGCTGCTGGGTTGTAGCACAGTGGCAGAGTGCTTGCCTATCATGTGAGAGAAATGGGTTCAATCCCAGCACCAAGGGGAAAAAAAGTGAGTGATGAACAAAACATCTGTGTACTGAGCGCAATCAGCGTGTTCCCAAGATAGTAAGTGTTCAGTACATGCTGCTGAATTGAATTGAAAAATCACTAAGTGCAAGAGAAAAGCAATTATTTATATAATAATAGCTTGAGTGGTATTAGACTCTTAGAGATTACAAGCTGAAAAAAAATATATGAGAAACTAGATAGTGCACACCTGTAATCCCAGTGACTGGGGAGTCTAAGACAGGAGGATCACCATGTGAGAGAGAGGGCTTGGGATGTAGCTTAATGGTAAAGTGCCTCTTGGTTAGATACCCAGTACCAAAAAAATAAAATAAAATAAAATAATAATAAATAAATAAATAAATAAATAAAAGAATCAGAGAGCTGGGGCCATGGGGAGATAAGATTTAACCTGGGTCAGCTGATATTCTTCTTCATCTTTATTGCTAAAATGTAGATAAATTTTCAAGAACTCCTTTAAAGGCAGAATAGAGAAACATTTATCTGTTGAACAAATATTAAGGAAACGCTATGTCCCAGACATAGTGCTAGGCTAATTTCACCCTAACTGTGAGTTGAAAATAGGTTCAGTCTCTCATCGTTTACAGTGTAGTGAAGTAGACATTCATTAGAGATCACACAAATAAAAACATAACTGTCAAATGAGATTATCAGCATTAGAACCCCATCATTTATTGAATGCACATGATGCCAGAGGAGCACTGTCTAAAAATGCAATGGGAGTTATATTTGAAGGACAAGGGTGCTGGTGATAAGTAGACAAAACAGAGTAAGGGAATCATGACATCAGATTCTTTGATTCTACTAACTAAATGATAAGTTGTAAAAAGAGGCAATTCAAATTCTCTTTGACAGGATCAAAACAGACAACTATGACAGAATACCCTCTCATTAGAGAAATAACCTCTCAAAACCTTCCCCACCATTATCCCACATCTGGGCAGTTATGTTCACAGTAGGGTGTAAAAACAAGACAGGAATGTTTAGGCTAGATTCATATAATAATGATGGAACGATACATAAAAGTCATATTTATATTTATGTTAAACTTATGTTTTAAAATTTACAATATTAAAATAGCATAAGAATATTACACATTGAAATATGACAATCCATATTATAAATTATTATATAAATATATAACAATATTGTTATGAAAAATAACAATATTATAGCATTTGTAATTTAACAATATCCAAATATAATAATATAAAATTCAGGGCTGGGGCTGTGGCTCAGTGGTAGAGTGCTCATCTAGCATGCATGAGGCACTGGGTTTGATTCTCAGCACCACATAAAAATAAAATGAAGATATTGTGTCCATATAAAACTAAAAAATAAATATTTAAAAAATAATACAAAATGCAATAAAATAATTTTATATTATACCATTATAACCATAAGTAAAACAATTAATACAGAATGATTTCCCCCTATCTTGGAAGGGTCTGATAGTCAATTTCTCCCTATTCTCAAAGACAGGGGAAGGAATTGGTTCTGAGTTTAATGTAGTTCACTCTATCATGAAGGAAAAAAGACTAGATTTGAAGAGGAGAAAGAATTCTAGGGAAGTCTAGGAAGAATGGGGGGAAAGCAGCATTTTTCCTACGACCAATGGGATATACAAGAATGAGGGAAGGAGGAAGCTGAATTTTCACTGGGCTGGAAACCAGGAAAAATTGCATGGTGATATATGCCTATAATTAATTTCAGCTACTTGGGACTGAGGCAGGTGGATCACAAATTTAAGGCCAGCCCAGGCAAATTAGCAAGATTCTATCTCAGAATGTTAAAAAATAATAAAAGAACTGGATATATAGATAGCTCCCTAGTAGAATGTCCATGGGTTCAATTCCCAGGACCACAAAGAAGATGAAGAAAGAAAAGGAAAAGAGTAGCTGGAAGCTGTGGTTCAAACCTGTAATCCCAGTGGCTCAGGAGGCCTAAGAAGGAGGATAGCAAATTGGAGGCCAGCCTCAGCAATTTAGTGAGACCCTCAATAATTTAGTAAAATCCTGTCTCAAAATAAAAAACAGAAAGAATAGGGGATGTAGCTCAGTGATAAAACATTCTCAGGTCTGTGCCTCTAATATGGAGAGTGGTGGGAGGGGAGAGAGAGAGAGAGAGAAACACATCACTCAGGAAGACCTGGGTGGATGGATCAGAGAAAGCACCTCTGTGCTTATTGCATTATTAGTTCTGGGCCCAGGAATTTCTTGGGAACTGAGCCATCACCTGCAGTTGTTCTGCTTCCCTTCAAGAAAAATTATTCACTGACTGTACTAGGGGACGGTGACAACTGCTCTCCCTGGGGTCCATGAGGATGTCATTCCTTCATCATCTACCCCCACGAAATGGCTAGAAGAACTTGCAACCAACACTGTCTGCTCACTTCAGTACCCAATGCACACAATACCGTAAGACACCATGAAACCAAAGTCGGGAAACGACTGATGGGTCTGGTCTGGGTCCAGTGGAATGGGGGTGAGGGAGCATCCAACACCTCTTCCTGGGGGAGGGTTGCTACATGAATGCACCTTGAGTCTGTAGGAGACTTTTCCTGCCCTTTTCTCCCTGAGATGCAGCAGTATTTATTGAAAACTTTCTTATAATAATTACAAAATTTAAAAATTTTTTTTAGTTGTTGTTGGGACACATGCCTTTATTTTATTTATCTTTATGTGGTGCTGAGGATCGAACCCAGTACCTCACATGCTGAGCCACAATCCCCAACCCCAAAATTACAAATATTTACAAATGTAAGAAAGGAAATGAAAATCATTCAAAGCTGAGCTAGGGATGTAGTTCATTGTTAGAGCACTTGCCTGGCATGCACAAGGTCTTAGGTTCAATGCCAAGCAAAAGCAAAAAAAAAAAAAATGTTTTTCAAAGAGTTGGGCATGCCATGTTTAACATTTCGATGTTCCAAGAGCCTCATAATGACCCCAGTGTTTCTTGAAAGATATGAACTTTCCCAGGTGAGATGGCACAGGCCCACCATTCCAGCTACTCAGAAGTCTGAGGCAGGAGGATTGCCAGTTTGAAGTCAGCCTTAGTAACTTAGTGAGGTTCTCAGCAATTTAGGGAGACCCTATCTCAAAATAACATAAAAAGGGCTGTGGATATGAGTCAGTGGTTAAGCACTGCTGAGTTCAATCCTTGGATGGATGAATATACATACCCCTGGCCTTGCTTTAATTTAGGAGAATTCAATCTGAGGTCATATGAATAAATATTCAGTAAGAGATAAAATCATCGAGGTAATATTTTTAAGAGCAGAAACAGAATGTTTGTGAGCCTAGCAATGTTTTTTTGTTACTATATGCTTATTAAATACAGCCATGGCCTTTTGTTTGCCTTTAAATATATCTAAGCCAGATGGTAGCCAGCAGAGAACTGAGGCAGGAGGATCAAGAGTTTGAGGACAGCCTGGAAAACACAGGAGGACACTGTCTCAAAAAATGTGTATATCTGAATATAAAAAATGAATAAATTAAGGTCTATCTCAATAGTTATGAAAAATTAGAAGAGAATGATAAAGTTGAATATTTATGCAGATCATTAGGGTTATAGAGGATCCCAAATTGTACAGAATCAACTTGATCAGTTAGTAAAATGGTTTAGATGCAACAGGGAAATGGGGTGGGTAGTAAAATATCTTCTTGATAGAGACAGGCTAACTCAACTTCCATTCTGCCACCCACTAGCTGTGCCACTTTGGACAAGTTACTTAAACACTCTGGGTTTCAGGTTGCCTCATCTGTAACCTGGAGATTAAATAATAGCACTTCCTATAGGATCCTGCGAGAATGGAAAGCAATAATGTGTGCAAAGCAGTAAATTTGGAAGCCGGCACATGGTAAGTTTGCGGTAAATATTAATTATCATTTCTTTAAAAATAAATATTTACATTGTGCTTGCTACATGCTAGGCACTATTCTAGCTTACCAAAAATTTATGTGCTAGGCACTATTTTAAACACTGTACAGATATTAATTCATTTGATCCTCATAACAGTCACCCTCCAGCATGGGGAAAGGTGGGGTGGTGGTTAGGGGCACACTAGGTAAAAAAAAAAAAAAAAATCGGGAAAGAGGGTGCATGTTGCACTTCCACATTTTGGTTATTGCCTTCCCTTCTCCGAAACAGGCAAGAATTCAATTCACACTAAAGTCTGAAGTGAGCCAGATTCTGGCTTTTTGTTATGGAGTCCTAGGGATTCCACCCAGGCCTTGTGCATGCTAGGCAAATGCTCTACCACCAAGCTGCACTTACCCAGCCCCCTTTTTCCTGTTTCCAGCCAGGTTCTTGTCAAGTTGCCCAGGAGGGCCTTGAAGTTCCTGATCCTACTGTCAGCCTCCAGAGTAACTGGGATTATAGACGTGGACAACTGGCCCAGCCAGATTCTGCTTTAACTTTAGGTGTTGATGCTGTTACTGGCAGTGAAGCAGGGAAACTGCCTGGCCAGCAGCCATCCTGGCAAGACTCAGCTGCCCCAGTGCTTCACAATATTGTCAGGGGGCCCACTGAACTGTCCTTAAATTCTGGGGTCTCAGCAGCCCCTCTACATTACTGAGCCCCTTGTGAGTCTCCTATTTGTTCTGCTACCATCAAAAAGCACCAGGCCCCACTTTCATAATCTGCCACCCTGTTGATCCTCCTGACCTTTGGGCCAACTAGAATATGTAAATTTTCCTCTTCACCTTTTCAACTTGTTACTTAGTGGGCTTGAGATTTTCCCCCTGAGTCCAGAGATTTCTAGAGACAGTGTAGGCAGCTCTGAAAGGGTGAATAAGCAAGAAACGAATCAGAAATCTGACCAAGCAGACTCCAGGAAGGAAGTTTCCAGAACTGTCTCTACCTCTACCCTGCTGGCCTCTGCATCCGTCGCTGTGCTGTTTCTTCAGGGTATTCACCTGCCCAGGTGACAGATGTCTTGTGGGCTGTTCTTGATTCATCCTGCAGAGGAAATTTACTCATTCCCAGATCCATTTGAACTGAAAGCAGTTTATTTTAGCTGAAACTCAAGAGTTCTTCCTACCTCTCCACTCTCCATAATTAGGGATTGAACACAGGGGTGCCCTTCACTGAGCTACATTCCTACACATTTTTGGTTTTCACTTTGGGCCAGGGTCTTGCTAAGTTGCCCAGGCTGCACCTGAACTTCAGATCCTCCTGCCACAGTCTCTGGAGTCATTGGGATTACAATGAGCTACCATGCTTGGCCAGTGAGTGTTTTTCTTTTTAAATATCTTCCCTGTGATGTCCAGTGACACAAATTGCCTTTTCTCTCTCCATTTCTGCTTGATGATAGACTTAGTAGAATTTCCACAACAGAACATTTTAAAGTACTAAAACCCAAACAATGGATCTTTTGATTATAAAATTAATTTTATTTGTAGACTATTTGGAAAATTCTTGGAAAGCAAAAGGAAGAAAATTCAGTCATGTTTTGGCTCATATCTGAGAGCAATTGTTAGTATTTTGTGGGCTATTCACATTGAATATTTAATCATAGGTAATAAAGAGAAATTTATAAACCTGAATGTCGTGTACATCCTATTTCTAATTTTCCTTTGCCCTTCTGTGTTTTGTTGCTATTTCTTCATGTCAGTCACTTGTTTCCCTACCATGTTCATAGGAGTTGCACATTCATTTGATGTGTTGGAAAATTGTCACTGATTACTGAACAGGGAGTTAATGTATAAAATAAAAAATGGTACTTCACTTTTTTGTTGTTGCTGATGGGGATTAAATACAAAAGTGCTTTAACAGTGAACTACATCTCAAGTCCTTTTTTTTAATTGTTTTTTTTTTGTTGTTTGAGATGAAGTCTCACTAAGTTACTAAGGCTGGCTTGGAACTTGCAATCCACCTGTATCAATCTCCCTAGTTGCTGGAATTGCAGGTGTGTGCTACCATGCTCAGCTCAACATTAGTTTCTAAATTCAAAGGTGTTGCCATGGAACTGAAAGCTTTAAAAATATATATATATTATATATATATTTATAATATATATAAATGAACATTAAAAAAACTGAAAGCTTTTGCTTGGAGAATGGGACCACTTACTGTAGTTTTTTCAAAGATCATACCCATACTATGCAGTTTCAATTTGGCGAGAAAAGTAGAAAATGTCAAAGCTTTTAAAGATGCTGAATGTGTCCTCCTAGATTGTTTTCAAGTTTCTCTACATTTTTAAATAATAAATATAATTGGCATAAACAGGTGTTTAAGATGAATGTAGCAGCTTCTTGACTGACATCCTGCTGACTTTACAGAGGTACACACATGAAGATTGTTCAAGAGTCCTTTCAGCCACTAGTGTTTTATAGGAGAGTAGAGAATGTCTGTGGATTTGGTAAATCAGATACTGGAATTAGGAGAGCACCTGTCCTCCAGGGCGTGGATGTTCCCTAACTAGATACCCTGTGCCCCAATGGTAAGGATTTCCCATAGGTACATATGCATGCTCAAACACGCAGCATGTCAGTGACGAATAATGCCATATTGTTTCCCAAATGATTGTGCTAAGTTATATTTTAATATTGGATTATAGAAAAGCACCTGTTTTAAAGCTCCCTCTTCAACTTCTGGTTTGATAACAACTTAAAAGCCCATAAATCTTGGTGAGCTGGATAGGTGAAATTTTTAATTGCATCCTATTTAAGTTGACATTTTCTTGAGTTGGAAATGAATATATTTTTTAAAGCATGACGACCTCTTTTGAATTGTCTTACATATCTTCTACTCATTTCTCCTCTCAGGTGTTTCTCTTCTTTCCGTTAATTTTCACCCACTCCTTATAAACTCAGTGGATTCAATTTTGTCCATCATGGACAGAAAAATATTAATATTATGTTTCCATCTGTTATTTATCAAGAGTTGGAAATATGAACTCACTTTAATAGGAACCTAAAAAATATACTCTGAATATTAATGTTAAGTATGGATCATTTCAGTGGTTTTCCCCCCACTTGGGTCAACTAGTTGTTTATCTTAATTTGGTGTGAACATCTAGATTCTCTAAGACCTAAGTCCAAAACAAGAATTAGTATATTTTTGGCACTTCTGAGGTAAATGATTGCAGTTTAGCATAAGGGATAGCCTGTCACATATTTTTAGGAATTGCGTTACAATTTGTCTTACTGTAAGTACTAATCACTAAAGTACTTTAGGTGGGTCTTATTTTCAGACTCTGCTATTTCTTTGTCCTTTAAGATAAATCAGGATTTCAATTAAAATGTCTTATGTGCTACCTCTTTTCATAGAACCCGACCATATTTTGTAGGGAAGAAGCATGAAGAACAATATTGCACATTGCCTGCACAGGCGGTGGAAATGGGGTCCCTTTAGTGGAATGGGCTGCCTGGAAAACTGGAACAATGAAAAATAATCACAGGACACAGAAAATAATTTCAAAAGCGGGGGCAGGACCGGCAAGCCGATCATATCAATCAAGCTTCTATACTATGACAAAATGGAGCCTGCGCCTGCTTTATTTATATTGGGAAACATCAAAGGTCTTCCATAGAATGTGCTTCACCAAAAAAGGTTAAAGGTGGGCTGTCCAGTTCCCAAGGGGTTATACCCATCTCCAGAGCTACCATATGGGATCTTCTTATTAGAGTGGAGATAAAGGTCACACGCACATTGGGCAATCTATTGCCAGGGGAGAGCCACAGATAGTTCTCAGTGCCAAACCTGAATCTCCCTGGCTACCATACTGAGAGAAGAGATTCATGTAATTCACAGGTGGTTTCCCACAGAGGGAAGTATTTAAGGGGATGAGCTCAACATCTAAATTTGAGCATCAGTTTGGAGACTAGTTATACCATCATAGCTATCTTTGGTCTGGTGTATTTTTAGATGGATCTAAGTACTTATTAATCCAGTTTTTTGAGTGTTTATTATTACTTTATCACTTCTTTTGAATATTTGCCCTTTCAATATTCAGACACCTTGTTTGAAAGAGTATATCTTGCCAGGTGCAGTGCCACATAACTGTAATCTCAGCAACCTGGGAGGCTAAGGTAGGAGGATGACAAGTTTAAGACCAGCCTCAGCAACATAGTGAGGCCTTAAACAACTTAGTGAGACCCTGTCTCAAAATTTAAAAAAGAGATGAGGATGTAGCTCAATGGCAAAGCATCCCCAGATTCAATCCCCAGTACTAAAAAAAAAAAAAAAAAAAAAAAAAGTGTGCCTTTGTATTCTCCAAAGAAGTAACCTAAGGAATGAGATGGCTATGTACTAAATATCTTTTTTTACCTGGGATCGGGATACCTGAATGTACCCTCTTCCTCTTCCCCTTCCCCAGCACACATGCAGTTTGAGAAGGGCGGGGCTGGAATGTTAGTCCATCTTTGGGGTTTTGCACTTCCAAGGAGCTTTGAGCTCCTGGTTTGTAGACTTGGTTACAGAGCTCTTCCAGACCTCCTGGAGGGGAGCATCATGTAATGATTTCTTCACATGGTTTTAACTTTAACAAATGGAAAAGTGACTCCCATTGGAGCTGCAATACCAACTCATTTTGGGAGTGATGGAAAGGGATAAGTAATGGTTAGTGTAGAGGTGATTTCTTTGACATGATCAATGATATTAGCCTGTCTTTATTCATCTTCAGTGTTGGATGTGGTAGGGCTATGATTCTGCTCCTACCCCCATTATCAGCCATCATTTGGGTGTTACTTATTATGATACTTAGTGTTTTTTTCTTTTTGTTTCCATGTGGTAGAGTCTGCCTATGTGGCCTGGCTTGCCTTGAGCTTGTGATCCTCCTACCTCAGGCTTCTGAATAGCTGCATTACAGCTATGCCATGGTGCCAGAATTTAATTTGTGATTTTTGAACATTCCTTCCTTGGGCCAACAAACACAGCAATTAAATACACCAGTGATTCTGCTTAAAAAAAAATGGAGAAGAAGTATACTGTGGTACGGCCCATCCTGTTCTGGGCTAGCCTACCTTTATAAAGAATGTGAAATCCTGTCCTATGGTGCACAACATAGTGATAAATGAAATCCCATGTGCCCTTGTTCCTGCCTTGGCTTTGTTCTTTCCTGCCCCTCCACCATTCAGCAGCTTGAGAGAAGGTGGTACCACTTGGGATGCAGATCTTCCCCCAAAACATGGGACGTAAGTAAATATATAAAACTTTCTTTTGAAATGTGCCTATTGCAGAGTACTGCACCATTTGATTTTTCTGGAGGAAAAGCAGGTGTGAAAATGATCATGATGCTGGGCATGGTGATGCTCTCCTGTAATCCCAGCCACTCCAGAGGCTGAGGCAGGAGCATTGCAAGTTCAAGGTCAGCTTCAGCAATTAATCAACTTAGTGAGACCTGCTTGAAATTTAAAATAGGGCTGGTGATATTTTTCAGTGGTAAAGTGCCCATGGGTTCAATCTCCAGTATCCAAAACAAAATAAAACAGAACAGAACAGTGGCTTGTAATTGAAATTAGAGCAGAAGTCTTAGGCTCTGTGGGTGACTCCTCCTTTACCCTTGGTACTAGGGATTGAACCCAAGGGTGCTTTATCATGGAGTTATATCCTGTTTTTTATTTAGTGGTAGGGTCTCACTATTGTTGCCCAGGCTAGCCTGGAACTTTCAATCCTCCTGCCTCACCCTCCCTAGTGGCTGATTTACAAATTTGTACCACTATGCCTGGCCTGTGGGTGACTTTGTAAGAAGGGCTTTAAGTCTAGTGGAAGGATAGATGCTGATTCCAGCACCAACTCCTGACCTGACATTTCCTTATGAACACAAGGGCAGGGGGGCCTGCAGCATGCACTTCCGCAGCAGAGTGGAGGGATTACAGTGTAAATTGTTCAGCATCAGATTAACCTTTGTTGTGTCCCTCTTGGTGGGTGCAATAGAATGAAAACTACCCTTAGCCCTCAGGGTCTAGCTGCCTACCTTATGAGAAATGCTGTGGGTATCCTGCACTGTTCTGGAAACATCCAGAAGGACTTCGCCCTCCCCCTAGAATGAGACCAGTGTTCAACCCCTTTACTGGAGGGTCATGCTGAGGCTCAGGCCCAGGAAGCAGGGTTTGGGGCTCTAGCAATTAAAAAGAAGATGATTGAAAGAAGATGCAGTTGAATGACATGCAAGATGCAGTTGGGATAGTAGTCACTCTTTATTCAGAGGTGAGAATAGTCCCTAGCCAGGCCTCAGTGCCATTTCCATAATTTTTTTTTTTTTTTTTAATGCAGGCTTGACAAAGAAGCCGCACTGCTGACAGGTTACCTCTGTGGGTGCATGCCCACACACAAATGTTTATGACCTTGAGTACACAGGCTGAACCAGAGTGTTTATGACCTCAGCTACACACTAAAAATATAGCCTGCTGGAAGTCTCTCTGAGGGACCCTGCCTGTTGTCACTGTGGGCCCAGCACCACATGGCTTTTGAAGTTTACCTTGCTTATGTAGTAAGTATGCTTCACCCCTTAGGTTTTTCTCTTTAGGTCCTGGATATTTTGTTGCCAAACATGGGTGGAGCCTTTTGTTTCTTCTCTTAGTTATTTTTGTCTTGTGAAGGAGAAGCAGAAGTCTGTCTGCCCCTCCCCCATTCCTCCCACTGGCTCTGACTGGCCTGAGGTTCTCTGAACTGCGCTGCTCTGCCCACTGTCTGCATAAGGACTCCTGCTTCTGTGGCCCTTCGCTGTCTCTTGGCTTCTTTTCTGTGGAGGAGACTTGGGTCTTGACCTTAGATCTGCAGCTTTAACCTCCTCCTGGTTTGTCCTTTATCTTTCTTTTTGCTTTTCAGTGTTGGGGATCAAAAATGCCTCGACACCCTAAGTCAAACACTCTACCACTGAGCTGTGCCCCGGCACCCTAGATCTTGTAACATGTAGAAAATGAAATCATTTTATTGGTTTATTTAATTGTGAAAATAAAGGGTTTTTATATTAAAATTCAAGTGATGTAGGAAGATGGTGGGGACGATAGCCAGCATCTCATTGCAGGGTTCTTCTTCTTGCTGAGGAGGGTATAAGAGACCTGAAAACTTAAAGTCTCAAATAATTAGTGAAGAACAAAACACAAATAGTCAGAAACATATTTACATAAAGTAGAGCCCCTGATAGATCTAGCCCACATGGGTGCTGGAAGTAGACGAAGGAAAGATGGTAACTGAGGTTTATTTAAGGGGTTACAACAGAGGCAGGAATAAAGTTTCAAGAGCAGAGTCTTGCTCTATGATGTCTTGCAGTCAGCAGGTTGATTGGCATGTTGCCAGGTTATCATCTCAGGTGCTGGGTGGGACATGGCACAGTGGGATAGAAATTCACTCTGTCCCTGGGCAATTGACCAGAGAAAAAGTCCACTGGTCACTCCCTGACACCAGATGTTTCTATCTTCCCAGGCTTTGATGTGTGGTGACCCACACACAATCCATGGATGGCTCATGACAAAAAGGATTATTAGAAAGTAGTCATTGAAATCATAGTCTAGCCTGGTGTGGTGGCACACACCTGTAAGACCCGCCACTCAGGAGGCTGAGGCAGGAGGCTCACAAGTTCAAAGCCAGCCTCAGCAAAAATGAGGCATTAAGCAACTCAGTGAGACCCTGTCTCTAAATAAAATGCAAAATGGGGCTGGGGATGTGGCTCAGTGGTTGGGTGCCCTCTGAGTTCAATCCCCTGTACCTGCCCTCCCCCTCAAAAAAAAAAAAAAAAGAAATCATATTCTAATTTGACTCTACTATTAATGTTTTCATAATTAGTTTGAGGATACCCTACTAGATTTGTGTTTAAATATGCATATATAATACATAAGTGTACCTGAATGAACTCACGTTCCATTTCCTGCTATTTTTTATTTTTACTTTTTTAATTATATTTATATATTTTTGGTACCAGGAATTGAAAACAGGGGTGATTAACAACTGAGCCATATCCCCAGCCCATTTATCTTTTATTTTGAGACAGGATCTTTCTAAGTTGCTTAGGTTCTCAATATGTTTCTTAGGTTGTCTTTGAATGTCTGTCCTCCTGCCTCAGCCTCCTGAGCCGCTGGGATTATGTGCATGTGCCACTGTACCTGGATCATTCCCTGCTATTTTATTTTTTAAAATATTTATTTTTTAGCTATAGGTGAACACTATATTTTTATTTTACATTTATGTGGTGCTGAGGATTGAACCCAGCGCCTCACGCTTGCGAGACGAGTACTCCAACTCTGAGCCACATCCCCAGCCCCTCCCTGCTATTTTACGTGACAGTTTGTCTTAAGGTTTTTCATGTCAGTAAACAGGAAACACAAATAACTTAAAAAACACTTATGGAACATTTTAGGTGTTCAAAAAAGTTGAAAGATTCTGCTGTTGCCACCTTGCCCCCTGTAATAGTTAATTTGAATTGTCAACATGATTGGATTAAGAGATGCTGATGATTAAGAGGCTTCTGAGTGTGTTGGTGAGGGTGTGTCTTGGAACAATTGGCATGTGGGATAGTGCACTGAAGTAGACACCCTCCCTAAGTGTGGGCAGCACCGTCCAATAGGATGGTGGCTTGAATGGAATAAATTTGGAAGAACAAGGCTCAGTTTCCCCTTACAAGGAGGGGGCCTTTGACCATGAGGGTGGAGTCCCCACCCCAGGATATGGCTAGAGTCCTTATAAAGGAGACCCCAAAGTGATCTTCCCTCTTGTGAAGAGCCTGTAGGGAGGTGTCTTAAGCAATTTAGAAGCAGTCTTCAATCTCCAACTTCCATCCCTGCAAAATGGTAAGAAATAACCTGTTGTTCATAAGATGCAGAGGCACTGGGGTTTTGTTTTAGAAGCCTGAAAGAGCCAATGTTCAGATATTTCCTTACAGTATTCTGCCATTGTTTGATAAAACTATTTTTGCTAATGGGATTAAACCCAGGATTATTTTACATCCCCACCCCCACCCCACCTTTGCAACTTTTTATTCTGAGCCAACAGGGTCTCGATAACTTGCTTGAGACTGGCCTAGAATTTGATATCCTCCAACCTCAGCCTCCTGAGTCCCTGGGATTAAAGACATGCACCAGTTTGCTCAGCCTTATTTGCCATTATTGAAGCAAGTTCATGGAATATATTTGTTGAATTGGCCTTAACCCTTCAAAATGAGATATGAAAGTGAAGTTAGTGGGTTAGTGCCCAAGGTCCAGACCAAATGTCAGTACTCACATTTCTGCCAGTTCAGTAGATAGACTTCCTTTGCATTTCTTGCAGTACCTAGGTGGTGAACACTTTGACTTTTTTTTTCTTTTTTTGGATACTGGGGATTAAATCCCAGGGTGCTTAAACACTGAACCACGTGCCCAGCCCCCCCTTTTTTTTTTAACATTTGGAAATGTATGACACTTACCCCTTCATTTAATTTTTTTTTAAAGAAAGAGTGGGAGAGAGAGAGAGAGAGAGAGAGAGAGAGAGAGAGAGAGAGAGAGAGAATTTTAATTTTTTTAGTTTTTGGCGGACACAACATCTTTGTTGGTATGTGGTGCTGAGGATCGAACCCCGGGCCGCACTCATGCCAGGCGAGCGCGCTACCGCTTGAGCCACATCCCCAGCCCCCCCAGCCGCTTTTTAATATTTTATTTAGAGATAGGGTCTCACTAAGTTGCATAGGGCTTCACTATGTTGCTGAGACTTGCTTTGAATTTCCGATCCTCCTGCTTCAGTCTCCCCAGCTGCTGGGATTCTGTGCCCAGCCTGTCCTGTTGTTTATTAACTGCTTTATGGCTTTTTTTTTTCTTTTCTTTTTCCTGCTACTAGAGATTGGACCCAGGGTATTCTGCCACTGAGCTTTACCCCTGGTCCTTTTATTTTTTCATTTAGAGGTGCAGCAGGATTTGTGTACAGAGAGACAGGGCATTGTATTGTTCAACAGGAAGCACTGTTTACTTTGGGCCAGCACAGACTTGGCAGAATTACATCCATATGCTGAGCCTTGAATACTGGGAGGCACCTCCTTATATACCTCGTGTAAGCTCTTTGTCTCCTGTAAAAGGTAATGCACATTCTGACTGGGTATTCTTATGCTCTAGAGTTGCAACAAAGATGTGACAGTATCACACATCATTGAGTTAAAACAGAGTCAGGACAGATTTATCACAGAGTTGGTATGCACCCTAAATGTGATATGTTGCCTTTTCTTTGTTCTAGGAGATACCCTACTGTTAAGGTCTGTAGACAAGTCAAAATAACACGTGGTATTTTGCCAGAGAAATGTTAGAGTTCGTAAACAAGTCTGGATGGTGCCTGGCAAAATGCCAGAGGGAGTGGTTTGAGAAGTAACAAAAGCAAGCCATTAAGTGTGGAGATTCCTTATTGGTTGACTGATGTATCTAGTTTATGCTAATTAAGATAAGCTGTGCAAAATGTATAAATAGCTCTGTTGTCCTACAATAAACGGCTTCCATTCCTGCTGCATCAACGTACACAAGTTATTTGTCACCCCCGGGCACCCTACCACAGAGGCAGGCTACCCTGGAACTTCTCATCCTCCTGCCTCACCTCCTGAGTAGAGATGTGTTATTTTATTTTTTTGTTGTTGTTTGTTTTCTTTCTGTTTCTAGAAGAACGCTGCAAACTGCATGGCTTAATTCAGAAACCAGCAAGGGGCAATGGGGGATTAGAAAAGACAGAGAATGAGAAATCTGGGACCAGGTGGAATACCATCCTACAATGAAGGAACAATGACCCAGAGCTAGCTTAGCATGTTTATTATATAGGTTTTATCATCAAAAGAGTTTTCTGTGAGAAAGTTTTTTCAGACCAGTCAGTCTTGAAGGTTTGAACTTTATGCCTGGCAGCTGATGTCTGAACTCAGGGTCAAGACTGATAGTCCTGTGCCTTGCACAAAACCTCTTTAAGCAGGGCATTACTATAGCAACTGGGCAATCTTGACCTGCACCTTGCACAGGAAGTTTCTGGCATAGGCTCCTGCTTTGAGACCCTTAGAGATCCTGAGCCAAGTCACTGCTCCCTGAAGAAGAGGGTCTCCCTATGTTGTCCAGGCTCCTGTCTCAGCTTTCTGAGAAGCTGGGACTACAGGCTGGTACTATCTACATCCAGGTTAAGGCATTTGTCTTTTAATTATTTTCTTTATGATTATCCAAATAGAAGTTTGGACTCCGGTTGGGTGAGGTTTTTCATCATTTAAAAAAATTATCAGGAAAGTTTTGTAGTTCTATAACTGAAGAGTTTACATGTGGGTTTATTCCTAGGTGTTACATATTTTTAACAATAGCTGTTATCTGTGCTGAGAGTATAGAGTGAAAGCTGAGCATGTGTGGAGGCCCTGGGTTTAATCTCTAGCATGCATCCTTGTCTCTAGTTGGTCATTGTGACCTCTTAGGGTGCATACCAACTCTGTGATAAATCTGTCCTGACTCTGTTTTAACTCAATGCAGCATAGTACCAACTCCCAGCCCCATGTCTATTCCTATTGAGTTTTTCCCATTGTGTTCTAACTGGTTATTATTGCTTATAAAGATTTGTTTTCTAGCATTCTTATGACTTAAACAATTTAATAAATGATAAAATACATGCTCTATCTTTGGCAATACCGTGAATTTAGTTCAGAGCTGCACTCATGAAATAACATTTTCTTTCTGTAGCAGGAAATTTGGGGTTAAACTCAGATTCTCTGCCACAGAGCTAAATCCCAAACCCTTTTAACTTTTTATTTTAATACAGAATCTCCTTCAGTTACTGAGGCTGACCTCAAATTTTGGTACCTCCTTCCTCAGTTTGCAGAGTTACTGGAATTAAAGGTGTATACCTCTTTAACCAGCTGGACATTCATTCTGTCGTGCGTGTGTGTGTTTCTTTTTGAACCCAGCAGTTCTTATTGCTTATTTTGGGAGAATGTCTAAGTTGCCCAGGATGTGCCTGACCCTATTTTTTAATTAAGGCTTTTTCTTTCAACTGTTTATGATAATCAATCGTAATCTTATGTACAGCAAGATGTTATTGGTGCTGGTAGTAATGCTTTCACAGGAGTGTCACTTTTGTATGTAAGTGTTTTTTGTTGTTGTTGTTGTTTTGGTACTGGGGATAGACCCCAGAGACATTTAACCACTGAGCCATATCCCCAGCTGGTTTACTATATTTTATTTTGAGACAGGGTCTTGCTAAGTTACTTAGGGCCTTGCTAAGTTGCTGAGGCTGGCTTTGAACTTGCAATCTTTCTGCCTCAGCCTCCTGAGCTGCTGGGATTAAAAGTGTGCACCAACATACGTGGCTGTATATTTTTTAATGATTTTATAGCCTGCTATAGAACTTTGGTCCTTGCCTTTATTTTAGGGGTTTTAGTAAGCAATATAAGCTTTTGTTTAAGCAAAGCATTAAAGTAGTAATATATAAAACAAGGTGGAAATTCCATTTTTATTTCATGATTGTGTAAATTTTTCCTGTAAAATGAATGCCTTCAGGATACTCAATTGTTATTAGGTTTTCATAAAATCTAGTGTGTACTCTTGTTGTTTTTATGGTAGATGTCTTAATGTGTTGGTTTCTTAATGGTAAATTAATTTGTCTTGATGTCTAAATGGTAGATTCATGGTAGCATATGACAATTCAAAATCTGAAAAGAATTTCTAAGGTACATACACAAACCTTTTTTGAGATATAGACAGGTTCTAGTTAATCTATCTGTATGATCCGAAATTGTCTGTTTGTCTTTAATTTACTAGTTAGTGGAGGTCTTCGTGCTTCAATTTGCCAAACTGGGTATATAGGGATTCTCTACCACTGAACTATAGCCTCAGTTATTTTTTTAACTTTATTTATTTATTAATTATATTATTTATTTATTCTGATTTGTTATACATGATGGCAGAATGCAATTTATTTCACATTACACTTATAGAGCATAATTTTTCAAGTCACTGATTGTATACAAAGTATTTTCACACCATTTGTGTCTTTATACATGTACTTAGGGTAATACTGTATAATTAATTTCCCCATCATTCCTACCCGCTATCCCCTCCCTTCTACTCCCTCCCCTTGGCCTATCTAAAGTTCCTCCATTCCTCATCATGTCCGTCATGCCCCCCCCATCGTCATTATGAGTCAGCATCCTCATATCAAAAAAAAAAAAAATACAGCCTTTGGTTTTTGGGGATTGGCTTACTTCACTTAGAATTATATTCTCCAACTCTATTCATTTACCTGCAAATGCCATGATTTTATTCTATTTTAATGCTGAGTAATGTTCCATTGTGTATATATACTGAAGTTTCCCTATCCATTCATCTACTGAAGGGCATCTGGGTTGGTTCCACAATTTATCTATTGTGAATTCTGCTGCTAATTTTATGTATTTATTAAAAATATTATTTTTTTGTAGTTGGACATAATACCTTTATTTTATTTATTTATTTTTATGTGGTGCTGAGGATCAAACCTAGCACCTCGCACATGCTAGGTGAGCATTCTACTCACAAGCCACAACCCCAGCACCTAACCCCAGTTATTTTAAATTTGATTTTGAGATAGGGTCTCACCAAGTTTCCCAGGCTGGCCTCAAACTTGCCTCCTGCTTCAGACTCCTAAGTCATTGGGATTTCACACATGTGCCAACATGCCTGGCCTCTAACCTATAGTTTTATGTATATCAATATATAAAATTTGGTAGTTTGTTATATACAGATTAGTATCCAAATCCCAAAATATAAGGAATAAGAATGATAATATATTCTTTTACCCTTATATATTTATTGGTCAAGAAAACAGAATTATGTCATCTGATCAAGGTCTCCTAAGGTACTGAATAGCACATATATCACAATTTATAGTGAGAATGTGTTTATACTACCTAACTAATTAGAAAGAAGTATTTGTGGGCATGGTACAGAATTCTTATAGTTTGTGTCACTTTCAGAAGTTCTTCCCAGGTCATCAAAGTTGAAAATGCAGGAAAATATTGAGAATGCTATACAATTTCTATTCTTCTCTATATTTTCATTCAAATTAAAATTTGAATTTGAAATTTATTCAACCATTCCCATCTGCATTGCAAAATCCTGCTGACTGCCAATTTTTGTATGTGGCAGCAGAAAAGAAGAGATGATTTCATAATTTTGTGAATCACAAAGTTTATTGGAATACAATGAGAATTTTAATGTAAGTTTACAATGCTCAGAGGGAAGAGAATAATGTGGGAAAATATCATAGAATACACCAGGGAGACTAAGTACTTTAACCACATAGTAATGATTTCCACAATTATTAAAACCTACTTGTTCAACTGAGGTGTAAACAGGCCTTGTGAAAAATAAAGTCTCATTGAAGCTGAGGTTTTCCTGTATAGGAGCAGTTCTCAGAGAAGCTGGCTTGACCACCTCAGCGGACAGTCACGCTAACAGGTAAGGTCTCTAATTGCTAGTTGGTAGCAGGTGGTATTGGTGGGGGAGGCTTCTGTGATTAATTTGCAGCTGATGAGGCCTTGTCACTGCTTGGCTCTAGGCTTTCAGAGAAGTGTTGGGGCCTTTCACATGACATAGTGTGGCCCTACCTTAACCTAAGCTCTCAAGGTATCTGTCAGACTCTTTGAGTTGGGATCATTTATGAAGCTCAGTAGTTTAGGTCAGTAGCTGACATGAAGGGAATCTGAAAAGATGTGATGGGACATATGAGGTCTGGCAACACATCTTGCTCTAGGGAAGAGGGCACACTCTCCAAAACATCAAACTATGGAAGTATTTAGAATCACTTCACAGTTACAAAACACACGGCCCAGCACCAAAACCAAGCCACCCTCTGCCCTGGTTCCAGGCTCAACACAGGGACAGTTGGACACAAAGTGCCAATGTCCCAAGCCTTTGTACATTCTGGATTCTGCAGAGGCTACCCAGGAGCTGTAAAAAAGGTAGGTTTTGGGCTGGGATTGTGGCTCAGTGGTAGAGCGCTTGCCTAGCACAGGCGGGACCCGGGTTTGATCCTCAGCACCATGGGCATTGTGTTGTGCCCATCTACACCTAAAATATATTAAATATTTTTTTTAAAAGTAGGTGGAGAGAATGAGTTCTTAGAAGAAGAAACTGGGCCTGGTGGCCGATGCCTGTAATTCTAGTGACTGGGAAGGGTTAAGCAGCAGGGTTGCCAATTAAAAGCCAGCCTCAGCAACTTACAAAATGCTGTTTCAAAATGAAAATGGCCATGGGTATTGCTCCATGATAGAGTGGCCTGGGTTCAATCTCCAGTACTGTCCTCACCTCCCCTCTCCCAAATAAAATGTCTGGTTGCTCTTGCCAGCAGGACTGTGGGGTCTAGAAATAGAGCATTTACACCAGGTTCCCACTGATCACAGCTACTCTTTACAAGGCTGGCCTCCTCCCCACACCTCTTCAAAAATCTTTCCCAACAACTTAACCTTGCCCTGAAAGTTTGTGATGTTGATGAAACCTACATTTATTATATCTTGTTTTCAAAATAATTTTTTTCCCCATACAGAGTGCATGTTCACTTCAGTCACTGCATGTGTCCCTCATTGAAGTTGGCTGCACATACTTTTTATGTTAAGTTTGCTCATGTGGACTTGAAGTGTTTATGTGTACTGTGAAAGGGATTTGAATTTTACCATTTATACTCAGGTTATTGCTGATTTAAAAAAAGAGGGGGGGGGCTGGGGTTGTGGCTCAGCGGTAGAGCGCTTGTCTAGCACACGTGAGACCCTGGGTTCGATCCTTAGCACGACATAAAAAATAAATGAGTGAAATAAAGGTATTGTGTACAACTACAACTATAAAATAAAATAAATTTTTTGAGACTTTGTGTAAAATGAACAACGGCCACCAGGTATTAATGTTCTTCAGCACTCCTATCTTGTCTCTGAGTGCTTCTGACCTTTAGCTAGTAGCCATAAGGTTGGTTATAGAATTCAGTTGTACATGTGTTGAAATAGTATTCAGTTCAAGTTGAGCTTATACAATGTGTTTCTGAGGCTGTGAGGTCAATATTAGATGCAGGTTCCTAATGTTTACACTTGTGGCCTTGTCTCTAGTTGGTCATTGTGACCTCTTTAAATGTGCCTGGAAAACAGGTGAGGTATGTTGAAATTTGGGGGGCCATTCTTTTTTGTTTTTTCCTTTTGGCACCAGGGATTGAACCTAGGGCCCATAACTAATGATTCACATACTCACCACTTTTTTATATTATAATTAGAGATAGGGTCTCACTAAGTTGCTGAGGCTGGCTTTGAACTCATGATCGTCCTGCCTCAGCCTCCTGAGCTGCTGGATTACAGGTATGAGCCACCACTCCCAGCCTAGGGCATTATTTTCTGTTTTTTTTTTTTTTTTTTTTTTGTCACTATTATTTTTAAAACCTCTACTATTGTTATTATTTTTTTCTGACAGATCCATCCTACCTCCCAATCATGGCATTTTCCTCTGTACTTTGAACTTTATTTCATTTAAGAAGTGACTACCTGTGGGTCAAATTTGGCCTGCCATATGTTTTTCTAAGTAAGGTTTTATTGGAACACAGTCAGGGCTACTTTCTTGGCACAGAAGCAGAGTTGAGTCGTGGTGCAGAGTGGATGACTTTCAAAGCTGAATTATTTACTGGTTGGCCCTTTATGGAGGCACTTTCCAATCCTTGCATTCCTGTATCCTTCTCTTCCCCTAGGCAAGGCCCGAGACCTGTGTTAGTCAGGATTTTCTTGCTGATACCAAAATACATGACAAGAACAACTTAGAGAATGAAAACTTTATTTTGGCTCACAGTTTCAGAAGTCCAGTCCATGGTGGACTGACTCATTGCTCTGGGCCCGAAATGAGGCAGAATATCATGGTAGACGCACGTGATGGAGGAGTGCTGTGCCACTGTTTTTGTACAAGAAACAGAGAGAGGGGAAGAGGCTGATATAGGACAGATGATGCTGGACACCCAAGGAATTTTCAGGAAGCAGGTTTATTTAAGTTACAGTGGTCCAGAGGGGCTAATGCCTGAAAATCTCTAGACTCTATGCCTGAAAATTCTTTTAGATTTATACTCAGTGGGGGTCTACATCCAGTGGGAAGTTACATAGCAGTTACTCACGGTCTCATATTTTTAGGTTAGACAGAAGTTTCATAATTTTTTACCAAGGAAAACAAATAGTAACTTTTGCAAAGCAAACTCTTTTTGAGACAGAATCCATTACAACATTTGTCTGCTAACTTAGCATTTAGAAGAGGAAGCTTCAAACCATAATGGACTCTCTACAAAGATCCTGCTGACATTCTTTGCGGAAATCTTATTGTCTACAAGAGAAAATTATATGTTGCATTTATGGTGGGAGTCCTTGGAGAAGCTTAATTATGGCAAAGGTTTTTGGTGGGGACTACATCATTCCCCCATTTGATGTTCACTACTTAATCCTTTAAATCAAAGAATACCATCATTTCATCTTTTTTTTTTAAACAAGTAGCTTTTTTATTTACAACTAAGCTTGTTAACACTATATAACGAAAATGAACAAAGAATAGTATTGCAGTTTTGGGTTATATTTGAGTCAAAGACAATCATTAATAAGGAATCTTCTAATGAGAATATTCCAGAAATTTTCTCTAAGCCATCTGATAAGAACAAATATACTGAATCTATATGAATATTAACTTTCTTTGGAATGTTTTAGCATACATTTGAATTAAACTCAAACATTTTCAAAATAAGTCATAATTTAAGAATGATTTCATATCCAAATTAAACAATTTTAATAAAAATTTCCTGTCCAAAGACAATAATAAAGGAAACAAGGCATTTTGTAAAATGTGGTTCTGAATAAGTCAGAATAAAAAAATACATGTATACTTAATTCCTCCTCCTCAAAAGAGAGACTACCTTCTGCTCTGCAGCCTTGGAAACAAAGTGAAGAACAGCCTAAAAGCAACTTAGGGTAGGGGGTTGCCAAAACAAAGCTCAAGCAGTTGAACAATGGATAGTTCATAAGAATATGTCCAAAGAATCTGGTTTTTATTTTTAATAACTGATGCAAAGGTGACGTCATCCCTCCCAAATAGTAGTGCTGCTGGGGCCTGGCATAGTTCCTTGCTCGACTATTCTATGCTCCTGAGCAAACCCTAATGCTTCTGTTCCAGGAGGGACTGTTTCCCTCTCAGCCTCCAGGGAGCCCTTAGTATGAATGAGGTGAGCACCAACTCCATGGTGTATTTTAAGGCTTGGAAGCACAGATTTTTTTTTCCTAACAGGACTAGGAGGAGTCCACAGGTCAATGTCTTGTCTCCAGTTTGTTCTAATTTCTCGCCCACATTTATAGATCTAGGACCAGAGACCTTTGCTGTATCATCATCATCATCACATCTAATGTCAATTCTAATGCATGATTCATATTCTGTGCCTGAAAACAGTCCCTGTATTTAATAATAATAATACCTATACATAAAACAATCAACTATTAAAACTTTTATGGTCACAAAACATTAATGATCTTCTGTAGACCAATCAAATGTTTTTAAGGATAATTGTCATGCATCAAATTCAGAGCCAAAATCCCCCAAATCAAAAAAAATGCACAGTAGAAATAATAACTTAAAATATACATACAGGCATATACACACTGTCACACATACTTCTTGTAGAACCATGTTTGGGGAAACTCCATTTGTTTAGTGCCACTGAAATCCTATTTTTGCTAAACTGCTGCTCCAGGTATTTTTGTTTGGAAAATCGATCACAGTAGGGCACCGTTGTTCATGGGATGAGCAGAAAAGAAAGATATGCTTGTGGCAACCAGAAAGTTCTAAGGTCTTTGAAGTTTATAAAATGGACCTGCAGAAACGTTTACGTGTTCTCAGTATGCATAGTCTGGAGCTGAAATACGATATCAAACCAATTGCAAAAAGTGTACAGCAGCTATCTCTTGAGGTCAAACCTGGTACCCAGATAAAACAAGAAACCTTCAGGATACACACATAGCTTGTTGGTCTTGTCCCATAACCTGATCCTATGTGAATTTCATGCATAACCTGATCATGCAATTTTCATGCATAACCTGATCCTATGTGAATTTCACAAAAGATTCATACTGTTCTGCTAGTTTGGTATTGAGGATTTGCTCACACTTCTCCCGAATTTTCTCTACAAAGTCTTTTAAGAGCCTCTCACATGTTATTCCCATTTGTCCAAAGGTCAAGGTGGGCCGGTCCTTCCTCATCCAGGGGGAACCTGGAGAATCAGGTGCTGTGAGTGCTGAGGAATGAGGCTGTCTTTCCAAAGTCCAAGCTTCACTCTGATTGAGAACAAATTCTAAATGTTTCCACCTCGGTAACAATCATATTCTTGCTTTATGTTCTGAAAAAAATTGCTCCGGAGTGGGAAGGAGCTGCTTGGTGCCAGTCCGGGAGGGCTGCTGGACAGTCGGTGGCCGTGGCTCCGCGTCCCCGAGCCGGAGGCGGGAGTGTGGCCGGGCAGAGGGGCGCAGAGCCGGGGAACCGGGGCTCAGCAGTGCCGCCTGGAACTCCGTGGGTCGCTTCAGCGTCGCGTCGCACGCCATGCCGCTGAGGGGACAGGGCTCAGGGGCCCGTGCGGCGGCAGCCGTTGCCCAAGCTCTGGGTCCCCATCGTTTCATCTTAAAGCTTTATATAACGTCTTTCTACCCACAGTTGCTTCTAGGGAGACCTAATAATTCTAATGCAAAGGGATCCAAACATGGAAGCAAGAAACCAGTTAACTGCACGATACCTACTATGCCAACTAAACTTGTGAATCCACCAGGAGTAGAAAACCATCCTCCAAAATGTGAGCTTAGATCCCCAGCCTCATACGCTTCCAGCTTTTAACTGACTACATGTGCTGGTTTCCTGATATTGCTAACTATGTCTTTGACTGTCTGTTATCTCCAAATAGATGATAATGGACAATTTGAACTGTGGTACTTGACACATACTCCTCCCTCTTCAGCCGGCAGATAATCTAATGCCAATTAGTTTTGATAGATGCCTGCATCTGGGTTTGTTGTGTGGCTAGGAGTCAAATGCTGTAGCAGTTTGATTGATTATAATTTCCAGTACAGCTTGTAAGTGAATAATCTAGTTTAGCACACAGGCAGGAGTTCTATAGCCCCCACTGCTGTACTGTGCCTGGCAGCAGGACGATAAGTGGCAATTATTCTCTGGGGTGGCCAGTTTACCCCAAGATTGTTGACCTCTGAGATCTAACTCAAATCTAACCATCTCCAATGGACCTCCTTTTTTTTTTTTTTTGACCCTAGGTCTTCATACAAGGGGATCCCTAAGTCTTTTCCAGTTCTATTTGGCAGTAGGAAAAATACAGATGGAATAACACCAATAGTACAGGTACCCCTCCAATTTGTTGGGAGGTGGGTGTATACCTTTTCCCACAGACCCCAAACAGCTCATATGGTGCTTTCTGTTCAGAATGGGCTGGATTACTCCATAATTTATAGATCTCAGTGATGCCCTGAAAAGAACTGATCTGGTTAGTGTCTGAACTGGTGCAGTTAAAAAGAGCTAGTTTCTTTGGGGGATTTTTGCCTTTGAGACCATTATTTCTCAGCCCATATGTTATCTGTTCAAAACCAAGTAATTTTCTTTGGCCACAAATTGGTGTTCCAGAATAATATTCTGTTACATGGTGTTTCAGGGACACACTGGGTGTGGTGGGCTCCAATATATTCCTTTCCAGGTACTTTTGAAGAGGGGTCTTTCACCCTCTTGTTCAATGAAGGTCTAATTAGGGAATAAGCACCTAAACTTATTCCTGGCCAGGACCATTCTTTGCTCATGAGGGCTCCTCCACAGACTCAGCAATCTTTAACCCCAAGACTTTTGGCTATTCTTTCTGCTAGGTTCAAAAAGGAATTCTTTCCCAAAGAGGGAGGGTTAAGATTTGGGCTCAAACCCTCATATAGTTTAGCAGCTTGTTGTAAGGCTCAGGGTGGTTGATTTTGGATCAAAATTCTTATTCCATGTTAGAGGCTGAATGTCCAGTGGCCAGAAATACCAAGTTCCCTTATTAGTAGGCAAAATTCCTGGGTAAGTTATGTCTCCCACATAATAGGATTTGACCCTAACTATGTTGACTTTTTACTTTCTAGAGACAAGTGGCTTCTGAACTATAGCATCTCTCTGGTGGGGCAGGTCCTGAATATATATTTCAAAGTGTCCCTTGGTTATAATAAATTAGTTGGACACATGGATCACATGATGGCAAAATACGCAGCCCTGGTGGGGAAGGATCCTCTAAGATTATGAAAGGAAAACCACACTAAGTTATCACTTATTAACATTTTGGCTAGCAAAGGTTTAACTGTGTAAGTCAATAAAGTCAAACTAACAACACCAAATAAATCCTAGAAAACCTATGTAATCAAAGTAAAACAGTATGAATGAAATTTTTGTTACCAAGTGTCCAAAAAGCATAGGAGTTGCTTTTATCAGTCCTATAGCAAAGACCAAGGAAAGGGCTACATATATGGCAGAAGTAAGGGGTGGCATCTCTAGCAGTCAGAGAAATGCAAATTAAAACCACTCTAAGATACCATCTCACTCCAGTAAGAATGGCAGCCATTATGAAGTCAAACAACAAGTGCTGGCGAGGATGTGGGGAAAAGGGTACACTTGTACATTGCTGGTGGGACTGCAAATTGGTTCGGTCAATTTGGAAAGCAGTATGGAGATTCTTTGGAAAGCTGGGAATGGAACCACCATTCGACCCAGCTATTCCCCTTCTCGGACTATTCCCAAAAGACCTAAAAAGAGCATACTACAGGGATACAGCTACATCAATGTTCATAGCAGCACAGTTCACAATAGCTAGACTATGGAACCAACCCAGATGCCCTTCAATAGATGAATGGATAAAAAAAGTGGCATTTAGACACAATGGAATATTACTCAGCACTAAAAAATGACAAAATCATGGCATTTGCAGGGAAATGGATGGGATTAGAGCAGATTATGCTAAGTGAAGTTAGCCAATCCCTAAAAAACCAATGCTGAATGTCTTCTCTGATATAAGGGAGGTGACTCAAAACAGAGCAGAGAGGAAGAGCATGAGAAGAAGATTACCATTAAACAGGGACGAGAGGTGGGAGGGAAAGGGAGAGAGAAGGGGAATTGCACGAAAGATGGAAGGAGACCCTCATTGTTATACAAAATTACATATAAGAGGATGTGAGGGGAAAGGGAAAAAAAAGAGAGAAATGAGTTACGGTAGATGGGGTAGAGAGAGGTGATGGGAGGGGAGGGGAGGGGAGGGGGGATAGGAAGGGGATAGGAAGGGCAGCAGAATACAACAGACACTAGTATGGCAATATGTATAAATGTGACTGTATAACCAATGTGATCCTGCAATCTGTACACGTAGGAAAAATAAGAATTCATACACCATTTGAATCAAATGTATGATATATGATATGTCAAGATCAATGTAATGTTTGAGCAACTAATAAAAAATAATTTTTCCACTGAGAAAAGTGAAAAAAAAAAGTAAGGGGTGGCAATGCATCACAGTATAAGAACTGTCTTGGAGGATGAAACAGTTCATTTGTCCTGTTGGTTGGTTGTTCTTCCACCATGCATTGATGAACTATCCCCTATGAGGCTGAAGCAGGGCTGTTGTTTCCTCAAGCTTCAGCCATGAGCAGACTAGTCAGCTTCCGGAGTGACTAGAGCAGGGCTGTTGTCCTTCTGATCCTCAAGCTTGTCTGGTGTTTCCGTCCTCCAGATGGTCAGCTTAAGGGGTGCAGTGGGGTCTGGAGTGCACTTTCAGTCCATGGCTGCGGGTTAAAGCCTGGTGTAATGAATCCAAGGGCCTGAAGATGCAACTTTTACTGTAGTTGGGGTGGATAAAATAAGAGTGAACAGTGAAAGGACTCTTTCAAATAGTGTTTTTTTTTTTTTTTTTTTTTTTTAACCAAGGATTGAACTCAGGGGCACTCAACCACAGATCCACATCCTCAGTATTTTACTTAGAGACAGGGTCTCATTGAGTTGCTTAGTGCCTCATTTTTGCTGAGGGTGACTTTGAACTTGTGATCCTCCTGCCTAAGCCTCCCAACCCACTGGGATTTCAGGTGTGTGACACTGCTCCCCACTCCAAAGAGGTTTTAAGGGTGGAATATTCTACGCTTTGACCTAGATTGAATCTCTAGGTCTGAAGGAATGTACATCTCTGTTTAAACTTACTGGCAACCTTCCCTGACCCATTGGTTGAGAGTCTGTAAGGTTTTTTCTAAAGCTTAAAGCTGTTGTATTAATATTAATTCTCCTATTTCCTGCAATCCCCTGATACGTAGGTGAGGTCTCCTATACATTATCTCATAGGGAGAGAATTTAGTATTTTAATGGGAGAGAATGTAATTCTCAACAGTGCAATAGGGACGATTTCATCCCAATGGAGGTGAGTTTCCTGACACAGTTTACACAACTGAACCTTTAAAGTGCTATTCATTCGTTGATTCTATTTTACCAGAACTTTGTGGCCTACAGGCAGTATGTAATTTCCATCTAATATTTAAACTTTTGCCCATAATTGTATCACCTCTGATACAACATCTGGTCTGTTGTCTGAATCAATGGTTATTGTGATGCCAAATCTAGGAATAATTTCCCAGAGGAGCAGCCTTTTTCATTGCTAGTTGGAAAGGCTTCCACCCAGCCAGAATAAGAGCACACAAAATCCAAAAGATATTCATAGCCTCGTGAACATGATACATCAGTAAAGTTTACTTCTAGGTCCTCAAAAGGTGCTCCTCCTACAGTTTGGATTCCTAGTTGATGCCTTGGCCCCTGGTTGGGTAGTTGCGGGCAAAAATTTCCCGTTGTTCACAAATCACCCAAGAGATGCTTATGGGTGGGTTGAGGGCATAGAAATGTCGACTTAGAACAGTCTCAGGTGCTTTTTTGGCCAGTGTGTGTTCCCCTGTGGAACTCTCTGATGAAGGCAGGAACTAGACTCTCAGGGATGGCTATTCAGCATCAGAAAATCTCCACCATCCACCTGGGAGGTAGCTTCCCTTTGTAGACTTAAACCAACTATTTTCCTGCTGGGAATATTGTCAAGGCCCACATGGTGTTTACTCATTTTCCCTGAGCTAGGGCAATGAGTCAGGTTAGAAATATTAAAGGTATGAGAAATTTAAGAAATAAAGACAAGACAGGAAAATAAGTAAAACAGTGGGATCCTATGGGGACCAGCTCTGATGGAGACTGGGTCTAACTCCCCCAAAGGGGAACACCAGTGGAATTCCGTGTAAAGAATTTCCTGAGGAAGCAAAGAAGATGATAGAAACAATTCAGTTGGAGCTTAGAACATCAGGCCCAGTGTCTCAACTTCTGGGCAGCTGTGTTTCAACCTAAGGGTATACAGCTAAGGTAGGGTGTCAACTTGATCTGAGCAGTCTTGAACCAGTGGATTCTCCATGGGAGTTCCAAAAAAAGTAAACCCCCTGCCTTATGAGGGCACAAATCCCCCCATAATTCATGGTCGGCCTCTAACAGATTATTTTGTTTCCCATTCTGTTAGAGGATTAGGGAGAAGAGCAATGTTGAAGACTAGGAGCTGAGTGTTCTGTCTGCCTTTTACAAGCTGCAAATATCTTGCTTCTTGGTCTACTCTTTGTCCTGAGTAACCATAGTGTTCACCTTTTTGGTGGCCATGGCAATTTATAACCATAATTTTTTTTGGTGCACCTACTAGATCTAAAAGATAAAGAATTTTCTGGCCATATTTTCTGGCTTTTCCTCCGGAATTAATTGGCCCTTTTCCCTTATGGAAGGCCCTGTAAACTTGAGGAGTGGTGAAGACATATTTTGAGTCCACAGATATTCCCACAGATTCCTGCTGCCAATTACAGTGCTTAGGTAAGAGAAATTAGTTCTGCCCTTTGTGTTGAAGTTCCCTGAAGCAGAGGCTCTGCCTCAACAGTGGAGTCCAGAGTGACCAATGCATATCTGGAAAAACATATTCTGCCTTCTATTAAAACTGCTTCTGAGACCGGAGGAGGAAAGACCCAGGCACCCAGCCAGACCGGAGGAGGAAGTCCGGCCCCGCCCCAAGTGCTAGTCCAGAGGAAGCCCATCACCCCTTAAAACCCATCAAAGGGGGTGTGGCTACCAGCACGGTTCTGTGGCTGATCCAGGTACCTGGTTTCCAACTCTCCCACCCTTAGCTGCCATAACTCAAAATATTTCCCACAAGCTTTTGGGGGTTGTAGCTATCAACGCAAAATAACAACTGTACAGACACCTGGTTTCTACCTCAGAGATTAGAGTAGGGAAGATACAGGAGGAAGCTCATTTCCTTTCACACTGGCTATACCCATCACCCTGAATACAGAGGCTCAAGCTAGGAATAGACAACACCACCTACTGGAAGCAAGGAAAACAGTGTTCTGAGAGACTTTTTTTTCTTCTCTTTCTTTCTCTCTTTTCTTCTTTCTCTTCCACAACTTTAGCATATGTGAAACCAAGAACTGTGCATGAACAACCGAATTACCAAAGTAATATAATATAGAGGAATTGCATATACCCCACCTTCCCCCCATTTTTTTCTTGATTTCTATCTTACTTTCCTTTTCCTTCTCTTATTTCTCTTATCTTCCTTGTTATTTTTTTCTTTTCTTTTTTTCATTCGTATTCTCTCGATCCCACTTTAAATCTCCCAACTTTTGCTATCTATACATAGGGTAACTATCTAAATAGATAGGAGGTTGAGTCTATACATTCTTCCATAAATTACCAGTCTAGTGGTCAGAGTTCTCCAAAGGTGCTAAGTTAGTTTAACCTCATACCCTCACTCCTTTCCCTC
The DNA here is from genome assembly GCF_052094955.1 of Ictidomys tridecemlineatus. Taxonomy (NCBI): domain Eukaryota; kingdom Metazoa; phylum Chordata; class Mammalia; order Rodentia; family Sciuridae; genus Ictidomys; species Ictidomys tridecemlineatus. The sequence continues at coordinate 228,044,193 of NC_135477.1, forward strand.
TAAGTATAACATCCTTCGTCTGAAATTAAGTTTTCTACATGCCACCAGATATGGTTCGCCTTTCATGAAACTAATGAATATATTCTTAAGTAATAATTAAAACCAATATCTATAGTCTTAGAATCCAACTATAAATGTATTAATAGTGAAAACTTGTGCTTAGGTAATGTACTGTTGATATTGGGAACTGTTAACATTGTCTTTCCCCGCAAAAGAGGGATTTTGGAGCTATACAAGAACAATACTAATATATAAGGGGAAAAACATTAGCACAACAGTTTCACAAAGCTAGAAAGAATCATGATCAGTATGAAAAGACAAGGAAAGAAAGGACCACAAACAATACAGGTCAATTCAACATTAGATGAGGTAATATCTGCAGCTGATGGAATGTCAGACAAAGAGTTGAGGATATACATGCTTCAGATGATCTGGAGTCTCAAGGAAGACATTATACAGCAAATTCAAGACAATGAAAAATTGCTTTGACAATGAATTACATAAACAAATCCAAGAAGCAAAAGATCAACTCTATAGGGAGATAGAGGATATAAAAAACAAACAGAAATCCTGGAAATGCAGGAAACAATAAACCAAATTAAAAACTCAAATGAGAGTATTACCAGCAGAGTAGAACACTTAGAAGATAGAACTTCAGACAACGAAGACAAAGTTTTTGAACTTGAAAAGAAAATAGACAGCTCAGCGAGAATGTTAAGAAATCATGAATAGAACACCCAAGAATTATGGAATAACATCAAGAAACCAAACCTAAGAGTTATTGGGATACAAGAGGGTACAGAGGACCAAACTAAGGGAATGAGCAATCTATTCAATGAAATAATACTAGAAAACTTCCCAGACTTGAAGAATGAAAAAGAAATCCAAATACTAGAAGCCTACAGGACACCGAATGTACAAAATCATAAGAGATCCACAACAAGACACATAATAATGAAGATGCCCAACGTATAGAATAAGGAGAGAATCTTAAAAGCCAAAAGAGAGAGGAAGCAGATTACATTTAGGGGTAAACCAATCAGGATAACTGCTGATCTTTCAACACAGACTCTGAAAGCTAGAAGATCCTGGAACAACATATTTCAAACACTGAAAGAAAAAGGGTTCCAACCAAGAATCATGTATCCAGTGAAACTAAGCTTCAGGATTGAAGATGAAATAAAAATCTTCCATGATAAACAAAAGTTAAAAGAATTTGCAGCTAGAAAACCAGCTCTTCAAAACATCCTTGGCAAAACACTACAAGAAGTGGAAATGGAAAATAACAATGAAAACCAACAGCGAGAGGTAGTACAGTAAAGGAAAAACTAAGCATAGAGGAAAAACAAATCATGTTAAGTAACATACATAACCAAATATGGCTGGAAATACAAACCATATCTCAATAGTAACCCTAAATGTTAATGGCTTAAATGCACCAATCAAAAGACATAGGCTAGTAGAATGGATTAAAAAAAAAAGATCCAACAATATGCTGCCTACAGGAGACTCATCTGATAGGAAAAGACATACACAGACTGAAGTTGAAAGGTTGGGAAAAATCATATCACTCATACGGACCCCAGAAGCAAGCAGGGGTATCCATACTTGTATCAAATAAAATAGACTTCAAGCCAAAGTTGATCAAAAGGGATAAACAAGGACACTACATACTGCTCAAGGGAACCATACACCAACAAGACTTGACGATCATTAATATATATGCCCCAAACAGTGGTGCAGCTACGTTCATCAAACAAACTCTTCTCAAGTTCAAGAGTCTAATAGACCACAACACAATAATCAAGGGATATTTTAACACACCTCTCTCACCACTGGACAGATCTTCCAAACAAAAGTTGAATAAAGAAACCACAGAGCTCAATAATACAATTAATAATTTAGACTTAATTGATATATACAGAATATACCACCCAACATCAAGCGGATACACTTTCTTCTCAGCAGAACATGGATCCTTCTAAAAAATAGAACATATATTATGTCACAGGGCAAATCTTAGCAATTACAAAGGAGTTGAGATACTACCATACATTGTATCTGATCATAATGTAATGAAATTGGAAATCAATAATAAAATGAGAAAGGAAAAATCCTACATCACATGGAGATTAAACAATATGCTACTGAATGAACAAAGGGTTACAGAAAACATCAAAGAGGAAATTAAAAAATTCTTAGAGGTAAACGAAAACTCAGACACAACATATGGAAATCTTTGGGACACTATGAAAGCAGTACTAAGAGGAAAATTCATTTCATGGAGTTCATTCCTTAAAAGAAGGAAAAGCCAACAAATAAATGACCTTATACTGCACCTTGAAGCGTTAGAAAAAGAAGAACAAATCAGCAGCAAATACAGCAGAAGGCAAGAAATAATTAAAATTAGAGCTGAAATCAATGAAATCGAAATAAAAGAAACAATCAAAAAATTGACAAAATTAAAAGTTGGTTCTTTGAAAAAAATAAATAAGATTGATAGACCACTAGCCACGCTAACAAAGAGAAGAAGAGAGAGAACCCAAATTATTAGCTTACGGGATGAAAAAGGCAACATCACAACAGACAATTAAGAAATACAGAAGATAATTAGAAATTATTTTGAAATCCTATACTCTAACAAAATAGAAGATAGTGATGGCATCAATAAATTTCTTGAGACATATGAACTACCCAGTGCCAAGGTCTCGGCTTGGCACCAGAATCACGAGCCACCACACACCTTTGTAGGTTCAAACAGCAATCCTTTATTCCCGCTCTCACACCGCCTCCACACAGGTCCGGGGCAATCTGTTCTGCCGTCTGCCTGCACAATTCACCTACTCTACCAGGCTATCTCCAAATCCCATTTTAATCTCACGAGAACTCAACGGGAACAAGCAGCAGGAACACCCTAATCCCAGCAATAATCTTCAACCTCTAGCTTCCCTAAAACCCATTGTCTTAAACTGGCAACGCCTTAAACTCAAGGAGCCGGTTACTTCCTCAAACCTGATCAGCTCTAAACCCGGATTCGCCTTGGTCCTTGAGCAAGGTCACCTTATTAAAGCATGCATGCAATGTCCCATCGAATGTCCTCTAAGCAGCATGGGGTACGCTTGGCAAGGAAATTTCGATGTGTCATTCCTAATTGGTAATGGCCCTCAGCAACCCAGATTGAGTCAGGAAGATATAAACAACCTAAACAGACCAATATCAAGTGAGGAAATAGAAGAAGCCATCAAAAGACTACCAACCAAGAAAAGCCCAGGACCGGATGGATATACACCAGAGTTTTACAAGAACTTTAAAGAAGAACTAATACCAATACTCCATAATCTATTTCAGGAGATAGAAAAAGAAGGAGAACTTCCAAATTCATTCTATGAGGCCAATATCACCCTGATTCCCAAACCAGATAAGGACACCTCAAAGAAAGAAAACTATAGACCAATATCCCTAATGAATTTAGATGCAAAAATCCTCAATAAAATTCTGGCAAATCGTACACAAAAACATATCAAAAAGATCGTGCACCATGATCAAGTAGGATTCATCCCTGGGATGCAAGGCTGGCTCAATATACGGAAATCAATAAACGTTATTCACCACATCAATAGACTTAAAGTTAAGAACCATATGATCATCTCGATAGACGCAGAAAAAGCATTCGACAAAGTACAGCATCCCTTTATGTTCAAAACGTTAGAAAAACTAGGGATAACAGGAACTTACCTCAAAATTGTAAAAGCTATATATGCAAAGCCTCAGGCTAGCATCATTCTAAATGGAAAAAAACTAAAGGCATTCCCTCTAAAATCTGGAACAAGACAGGGATGCCCTCTTTCACCACTTCTATTCAATATAGTTCTCGAAATACTGGCCAGAGCAATTAGACAGACAAAAGAAATTAAAGGCATTAAGATAGGAAAAGAAGAACTTAAATTATCACTATTTGTGGATGATATGATCCTATACCTAGAAGACACAAAAGGGTCTACAAAGAAACTACTAGAGCTAATAAATGAATTCGGCAAAGTGGCAGGATATAAAATCAACACGCATAAATCTAAGGCATTCCTGTATATCAGTGACAAATCTTCTGAACTGGAAATGAGGAAAACCACCCCATTCACAATATCCTCAAAAAAAAAAATACTTGGGAATCAACCTAACAAAAGAGGTGAAAGATTTATACAAAGAAAACTACAGAACCCTAAAGAGAGAAATAGAAGAAGATCTTAGAAGATGGAAAAATATACCCTGTTCATGGATAGGCAGAACTAACATCATCAAAATGGTGATATTACCAAAAGTTCTCTATAGGTTCAATGCAATGCCAATCAAAATCCCAATGGCATTTCTTGTAGAAATAGATAAAGCTATCATGAAATTCATATGGAAAAATAAAAGAACCAGAATAGCAAAAGCAATTCTAAGCAGGAAGTGTGAATCAGGAGGTGTAATGATACCAGATTTCAAACTATACTACAGAGCAACAGTAACAAAAACAGCATGGTACTGGTACCAAAACAGGCGGGTGGACCAATGGTATAGAATAGAGGACACAGAAACTAATCCACAAAATTACAACTATCTTATATGCGATAAAGGGGCTAAAAGCATGCAATGGAGGAAGGATAGCATCTTCAACAAATGGTGCTGGGAAAACTGGAAATCCATATGCAACAAAATGAAGCTGAATCCCTTTCTCTCGCCATGCACAAAAGTTAACTCAAAATGGATCAAGGACCTTGATATCAAATCAGAGACTATGCGTCTGATAGAAGAAAAGGTTGGCTCCGATCTACATATTGTGGGGTCGGGCTCCAAATTCCTTAATAGGATACCCATAGCACAAGAGTTAATAACAAGAATCAACAAATGGGACTTACTTAAACTAAAAAGTTTTTTCTCAGCAAGAGAAACAATAAGAGAGGTAAATAGAGAGCCTACATCCTGGGAACAAATTTTTACCCCTCACACTTCAGATAGAGCCCTAATATCCAGAATATACAAAGAACTCAAAAAATTAAACAATAAGATAACAAATAACCCAATCAACAAATGGGCCAAGGACCTGAACAGACACTTCACAGAGGAGGACATACAATCAATCAACAAGTACATGAAAAAATGCTCACCATCTCTAGCAGTCAGAGAAATGCAAATCAAAACCACCCTAAGATACCATCTCACTCCAGTAAGATTGGCAGCCATTATGAAGTCAAACAACAACAAGTGCTGGCGAGGATGTGGGGAAAAGTGTACACTTGTTCATTGTTGGTGTGACTGCAAATTGGTGCAGCCAATTTGGAAAGCAGTATGGAGATTTCTTGGAAAGCTGGGAATGGAACCACCATTTGACCCAGCTATTCCCCTTCCCGGTCTATTCCCTAAAGACCTAAAAAGAGCATGCTACATGGACACTGCTACATCCATGTTCATAGCAGCACAATTCACAATAGCAAGACTGTGGAGCCCTAGATGCCCTTCAATAGACAAATGGATAAAAAAATGTGGCATTTATACACAATGGAATATTACTCTGCATTAAAAAATGACAAAAATCATAGAATTTGGAGGGAAATGGATGGCATTAGAGCAGATTATGCTAAGTGAAGCTAGCCAAGCCCTAAAAAACAAATGCCAAATGTCTTCTTTGATATAATGAGAGCAACTAAGAACAGAGCAGGGAGGACGAGCAGGAGGAAACGATTAACATTAAACAGAGTCATGAGGTGGGAGGGAAAGGGAGAGAAAAGGGAAATTGCATGGAAATGGAAGGAGACCCTCATTGTTATACAAAATTACGTATAAGAGGTTGTGAGGGGAATAGGAAAAAATAAGGAGAGAAATGAATTACAGTAGATGGGATAGAGAAAGAAGATGGGAGGGGAGGGGAGGGGGGATAGTAGGGGATAGGAAAGGTAGCAGAATACAACAGTTACTAATATGGCATTATGTAAAAATGTGGATGTGTGACCGATGTGATTCTGCAATCTTTGTAATGTTTTGAATAACCAATAAAAAAAGAAAGCTGCTTCCATCTGTGAAGTACTGCACATTAAGGTATTTCAGGGGCTGCTCAATGCAGTTGAGATCAGGCTGCCCAGTCCCAGTGGGCAGCAGAGTTGCTGGGTTTAGAGGAGTCCTGACAACTTCAATGTGGCCATGTGGATTTTCACATCATATGCCCTGGTATCTGATCATCCTCTCATGAGTAGCCGTATTGTCATTGGTACTCTAACAGTGTCAGTACGGAGTAGGGTACCTGAACTGTCCCATAGTCAGTGTTGGCCTCTAACATCCGAAAAGCCTTGGCTGCAAGGGCCCGTAGACAAAGTGGCCAGCCTTGAACCAGAGTTCAGCTGTTGAGAAAGATAGGCCACTAGATGGTGCCATGTCCCCAGCATGTACAGTTAGGACTCCTATGGCTATTCCAGACTGTTCATGGACATACATAAAGAAAGGCTTTGTGGGGTCAGGGAGTCCTGGTCCACATGGACTGGGGTCCAGTTGCTGCTGTCTCTGAGTTAGATAGAAACCAAGGTGCTTGACTTTTCCTTGACATATTTGGACTTTCTTATTTGACACTTTGTAACCAGCTTTGCGTAGGAGAATGAGGAGTCATGTCCCCTTCCTGCAGTATTCTCAGGTGTCCCTGGCCAGGAATATATCATCTACAGATTGGACCAATGTGCATCCACATTGTTGTTCAAGAAAGGCCCTCAAATTAGAGGCCTGAACCATCCCAAAGATGGTTGGTGAGGTTTTGAAGCCCTGTGGCAGCCTGGTGAAGGTCAATTGGTCGTTGTTCCCATTAGAGCCTTCCCACTGCAAGGTGAAGAATGGCTGACTCTGAGCTGCCGATCGAGTGTAGAAGAAGGCATCTTGGAGATCCAGGCGTGTGAAACAGGTTGCCTCAGCAGGGAGCAGACTTGGGAGAGTGTATGGATTGGAGATCATAGGTTGCGAGGTGATTGTGGCCTGATTTTACTACTTGTAAATAGTGAACTGGCCAGTAGTCATCAGTTCCTGGTTTCTTGACAGGCAAAAGATGTGCATTCTATGGTAATTGCCAAGGCTTAGGAATTCCATATTGTAAAAGCCTATTGAAATGTTACTGAATTCCAAGTTGTGCCTTATGAGGAATATAGTATTAATACTCTTAGGCAGACGGGTATTTTTCCTTGTTTAAATTCCACCACATCAGGGGATGTTCTGGGCTAATTCAGGTGGATTGTCCCCAGTCAATACTCCTGGTACTAGGAAAGGGAGCTTTGGCCCCTGTTGTAGTGCCAATACAACAAGCCAAGGAGTCGCCAATTATCTTCCCCGAGAATTGTAAGGGTTAGAACCTTTCTATCAGGTTTTCCCAGTGACAGGACTACCTGAACATTAGCATCAAAGGTTATCTGGTCTTAGAGCTTTCCCATCAGGTCTCAACCCATCAATGACACCAGGCAACCTGGCATGTACAGAAACTCGTGGATCACTTTGTGACCTGCTAGGTTGCAGTTCCAGGGTATTGGCAAACAGTGATGAGCCTTGTAGCCAGTGGCTACCACAATTGTGGTCTACTTATTTGAAAGTGGTCCCACAGATGAGGTGATGGAATGGTGAACCCCACCGTTCACCATAAAGTCCATGGGACGTTCCCCATAATTATTAGAATGATAGGAACCTGGGGGCTCAGAGAGATGGAGACCAGCTGGTCCTAGATCTCATAATTTTCCATGACTACCATCCATAAAAATCCTTCCTTGAGGAACCACAGAGACATTGTTGAGGATAATGGGAATGTGTGGGGCTGGTATTACCCTTGATTGATTTGGCCACTTTCATCCTGGTAAGGAGTAGTTTTAGCTCTGTTGTATTCCTTCAGGTAGGGGAATTAAATCTTCCAGTAGCCAGCAAGGTGTCAGCAGGCAAATTGGAATACTCTCAGCCTTGTCTTCAGATAGCTGGTCCATCTATCCAGACAGTCCTTCCACCCTGCCTCTAACCAAAATTTTCATATTGTCATTGGCTTTGTCCTGGAAGAAACCCCCATTAGCGACCATCTGGTTTTGTGGTGAGAAGAAGCTGAAAAAAGAACTCTCATCTTCATCAGCCAGTCTAGTTCTAATTGAGCGCCCAGGACAAATTTGATGAAAACTGTGGTGGATATGCCATACAGGTCACATGAATTCAGTTCACAAGAACACACTGCTTTAGTTTTCGTATATGAAAATGTCTTCATGAGTGTGTCAAAAAAAGCCTTCATTGATCATCTACTGCTACATGGTGCCTAGAAATCAAGGAGAGTGAAAATACAGAAGGGATCAATTCAATAGTGCTTTAAAGAACAACCAAGGTGAAAACAGATAAGGGGAAAAGAAAACAGTAATTGATGCCAGGCATCAAGGTTTGGGCCGTGAAGGGGACCCAGGTGAGGGGCAGGGCTGTGTTTCCCATAGGGAGCCTTCGGGGCCTAGAGCCAGCCAATTCCGCTCCTCTGCCCCAGTTGAGTAGATCCTCAGAGAGGGACTGGGATCAGAGGAGGGGCAAAGGAGGGCACTGTGTGGGAATATCTTTGGTCTGGAATTGGGGACAGGGCTGGCTGGGTGGGTGGGGAGCCAGAACCCACTGGAGGAGCCCAGCTTGGGAGAAGCCGAGGGTATGGGCAGTGTCAGGATACCACAGCACAAGAGGAACAGAGGGGAGGCACAGGAGGGAGTGCGAGCAAGGGGCCTGAAATCAAGGGACAGGGACAGGGACAGGAAAGGAACAGGGACAGGACAGGGACAGAGACAGGGTCCTCGAGAAGGGCTGCCTGGGGCTTAAGCAAGGAGCCAGGCCCAGGAATGGAGAGCCAAGTGGGATGAAAGGAGGGCCAAAGGAGGGCCCAGCGTGAAGAGCCGGAGGATAGGTGCTGGTGGGGTGGGGGCCAGGACCCCAGCAAGGAGCCCAGGTTGGGGACCTAGAGGAAGGCCCTCGCCAGGCTAGAGCAGGGAAGAGCAGCCTGGGCAGGCGTGTGGCACTAGTGGACTGCAGTGCAGGGAAACCAAGGGGAGCAGGAAGCAGCCCAGGCAAGGGGCCCCCTGTCAGTGCCCAGGGACGCACTGGGCAACAAGGGCCACCAGAGGCTCAAGCGAGGAGCCAGGCCAGGGAATGGAGAGCCAAGGTTTGGGGTTGGGGCAGAGGGCTCAGAACAGTGGACAGGGCTGAGGAAGGAAGACAGGGCATCCGGCAGGTGGTTGGGGTGGGGGTGGGGATGGAGGCAGGATCGAGGCTTAGGGCCACTGCCAGGTGTCAGGGTTCTGGGTGTAGGACCAAGGGCCCAGAGAGAGCAAGGGGCCCAGGCGAGGGGCAGGCCTCCATTTCCCGAAATGCGCACCGGCCCAGATGAGAATCGTGGGACAGGGACTGGGCAAAGGAGGCCTGGCAAGGGACGGGGGCCAGGAAGAGGGTGATGGGAGGGCAGCTCGTCTTGGCATCACAGTGGGGGAGGAGAGGGGTGAGAACCAGACCCAAGCAAGGAGCCCAGGCAGGGGGCCAACCTGACCGACGATGAGGGACCGAAGTCACGCACCAACCGACCTACCGACCAAAGGAGTAGGAGGCCCGCGTGAGGGGAGAGCAGGGAGGGTGAGGAAGGGGTGGCATGAGGATGAGGGGACAGCGGGCAGCGCAAGGGGCACCGAGGAGAACACGGTAGGGGGCCCAAGCAAGGGGCCCCCAGCTCTGACACCACGCCCCACCACATGACAGGAGGAACGGAGTCAGGGGCTCAGGGGACTGGAGTGTGAAGGGCTGGGCTTAGGGACCGCTGGGTTGGGGTGGGGGACAGTATGCAAGGCCAGGGAGCAGGGGAGGGTCGGTGCAAGGCCCACGTCCACTGCCAGGTGTCAGGGTTGGGGCAGCGAAGGGGGCCCAGGCCAGGAGCAGGGCTCTGTTTCCCATAAGGAGACTTCAGGGCGCACAGGCCAGCCAATTCCACTCTGCTGTCCCGAGGAAGTAGGTCCTCAGAATGGGACTAGGAACAAACAAGGGCCAAAGGAAGGCTCTGTGTGGTGATACAGTGGGTCTCAATCCGGGGTTAGTTTAGGGGAAGGTCCCAATCCAGGAGCCCAGGCTAGGGGCAAGCAGGGGTGAAAGGAAGGTGACCACAACATTTTTAGCGATCAAGATTTGTTATTGCAACAGTTTAAAAGAGGAGATAAGAGAGAAAAAAAGAAAAAGAACAGAGAAAGGAGAGAGAGACAGGGAGAGAGAGAGAGAGAGAGAGAGAGAGAGAGAGAGAGAGAGAGAGAGAGAGAGAGATACAGCGATTGTGCACAAGAGAAGAAAGAGAGAGGAAGAGTAAGAGAGAGGGGCTCATCAGGAGGGAGTTTTTATAGCCAAAATCTAATGGGGTCTTTGGGTCTGCAAGCTGCCTTGTTGGCATACAGTGATTGTATCATACAGTAGTTGCTAAAGGTATCATCTTCTGCCTTCAGGCAGATGCGGCAAGGGTCAGATATGGGTTTCCATTGCACCAGACTGGTGGGGGTCCAGTGTTCAGCCTTTAGTGGCATTGAGTGTTCAGACTTGATGCAAACAAGTGATAAAGGACCAGACAGAGGGGGGTTTGAGTGCCTGGATTATCCTGTAGCTAACATTCATTAAGCCTGCCCTGCACCTACTGCTTCTCCCTTTTTGTTTTTCTAAGTGACGTGGGGGCGGTGAAAATTTGTCTGGCTACTTCCTGCCGAGAGGGGATGGTGTGGGGCCTACTCAGGAGAGCAGGGGTATGTTTGGGGACGGGCTTGTGAATACCAGGGTGGCTAGAGATAATGTCCAGAGGCTATAGACAGTTATCCCAGAAGGGAAAAAGTCCATAAAGGTTCTTTGAAGCCATAGGTTGTCAATGGCATCAAATCATTCCTGAGCAGTGGAGATCCTGGGTATCAGTCATTGGTCCTGTTGTAGGGACTCTAGGAAATATCAGAGGTGGCTTGGTTTAATCCAGTAATGTTAAGGGTGACTGCCCGATTGTAGCCAGTGGGCAATAGTCTTGACCCATAAACTGAGAGTGGGTGGTGTCATCCTGGTGCCATGTTGCTTGGATGTAGAAGCGCCATCTGTGGTTTGATATAGAAATTTGAGGGAGATTAATGATTATAAAAGAAGAAGAGGGTTGGCGAAAAATCTTGAATTTGGTGGGCATGGTGGAAGTTCAGTACTGGACATTTGGAACAGGTGCTTTTTAAGGTGGGAGACATGGTACCAGGGGGAGTAGCCCAACAGCTTGGCCACCGTTGGGGTAGTAATTATGACGGTATGAGGTCCTGTCCAGTGAGGTTCCAACGACTGAGGATGCAGTTCCTGAAGTAATACTGAGTCACCCAGTTGAAGAGGGTCTGATTCGGTTTGTGATTGCGCTGGGATTAAGGCAATGAATGGCGCAGGAAGGCACTGGTCTGCGTGTTCCCTTAGGAGTTTGTATAGAAGTGTGAGATTGGGCAGGTAGGACACAAGGGGAGGAGGAGTGACTGGAAAGCTTTGGTTGGTTAAGAAAGGGCACCCACAGAGTTCCTCAAAGGGACTAAGGCCTGAGGGAGCTCTAAGGGTCTGCCTGAATTGGGGTGAGGGACAATGGCAGGAGATTGGGCCAGGAGAGCCTGAGTTCAGTACCAAGTTTAGTGAGATGATCCTTAAGAATTCTGTTAGCCCTCTCAACCTTACCCGAGGATTGGGGTCAGTAGGGGATGTGGAGTCTCCAAGTGATGTTGAGGCTTTTGGAGATTAGTTGAATGACCTGAGAAGTGAAGGCTGTACCATTGCCTGACTGCATGGAGGCGGGAAGTCCAAACCTGGGAATGATCTGCTCCATGAGAATGGAGGTGAAGGTGTCAGCAATCATCTATCCAATCTGAAAAAGTATCAACCAAAGTAAGTAGGTAGTGGAGCTTTTTGTGCCTAGGCATGTGAGTGAAGTTGATCTTCCAGTCTTCACCTGGCTGGTGGCTCCTCATCTGATGCATGGGAAGTTTATGTTTGTTGCTTCCTTGTGGGGATTCTGTAGAGCAGACAGAACAAGCAGATTGGACCTGCTGGAGAGTAGTTCTCATTTAGGAAGTAAAAGAGGGGTTGTAAAAACTGGAAAAGGGGACAGGGAGGGCTTTAGATGGGGGCAGAATATCTGGAGCTGGAGGAGTTGGTCATGAGTCATAGGTCTCCATCTTGGGTATCAGGGGCTGGTAGTCTTGAAGAAGTAGTTGATTGACCAACTGCTGAGTGAATTTGTGTATCTGATCTTGTAGGAACTTTTGTAGGCAACTTAATAGACATAGTCCTATTAGGAGAAACATAAAGAGGATTAATAGGAGTCCTATGAGGGGGAGGAGCCAAGGCCATACTTTACTGAACATTTCCCATGGAGATGGTTGGCCTAGTTGTTGTTTCTTCTTTTCTAGCTGTTCTTATAATTGTTTGATCTTGTCCTTCATTACCCCCAGGAATGTCTGTGTTTTGATTTAACTGCTTTTGTTAGGTTTTCAAGACCAAGCTGGTAAAAATTGACTTTGTTTCTATCTGTTGTTAAGAGTCAGCTGAGTTCTCATAGAGGTCACTTGTGGGGAAACTTGAGAGCAGCTTCTTAGTTCTGCTAGTGCCATTTGTGCTAGGATGGGTCCAGGTCTTGCTTGACCATGTGGCTTCCCTTGGAAGCATCAGGGATGTCTCCTTTTTCCAGTGATCCTGCTATTTACAGCAAGTGCACTGATTGGCTTTTTCATTCTCCAGTGGTCTCATTAATTTCCCTGATCAGGAGGTTATGTGGCCCAGAGTTGCAAAGCTCTTTAGAGAATTTCCCTGTTTCCTGGGTTCAGACTGACTCAGAGGATAAGAGCCAAATATTGGTTTTCTTGGCCATTTTAATTTAACTTTAAGTCTTGATCTTAAACATCTAGCAAGTCAGTCTCATCAGTTTTAAAATAAGAGTACTGGGCTTTAACTAAAGTCTGGCCTACTTTGGAGTCATACTGACATGTAGTAAGATAAGAGGTAGAGCCTTATCTCAGGTAAGGCGGGGCTCTTTATAAATCTTAGGTAAAGTATTCTAGAATTGAAGCTGATCTTTGCTTCTTAAATATCATTTTATAAAGCTTACACATATTGTTGCTTGAGGTCACATGAATACTAACTAACACAACATGATATTACGTTTAAATTGTACCCCAGTGTATAGAACTTTATATTAATATTATTGATAACAGGTCCAGTTATATAACATTAAATGATATAAATAAATCTCCAATGTTATTTTTATAAACTTAAAATTACCATGCAAAGTTTTGGAGAACTTCAGCTTGATATAATTCTCTTTTAAAGCTTCTACTTTAAAGACTTATATACCTGGAAAATATGAACAAATTTAATATATAAAGAAGAGTAATAGTACCACCATTACATTGATGTTTTTATGTTAGTCAAATTTAGCTTTTATAGAAATAACATATTATAATATTGCAAAATAACAGTTGTTGTTCACCTATAGTTGTATAATCCTTAATTCCTTCAAGATTACTTGCTCAAAAAACTCACATATATAACAAACTTACACAGACTTTCTTTATCACTTACTTAAACCCTCTTATTTGCTTAATCATATAGACTTTTTAAAATCCAGAATCACCTTTTTTTTCCTTCTATTAAATCCATACCTAGAATCTTCTAATTTATCTTTCCTATCTATTAACCACTTCTTTATTCACATTTTGAAACAATCCTTGTAGATTTCCGAATTTAAGCGAATTATTCCATTTTGATAAGAAAAATTTTGTTATTTACAATATACAGCTAATCACATCTGTTTACCATTTTATGAAAACATAAACAATATTTAAGTATATAGAATTATACTATTGTAGGGATGGACAAGGCAAGACACGTAAGATAGCAGGAAATAGTTTTATTTGGCTGTAGCCAGATTCAAAGGGCACAGCTTTTACTGCAATCAGTTAATCCCCTGAACCCCGAGTTCAGGTAGTTTTGGAATTCTACATCCAGCATGTAAGGGGAGGGGCTCAGAAGTTCACAGACTGCAGAAGTTCACATAAAAGCAGTTTTTTTTTTCTCTCTGTTCTGGGCAAGTTAACCCTTCAAGGACACTCGAGAAGGGAAGAGCTTCTTTTTCCCTTTTTTTCCTCTCCCTGCCAACTGTTACCATGGAGCCCAGTTGGTAACTTCCCTTATTTTTGAAATGTAGCCATCTCTGAGAAGCCCTAGCTCAAGGCCAGAGGCCTTGTTTACATATTTTTGTGAAAAACTAGTAAGGGGTTGTCTAGCATTTGGAGTGCTGATTTTTTTCTATCCAGTGGAAAGTGGCCAAGTAAAACAGGGCAACATGAAAAGAGGAAGTTTATCTACATTAAACTTTCTGTAGAGACTCTTTGGCTGACAGTCCTAAAATCAGCCTTGGTGAAGACTTCTGGAGAAGGTCAGTGAAGACTCTTCTGTGGGCCTGGGTAGGGAGGGGGAAGATAGGAGGGTGGGGCTGAGAGCAGCTCGGGTGGATCTGAGAATGAGGAAGGAGATGTTATAGACTAATGGGAAAGGGGTTTGGGATTTTCCCTAGCAAGGAAAACTTGAGCAGTAGAACAGGTAGAGCAGAGGGGAAGACAGGAGCAAATATCCCCCAAAGCCTGTAAGGGACTTAAATTCTCAGTAACCTGTTTTCAGTGATGACAAAGCAACTTTAAACTTTAAAGCCATTTTCACCAGATCTCCGATAGGGGTCCAAGGGCTCTCCTTAGCTCATTTGAGCTTTGGGTTAGCTGGTAAGAGGGCCTGGTGGGACGGGGTATGGGCACTGACAGGAGAAGAGAGGAGTGAGTGGGTGGAGGGATACCTTCAGTACCTGCTATCTCAGCAAGGGGGCAAAGGTCTGAGGAAGGGTGGTGGTTTGGGTTTTTGATCTAGTAATTGGAGGGGAGAAAGCAGGTTATTGAGGCGGGGGAGACGGTGGAGGGGCTGGGGCAGAAGGTTGAGGGTGGGGACTATTGGAGCCAGGCCAGAGGGTGGGGGTTCATAAGCAGGATCAAAAGCATTGGGTGAGTCCAGAGGAGGATAAGGTTGGGGATTGGTGGTTGGGGGGATTGGTTTGCAAACCAGAAGAATTTGTAGAGGTTTGCAAGAGGTGCAGAGAACAGGATTGAATTGAAGTAAGAAGAAAGCGATCTCTACCCATTGTTTCGAACGCTCACAGTAATGATCAGTTATGATCCCTTAGAATGGAGGGATCCAGAGACCCAAAGGGGGGCCATTTGCTTTGGTTGTCTATGGGATAAGTGGATCAAGCCTGGGTGCTATATTTGATTAATTTTGGGGGATTTGATATCTGGTGTCCAGGAGAGGGTTTTGAGGTTGTCTAAAAGGCATTGTAAGGGAGAGTTGACCAGCAGAGAGGACACACTATGCTTGTCGCAAATGTAGTATAAGGGGGGGGGGAAGGAGAAGAAAAGGTAGGACAGGGGAGAAGGAAGGAGACACCAACATAGCATAGGAGAGAAGAAAGGGGACGCAGAGGCAGCACAGGGGAGAAGGAAGGAGATACAAATGTAGTATAAGAGAGGGGGAAGGAACTGATTTATTGGCAAAAGGGGCATCCCCACTAGAGCCAAAAAATCAGGAGTGCCTAGTGGCAGGTTCGAGCTGCAGAGATTGGTCGGCACCAAATCCTAACAGACGAGGCTCCCATCCTGGATGGGGTCGGAGCCCTGGGATGCTTTGGCAAAGGCCTTCTGGGACCCCTCCTGGAGGGGCCAGAGACTCCCAGGGCCAAAAAGAAAAGAGGGGAAGGGGAGGGTAAGCATATCTCTAGCAGCTGAGTCTTAAAGGTGAGAGGACTTTATGAGGGTCACCGCAACCATGAAGGTCTGGGTAAGGTGTGATTTTCAGTTTTCTGTTATGGGTTCCCAGAGGTTACACAGACCCTTGAAGATGATGTATAAATCCTATACTGAGGAAGGGGAAAGACATAATTTTGGACCCGAGAGTCGAATCTGCTGGAGCAGGGAGTCCCTGAGGACCACCTGGCCTTGAAGGCTGTGGTGGGGTGCCTTCCTCCCTGCAGGTAGGTGAAGAGGTTTTGGACAATCAACGGTCAAATCCTCCTGACACCACCATTGGGTTTAGGACTCCAGAAAGGGGAAACTCATCAATCGGAGGCCAGGGGGTGGATGTAGTTCTGGCGGTTGAGAAAACGGGTTCAGGCTGTCCTGTAAGTGGCACTTCCGAAGGAAGAGGGAAGCAAAAAGTGGGCTTTCACACTCTTCCTGGGTTTCAAGAACAGAAGGAAGGAAAGTAACCACAACACTCAGAGCAACCAAGAGATCTTTATTGCAGCAGGGCAAAAGAGAAGAAAAGAGAGAGAGAGAGAGAGAGAGAGAGAGAGAGCGAGCAAGATAAAAAAGAAAGCCAGAGAGGGCGCAGAAGAGAGAGGTGTTATAGCCAAAATCTCATAGGGTCTCTGGGTCTGCAAGCTGCCTTGTTGGCATACAGTGATTGGATCATAAGTAGTTGCTTTCACACAGAAAAGCCATGGGTCAGATGTGGTTTTCCTTGCACTTTTCCTTCCACCAGGTGGGAGTCGAGTATTCAGCCTTGTGGGGTTGTGTCCAGACAACACACAAACAGGTGATAAAAGACAAGACCAAGAGGGGAGGGGTTGAATGCCTGGGTTATCCTGCAGCTAACATTCACTGTACTCTGTAGACAACATAGTTCAGCCTGCCATGCATCTAACAAAAGAAGGTGAAGGACTGGACGGTGCAAGGCTACACAGCATGAGGGGAACAGAGGGGAGGTACAGGAGTAGGCCCAAGCATAGGGGCTGAGATCATGGGACAGGGACAGGGTCCTCCAGAAGGGCAACAGGGTTGTGCTCAAGCAAGGAGCCAGGCCCTGGAATGGAGAGAAATGTGGGGGGTGGGAGGGCCCAGACCAGGGCCCATGGGAACAAAACAAGATTGGAGAGGGATGGAAGGGGAGGGCATAGCACAGGGGAAGGTAGGGTCAAGGCCCAGGTCCACTGCCGGGGGCCAGGCTTGGGGAATGGAGCTCGGGCTGAGGAAGGGCAAAGGACCCAGGCAAGGCGCAGGGCTACCTTGTCCCCTAGGGAGCCCACAGGGACGGGAGGCCAATCCCACTGCCCTGGCCCAAGGGAGCATCCTGGGAAAAGGATCAAGCCAAGGGGCCTGGAGGGGATAGGGACCAAACAAGGGCCAAGGGAGGGAACAGTGCGGGGATGTGGTGGGCACTGAGGGGGGCTGTGGGGCTTGGGGCCAGGACCCAAGCAAGGAGCCCAGGCTAGGCACCTAGAGGAGGGACCATGCAAGAGGAAAGCAGGGAAGGGTCGGGCGGGCAGGCAGGCAGCACTAGTACAGGGCATTGCAGGCAAGCCCAGGGGAGCAGGGAGGCGGTCCAGGCAAGGGGCCCCGCTGTCAAAGCCCATGGGAGCACTGAGCCACGAGGGCCAGCAGAGGCTCAAGCCGGGACCCAGGGCAGGGAAGGCAGAGCCAGGGGCTAAGGGCTGGGGCAGGGGGCTCAGAACTGTGGACAGGGAGGGGGAGACAAGGGGGAGCTGGGGCCAGCAGGGGGAGGCAGGATGGAGGCCCAAGTCTATTGCCAGGTGTTGGGTTTCGGGGGTGCGGGACCAAGGGCCCAGGGAGAGCAAGGGGCCCAGGCGAGGGGCAGGCCTCGGTTTCCTGAAAGGTGTACCAGCCCAGATGAGAATCTTGGGATAGGGACTGGGCAAAGGAGGACAGCCGTCAGACAGAAGGATCAGGAGGCCTGCGAGAGGGGAAAGGAGGGGGGGCAAGGAAGGGCAGCGCGAGGATGAAGGGACAGAGGGCTGCGCAAGGGGCACTGAGGGGAGCGCGGTAGGGGGCAAAAGCAAGGGGCCCCCAGCTCTGACACAAAACCACGCCACACCATGCGACACAAGCGGCGAGGTCAGGGGCTCAGAAGTCAGAAGGAGTCAGAAGGGTCTGGCTTAGGGACAGCTGGGTTGGCGTAGGGGGCAGCATGCAAGGCCAGGGGGCAGGGGAGGGTAGGGAGGGCATCGAGCAAGGGAAGGTAGGCACATGGTCCATGTCCACTGCCAGGTGTCAGGGTTTGGGCACTGAAGGGGGCTCAGTCCAGGAGCAGGGCTCTGTTTCCTGTAGGGAGCCTGCAGAGCGCACAGGCCATCCAATTCCACTCTGCTGCCCTGGGGGAGCAGATCCTCAGAAAGGGACTGGGAACAAACAAGGGCCAAAGGAGGGCACTGTGTGGAGATTCAGTGGGTTTCAAGTGGGGGTGCGGGGAGAGCCAGGACCCAATCCAGGAGCCCAGGCTAGGGACAAGCAGGGGAGGGGAGGGTCCATGCAGTGCAAGACTATGAAGCACGAGGGGAACAGAGGGGAGATATGGGAGTGGGCCCAAGAATAGGGGCTGAGATCATGGGACAGGGACAGAGTCCTCCAGAAGGGCAGCCGGGGCTCAAGCAAGGAGCCGGGCCCTGGAATGGAGAGATATGTGGGGGGTAGGGGGTAGGGAGGCTTGGACTGGGGCTCATGGGAAGGGAACAGGGCTGGGAGGGACAGGAGGGAAGGGCATGGCACAGGGGGAGGCAGGCTAAAGGCCCAGGTCCACTGCGGGGGGGGCCAGGCTTGGGGAATGGGGCTCGGGCTGAGGGAGGGCAAAGGGCCCAGGCAAGGGGCAGGGCTACCTTGTCCCCTAGGGAGCCCGCAGGGATGGGAGGCCAATCTCACTGCCCTGGCCCAAGGGAGCATCCTGGGAAAGGGATCAGGCCAGGGGGCCTGGAGGGGATAGGGACCAAACAAAGGCCAAGGAAGGGAACAGTGCGGGGACACGGTGGGCGCTGAAGGGGGCCATGGTGCGTGGGGCCAGGACCCAAGCAAGGAGCCCAGGCTAGGCACTAGAGGAGGGACCTGCAAGAGGAAACAGGGAAGGGCTGGGGTGGGCACGTGGGCGGCACTAGTATAGGGCACTGCAGGCAATTCCAGGCAAGGGGCCCGCTGTCAAAGCCCATGGGAGCACTGAGCCACGAGGGCCAGCAGAGGCTCAAGCGGGGAGCCAGGGCAGGGAAAGCAGAGCCAGGGGCTCAGGACTGTGGACAGGGAGGGAGAGACAAGGGGGGGGGCTAGTACCAACAGGGGGAGGCAGGATTGAGGCCCAGGTCTACTGCCAGGTGTCTGGGATCAGGGTGCAGGACCAAGGGCCCAGGGAGAGCAAGGGGCCCAGGTGCGGGAAATGGTGACCTTTTCCCAAGGGAGCCTTCAGGGCCAAGAGGCCAGGTCAAGTCCCCTGGCCCTGGTGAGCATCCTGGGAAGGGGATCAGGAAAGCGGGCCTTGCAGAGACAGAAATGGCAGGAGGGTTGAAGGAGGGCACAGCCTGAAGGGCCACAGGACAGGTGTGAGAGGGGTAGAGTCCAGGACCCCAGAAAAGAGCCCTGGCAACAGATCTAGAGGAGGGCCCAGGCCAGGGGAGAGCAGGGAAAGGTGCGGCTAGGAAGGCGTGGCTGCACTAGGGTACTGCAGTGCAGGGAAGCCAAGAGGAGCAGGCAAGCAGCCCCAGCGAGGGGTCCTCAGACCAAGCCCAGAAAATCATGGAGCAAGAAGGGCCACCAGAGGCTTAAGAAAGGAGAGAGGCCAGGGAACGGAGAGCCTAGGGCCAGAGCTTGGCCAGGGGGCTCAGGACAAGACTTGGGAGGGAAGACTGGGGATCCAGCAGGGGGCAGGAACACCTCCAGGTTTCAGGGATCCTGGTGCAGGACCAAGCACCAGGGAGAGCAAGGGGCCCAGGTATGGGGCAGGGCTGTTTCTCATAAGGCGCATTGGCTCAGATGAGAATCTGGGGCCAGGGTCCTGTCAAAGGAGGCCTGGCAAGGGAAGGTGGCCAGGAGGAGGGCGACAGGAGGGCATGGCGGGGGGTTGGTGTGGCTGCACATAAGGGCCATAACCAGGACCCAAGAATCAAGAAATCCAAGCGCGCCAGGGGAAAGCACAAGGGGAAGGGGAGGAAGGGATACGCGAGGACCAGGAGGCAGAGGGAAATGCAAGGGGCACCTAGGAGAGCCTGCTGGCGGTCCCAAGCAAGGGGCCCTCAGGTCAGACCCAACATGAAGAGACTCCATGCTATGCCAAGGGACATGAAGAACCAGATCAGAGGCTTAGGTGAGTGCCCAGGCCCAGGGAATGGAGTGCAAAGGGTTAGGGTAAGGGAGGGCTGGGTTGGGGTAATAGCAGCATGCAAGGCAAGAGGGCAGGGGAGGGAAGGGAGGGGACTACTCAGGCTGGGTTGGAGCAAGTCCCATGTTAAGTGCCAGGCCTTAAGGTTCAGGCTGTGAAGGGGACTCAGGTGAGTGGCAGGGCTGTTTCCATAGGGAGCATTCAGGGCGCAGAGGCCAGCCAATTCCACTCCTGTGCCCCAGGTGAGTAGATCCTCAGAGAGGGACCTGGACCAAAGGAGGGGCAAAAGAGGGCACTGAGAGGCTCTGTTTCCCATAAGGCACCCTGGAGTGTGGAGGTGGGAGGGTGGTTGGTGGGCTGCCAGAACCCATTCGGAGCCTAGGCTAGGGAGAAGCAGGGAGAGCGGAGGATCTGGGCAGTGCCAGGATACCACAGTATGAGGGGAACAGAGGGGAGGCACAGGCAGGGACCGGGAACAGGGGCCTGAAACCAAGGGACAGGGACAGGGTCCTGGAGAAGGGCTGCCAGGGGCTCAAGCAAGGAGCCAGGACCAGTAATGGAGAGCCAAGTACTAGCACCTGGGCCTGGGTGAATGAAAAGAAACATGGATGGGGAGGAGAGGGGAGGGGAGGCAGGGAGGGAAGGGGAGGCAGGGAGGGGAGGGGAGGAAGGAGGGAAGGGAGGGCAGGGAGGGGAGGAAGGGAGGGGAGGGAGGGGAGGAAGGAGGGGAGGGAGGGGAGAGGAGGGGAGGGAGGGCAGGGAGGGGAGGGAGGGGAGGAAGGAGGGGAGGGAGGGCAGGGGAGAGAGAGGAGGGAGGGCAGGGAGGGGAGAGGAGGGGAGGGAGGGCAGGGAGGGGAGAGGAGGGGAGGGAGGGCAGGGAGGGCAGGGAGGGGAGGAAGGAGGAGAGGGAGGACAGGGAGGGGAGGGGAGGAAGGAGGGGAGGGAGGGCAGGGAGGGGAGGGGAGGGGAGAGGAGGGAGGGAGGGCAGGGAGAGGAGGGGAGGGAGAGCAGGGAGGGGAGGGAGAGCAGGGAGGGGAGGGAGGGCAGGGAGGGGAGGGGAGAGGAGGGGAGGGAGGGCAGGGGAGGAAAGGAGGGGAGGGAGAGGAGAGAAGGGGAGGGGAGAGGAGGGGAGGAGAGGGAGGGAGGGAGGAAGGGGAGGAGAGGGAGGGACGAAGGGCAAGGAGGGGAGCAGGTGGCACAGGGGGAGGAAGGCTCAAGGCCCAGGGGCAGCATTCAAGGTGAGAGGGCAGGGGAGAAAGGAGATGATTGCTCAGGGCTGGGTTGGAGCATGTTAACTGACAGGCCTCATGTTAACTGACAGGCCTCAAGATTCAGGAAGTGAAGGGGACTCAGGTGAGTGGCAGGGCTGTGTTTTCCATAGTGAGCATTCAGAGCTCAGAGGCCATTCAATTCCACTCCTGTGCCCCAGGTGAGTAGATCCTCAGAGAGGGACCTGAGCCAAAGGAGGGGCAAATAGAGTTCTGTAATGGGATATCTGGAGTGTGTGGTGTGTGTGTGTGTGTGTGTGTGTGTGTGTGTGTGTGTGTGTGGTGATCAGTGGGTTGCCAGAACCCATTCGAGGAGCCTAGGCTAGGGAGAAGAAGGGGGAACGGAGGGTCTGGGCAGTGCCAGGATACCACAGTATGAGGGGAACAGAGGGGAGGCACAGGAGGGGGCTGGCAAAAGTGGACTGAATCCAAGGGACAGGGACAGGGTCCTTGAGAAGGGCAGCCAGGAGCTCAAGCAAGGAGCCAGGCCCAGTAATGGAGAGCCAAGTGCTAGCACCTGGGCCTGGGTGAATGAAAAGAAACATGGATGGGGAGGAGCGGGAGGGGAGAAAGGGGAGCAGGTGGCAGGGGAAGAGAAAGGCTTAAGGCCCAGGTCCACTGCAGGGTGTCAGTGTTCAGGAGAAGGGCCCGGGCTGAGGGAGGCCAAAGGGCCCAGGCAAGGGGCAGGGCGACCTTTTCCCAATGGAGCCTGCAGGGCCCAGAGGCCAAGTCAAGTCCCCTGGCCCTGGTGAGCATCCTGGGACGGGGATCAGAAAAGGGGGCCTGGCAGAGCCAGAAATGACAGGAGGGCCTCAGGATGGGTATGGGTGTGGTGGAGCCCAGGACCCCAGCAAAGAGCCCGGGAAGTGGACCCAGGGGAGAGCCCAGGCCAGGGGAGAGCAGGGAAGGGCAGGGCCGGGAAGGCGGGGCTGCACTCTGGTACTGCACTACAGGGAAGCCAAGGGGAGCAGGCAAGCAGCCCTAGCGAGGGGCCCAAAGACAAGGCCAAGAAAACCATGAAGCAAGAAGGGCCACCAGAGGATCAAAAAAGGAGCCAGGCCAGGGAACGGAGAGCCCAGTGCCAGAGCCTGGGCAGGGGGCTCAGGACAGGGGACAAGACTTGGGAAGGAAGGCTGGGGATCCAGCAGGGGGCAGTCAGGTGGCACTGCACTAGGGTACTGCAGTACAGGGAAGCCAAGGGGAGCAGGCAAGAAGCCCCAGCGAGGAGCCACCTCTAGGTTTCAGGGTTCCTTGCACACCAAGCACCCAGGGAGAGCAATGGGCCCAGGCGAGGGGCAGGGCCCATTGGCACTCTGGCTCAGAAGAGAATCCAAGGCCAGGGACCTGTCAAAGAAGGCCTGGCAAAGTAAGGCGGCCAGGAGGAGGGCAACGGGAGGGCACAGTACGGGGTCGGGGTGGCTGCACGGATGGGCGAGAACCAGGACCCACACCAGGCGCCCAGGCAAGGGATTCACCCGTCCAATGGTGATGAGACCCACGGAGCAAGAGAACTAGGAGCACCAGGGGAAAGCGCGAGGGGAAGGGGAGGAAGGGGATGCACAAGGACCAGATAACAGAGGGAAACACAAGGGGCACTAGGGGAGCTCGCTGGCGGGCCCAAGCAAGGGGCTCCCAGGTCAGACCCAACACGAAGAGACCCCATGCTATGCCAAGGGACATGAGGAATGCGGTCAGGGGCTCAGGTGAGCGCCCAGGCCTGGTGCCTAGCGCAAAGGGTCAGGGTTTGGGAGGACTGGGTTTGGGTAGGGGCAGCAGCAAGGCGAGAAGGTAGGGGAGGGACAAAAGGGGATAGCTCAAGACTGGGTTGGAGCAAGTTTTGTGGTAACTGCCAGGCTTCAAGGTTCAGGCTCTGAAGGGGACTCAGGCGAATTGCAGGGCTGTGTTTCCAATAGGGATCATTTATGGCCCAGAGGACAGCCAATTTCGCTCCTCTTCTCCAGATGAGTAGATCTTCAGAGAGGGACCTGGAGCAAAGGATGGGCAAAGAGGGTACTGTGCGGAGGTGGGGGAGATCAGTGGGCTGCCAGGACCCATTCAAGGAGCCTAGGCTAGGGAGAAGCAGGAGGAGCGGAAGGTCTGGCAGTGCCAGGATAGCACAGCATGAGGGGAACAGAGGGGAGGCATGGGAGGGGGCTGGCAAACGGGGTCTTAAACCAAGGGACAGGGACAGATTCCTTGAGAAGTGCAGCCAGGGGCTCAAGCAAGGAGCAGGGCCTAGTAATGGAGAGGTAAGTGCTAGCACCTGTGCCTGGGTGAATGAAAAGAAACATGGATGGGGAGGGGCGGGAGGGGAGAAGGGGAGCAGGTGGCACAGGGGGAGGAGGGCTCAAGGCCCAGGTCCACTGCAGGGTGTCAGAGTACAGGAGCTAAGAAAATGTTCCCTGGGCAAGGTTAGCGAGGACACGGCTTCTATCTGAGCATGTAAATCTTGAAGGATATCAGTCACATTGCCAGAAGTGTCAGGGATGTAAACGCAACATTCAGTTTTAATAATGGCACAAGTGCCGCCTTGAGCTGGAGCGAGGACGTCTAAAGCCATCCGTTTTTTTTTTTTAATATTTATTTTTTAGTTATAGGTGGACACAATATCTTTATTTTATTTGTATGTGGTGCCGGGGAACGAACCCAGTGCCTCACGCATGGTAGGCAAGCACTCTACCTCTGAGCCTTACTTCAGTGTTAAGGAGATACTTTCCTCAACCTCATGGAGGGCAGTTTGAGTATAATTGTTTAAAGTCTCTACATGCCACATTACATCCTCTAAACCAAGTCGTGGAATAAATAAGGAAGCTAGATGATCATACCAAGGAAACACAGATCGCCCCCATCTATGTTTGAGATGGAGGAGGGTTGCTGGCTGTTTTATATTTGGGGGTCCATCTCCCCTGCATCCAGGGGTACCCAATAGTACATCTCCCTATCCAGCCTGGGGGAAGCCAGGGCCATAAGTTATTTCCACATATCCATTGAATCCCATTGGGTGCTGGCCAAATAATTTTAGGTCTAGAGAGCCAATCTGTTCCAAACCAACCATTGGCTTGTAAATTATAATTTGTTGGCCGAGTGACTCTGGGTCCATCCTAATTCTCGAGGAGCATTAGGCCACTTGTCATAGGTATGATTTTGTTGTTCCCAACAGATGGGGGCTTCTTGGTTTAAATGCCCAATAGTGGGAGTGAGCCATAAATCTCCATCCCAAATTTAATAGTAACCATCTTGGTATCCGTGACATATTGATGGTGTGGATGGTGGAAGGCGAGAATTAGATGGGCCTATATGGGATCTGACCATGGTAGAAGTCTGAAGGTCGGTCTGTTCTAAAGTGAAAATACTTACATGACCAGGTTTTGATAAAGTTTCATTTATAGGCCATAAATTAACATCGGCACAAGAGGCATTTTGTAAAGAGGGTCTTTCTTTTGTTCTAACATTAAGGATTGTAAGTTTATCCAATCATTTCCTTGAAAGGCAGCCCAGAAGTTCTGGAAAGGGGTAACAGTCCACATATCCAGCAATTGTCTTTCTGTAACCTAGTGGCATATTGTTGAGCCCACATTAGAAAAGAGTTAATCTCAGTGAATCTGTTTATAGTAATAAAGAAAGAAAGAAGGAAAAGTTTACATATCACCATTGTCTCTGCGGGAGAGATATTTTAGGTCCTCTACTGAAGTGCAGGAGTATTGCTCCTCAGTTCCTTGGGAAGAAGAAGTCTCTTTGGGTATCAGCTCAGGATGGCAGGTTTTAATCCGAGAGTGATGGATCCAGTTCTCCTGTCCCAGCACTTTGACTGCAGAAGGGGTGGATAAGATTACAGAAAGAGGTCCTTTCCAAGAAGGGTCTAAGTTTGGGGAGTTTAAAGGTCTGATCTTAATCATAACTAGATCTCCAGGCTCATATAGTGGTGGAGAAGTAACTGGCTCAGATATGGGATATTTATGAATTTCAGCTTGAGATTTGGCCAACTTTGTGATATGAGTCACTAGATGTGCAGTTTCTTGGTCTTTAAGGATATTATTTCTTAGGAATGGTCTCCTGTATAAGGGCTCAAATGGGCGGAGCCCTAATGTTTTGGGGGTGTTCCTAATTCTGAGCAGTGCCAAAGGAAGCACCTTAGGCCATGGGTAGTGGGTTTCTTGAGTGAGTTTCCTTAGATGTCTTTTAAAAATATCATTAGTTTTTTCTGCCCTTCCTGAGGATTGAGGTCTCCATGCACAATGGAGATGGTATTGGATGCCTAAGGCCTTAGATATTCCCTGAGTGACAGCTGCCTTAAAGGCTGCTCCATTGTCACTCTGTAGACTTTGAGGCAACCCAAATCGTGGGATTATTTCCTGTGATAATGCCTTGACTACCTCTCCTGCCCATTCAGTTTGGGAGGGGTAGGCTTCAGTCCACCCAGCAAAAGTATCTATCATAACTAATAAGTATTGGAATCCATTACTCTTGGGCATGTGGGTAAAATCAAGTTGCCAGTTCTCTCCAGGGAACTGTCCTGTCCTTTGTAATCCTGGGGGCTTCTTGGCAGAATTAAGTGGATTATTTCTTTGGCATGTTTCACAGGCTTTGGCTATTTGGTGGATGGTCTTTGAAATATCCTTTCCTTCAAATATCTCTCGGGTTAATTTGAGAGTATTTTCTTCTCCTAGGTGGAGAGATTGGTGTAGGGTATGTAATATCTTCCACTGGGAATTAGCAGGTAAATAAAGTTGGTCACCTTACATTTGAATCCTAGATAGTGCCTTGTTTGTTTCCTCCTGGGTGTATTGAGGTCTTATCTCTGGGGGAGGGCCTGTCCATATCAAAGGGGGTAAGGTTGTCACCTGTAAACTTCCCTTAGCAGCTTCTTTGGCTTGTTGATCTGCTAGCCTGTTTCCTTCTGCTATTGCATCTAACCCTTTTTGATGTCCTTGATAGTGAATGACTGCTACCTCTTTGGGTAAATGAACAGCTTCTATCCGTTTTTAAGATTTGTTCATAGTTCTTTATGGACTTTCCCCCAGTTGTTTGAAATCCTCTTTCATTCCAAATTGCTGCATGTGCATGCAGGATTAGGTAGGCGTATTTAGAGTCAGTGTAAATATTAATTCTCTGTTATTTCTCTATTACAAGTGCTCTCCTTAGGGCTGCTAATTCAGCTAGTTGTGAGCTTGTCCTGGGGGCAAAGATTGTGCCTCTATGGTGTCATGTAAAGTCACCATGGCATATCCAGCTTTGCGTTCTCCTTTGCGTTCTCCCATCTGTGAACATGGTGAGGTGTGGATTGGACAGGGGAAGGTTCTGAAGGTCCTTCCGGGCTGAGTAATTTATAGCTAGGACTTGTTGGCCATCATGTTCAGGATTTCCCTCTAATTTCTCTGGAAGGAAGGTGGCTGGTCTTGAAATATCCTTTCCTTCATATATCTCTCGGGTTAAATTAGAGCAAGTCTTTATTTTTTTTTCAAAGATAAATTTTTATTTATTTTATTTTTTTATTTTTTTTAATTGGTTGTTCAAAACATTACAAAGCTCATGACATATCATCTTTCATACATTTGACTCAATTGGGTTATAAACTCCTATTTTTACCCCAAATACAAATTGCAGAATCACATCGGTTACACACTCACGTTTTTACATAATGCCATATTAGTGACTGTTGTATTCTGCTGCCTTTCCTATCCCCTACTATCCCCCCTCTCCTCCCCTCCCATGTTACCTCTCTACCTCATCTACTGTTGTTCAATTCTCTCCCTTGTTTCCCCATCGCTTTTCCCTCACAACCTCTTATATGTAATTTTGTGTAACATTGAGGGTCTCCTACCATTTCCATATGCTTTCCCTTCTCTCTCCCTTTCTCTCCCCCCACTCGTCTCTGTTTAGTGTTAATCTTTTCCTCATGCTCTTCCTCCCTGTTCTGTTCTTAGTTGCTCTCTTTATATCAAAGAAGACATTTGGCATTTGTATTTTAAGGATTGGCTAGCTTCGCTTAGCATAATCTGTTCTAATGCCATCCATTTCCCTGCAAAATCTATGATTTTGTCATTTTTTAGTGCTGCATAATACTCCATTGTGTATAGATTCCACATTTTTTTTTTATCCATTCAACTATTGAAGGGCATCTAGGTTGGTTCCACAGTCTAGCTATTGTGAATTGTGCCGCTATGATCATTGATGTGGCAGTATCCCTATAGTACGCTCTTTTAAGATCCTCAGGGAATAGTCCGAGAAGGGCGATAGCTGGGTCAAATGGTGGTTCCATTCTCAGCTTTCCCAGGAATCTCCATACTGCTTTCCAAATTGGCCTTACCAATTTGCAGTCCCACCAACAATGAACAAGTGTACTATTTTCCCCACATCCTCGCCAACACTTATTGTTGTTTGACTTTATAATGGCTGCCAATCTTACTGGAGTGAGATGGTATCTTAGGGTGGTTTTGATTTGCATTTCTCTGACTGCTAGAGATGGTGAACATTTTTTCATGTACTTGTTGATTGATTGTATGTCCTCCTCTGTGAAGTGTCTGTTCAGGTCCTTGGCCCATTTGTTGATTGGGTTATTTGTTATCTTATTGTTTAATTTTTTGATATCTTAATGTTTAATTTTTTTTCTGGATATTAGGGCTCTATCTGAAGTGTGAGGGGTAAAAATTTGTTCCCAGGATGTAGGCTCTCTATTTACCTCTCTTATTGTTTCTCTTGCTGAGAAAAAACTTTTTAGTTTAAGTAAGTCCCATTGTTTATTCTTGTTATTAACTCTTGGGCTATGGGTATCCTATTAAGGAATTTGGAGCCCGACCCCACAGTATGTAGATTGTAGCCAACTTTTTCTTCTATCAGATACAGTGTCTCTGATTTGATATCTAACTCCTTGATCCATTTTGAGTTAACTTTTGTGCATGGGGAAAGAAAGGGATTCAGTTTCATTTTGTTGCATATGGATTTCCAATTTTCCCAGCACCATTTGTTGAAGATGGTATCCTTCCTCCATTGCATGCTTTTAGCCCCTTTATCAAATATAAGAAAGCTGTACTTTTGTGGATTGGTTTCTGTGTCTTCTATTCTGTACCATTGGTCCACCTGCCTGTTTGGTACCAGTACCACGCTGTTTTTGTTACTATTGCTTTGTAGTACAGTTTGAACTCTGGTATCGCTATACCTCCAGATTCACACTTCCTGTTTAGAATTGCTCTTGCTATTCTGGGTCTTTTGTTTTTCCATATGAATTTCATGATAGCTTTATCTATTTCTACAAGAAATGCCATTGGGATTTTGATTGGCATCACATTAAACCTGTAGAGAACTTTGGGTAATATCGCCATTTTGATGATGTTAGTTCTGCCTATCCATGAACAGGGTATATTTTTCCATCTTCTAAGATCTTCTTCTATCTCTCTCTTTAGGGTTCTGTAGTTTTCATTGTATAAATCTTTCACCTCTTTTGTTAGGTTGATTCCCAAGTATCTTATTTTCTTTGAGGATATTGTGAATGGAGTGGTTTTCCTCATTTCCATTTCAGAAGTTTTGTTGCTGATATACAGGAATGCCTTTGATTTATGCATGTTGATTTTACATCTTGCCACTTTGCTGAATTCATTTATTAACTCTAGCAGTTTCTTTGTAGACCCTTTTGGGTCTGTTAAATATATTATCATGTCATTTGCAAATAGCAATAATTTAAGTTCTTCTTTTCCTATTTTTATGCCTTTAACTTCTTTTGTCTGTCTAATTGCTCTGGCTAGTATTTCAAGAACTAAATTGAATAGAAGTGGTGATAGAGGGCATCCCTGTCTTGTTCCAGATTTTAGAGGGAATGCCTTCAGTTTTTCTCCATTTAGGATGATGCTAGCCTGAGGTTTAGCATTTATAGCTTTTACCATGTTGAGGTAAGTTCCTGTTATCCCTAGTTTTTCTAGTGTTTTGAACATAAAGGGATGCTGTACTTTGTCGAATGCTTTTTCTGCATCTATCGAGATGATCATATGGTTCTTGTCTTTAAGTCTATTGATGTGGTGGATTACATTTATTGATTTCCTTATAATGAACCAGCCTTGCATCCCAGGGATGAGTCCTACTTGATCATGATGCACAATTTTTTTGATATGTTTTTGTATTTGATTCGCCAGGATTTTATTGAGAATTTTTGCATCCAAGTTCATTAGAGATATTGGTCTGTAGTTTTCTTTCTTTGAAGTGTCTTTGTCTGGTTTCAGGATCAGGGTGATGTTGGCCTCATAGAATGAATTTGGAAGAACTCCTTCTTTTTCTATTTCTTGAAATAGCTTGAAAAGTATTGGTATTAATTCTTCTTTGAAGGTTTTGTAGAACTCCGCTGTATACCCATCCGGTCCAGGGCTTTTTTTGGTTGGTAGTCTTTTGATGGCTTCTTCTATTTCTTCCTTTGTTATTGGTCTGTTTAAATTGTGTATGTCTTCCTGACTCAATCTGGGCAGATCATATGACTTAAGAAATTTATCGATATCTTCATTATCTTCTATTTTATTGGAATATAGGGTTTCAAAATACTTTCTAATTATCTTCTATATTTCTGTAGTGTCTGTTGTGATATTGCCTTTTTCATCCCGTATGTTAGTAATTTGAGTTCTCTCTCTTCTTCTCTTCGTTAGCATGGCTAAGGGCCTGTCGATCTTATTTATTTTTTCAAAGACCCACTTTTAGTTTTTTCAATTTTTTCAATGGTTTTTTTTTGTTTCAATTTCGTTGATTTCTGCTCTAATTTTAATTATTTCTTGTCTTCTACTACATTTGCTGTTGTTTTGCTCTTCCTTTTCTAGGTTTTTGAGGTGTAGTGTGAGTTCATTTATTTGTTGGTTTTTTCTTTTTTTGAGGAAAGAACTCCAAGAAATGAATTTCCCTCTTAAAACTGCTTTCATTGTGTCCCATAGATTCCGGTATGTTGTGTCTGTATTGTCATTTGTTTCTAAGAATTTTTTTATCTCCTCCTTTATGTCTTCTGTAACCCATTGATCATTCAGTAACATATTGTTCATTTTCCATGTGATGTAGGATTTTTCCTTCCTTCTTTTATCATTGATTTCCAGTTTCATTCCATTATGATCAGATATGGTGCATGGCATTATCTCCATGCCTTTATATTTACTAAGAGTTGCCCTATGACATAATATATGGTCTATCTTTGAGTAGGATCCATGTGCTGCTGAGAAGAATGTGTATCCACTTGATGATGGTTGATATATTCTATATATGTCGGTTAAGTCTAGGTTATTGATTGTGCTATTGAGTTCTATAGTTTCTTTATTCAGCTTTTGTCTAGAGGATCTGTCTAATGGCAAGAGTGTTGTGTCGAAGTCACCTATAATTATTGTGTTGTAGTCTATTTGATTCTTGAACTTGAGGAGAGTTTGTTTTATGAATGTTGCAGCACCATTGTTTGGTGCATACAAATTGATAATTGTTATGTCTTGTTGGTGGATGGTTCCTTTTAATAGTATATAGTGTCCTTCTTTATCCCTTTTGATTAACTTAGGTTTGAAGTTGATTTTATTCGAAATGAGTATGGCCACTCCTGCTTGCTTCCGAGGGCCATGTGAGTGGTATGATTTTTCCCAACCTTTTACCTTCAGCCTGTGTATGTCTTTTCCTATCATATGAGTCTCCTGAAGACAGCATATTGTTGGATTTGTTTTTTTTTTACCCAGTTTACTAGCCTATGTCTCTTTATTGGTGAGTTTAGGCCATTAATATTTAAAGTTACAATTGAAATATGATTTGTACTTCTAGTCATGTTTATTTATTTATTTATTTTAGTTTGGCTAGTTTTTACTTTTTGGTTATTTTCCTCCTCCTTTACTGAGATACCTCCCGCTGTTAGTTTTGGCAGTATTTTTCAATTCCTCTTCTTGTAGTATTTTGCTCAAAATGCTTTGCAGTGCTGGTTTTCTGGCTTCGAATTCTTTTAGCTTTTGTTTATGGTGGAAGATTTTAATTTCATTGTCAAATCTGAAGCTTAATTTTGCTGGATACAGTATTCTTGGTTGGAATCCATTATTTTTCAGCATTTGAAATACATTGTTCCAGGATCTTCTCGCTTTCAAAGTCTGTGATGAAAAATCAGTCGTTAACCTAATTGGTTTACCCCTGAATGTAATCTGCCTCCTTTCTCTCGTAGCTTTTAATATTCTCTCCTTGTTCTGTATGTTGGCTTTCTTCATAATTATATGTCTTAGAGTTGGTCTATTACAGTTTTGAATGTTTGGGGTCCTGTAGGCTTCCAGGATTTGGCAATCCATTCCATCTTTCATCTCTGGGAAGTTTTCTAGAATTATTTCATTTAATAGGTTGTCCATTCCTTTGGTTTGATTCTCTATGCCTTCTTCTATCCCAGTGACTCTCAAATTTGGTTTTTTTATGACATCCCTTATCTCTTGAATAGATTGCTCGTGGGATTTAAGCATCTTTTCTGTGTTGACTATATTCTTTTCAAGTTGATAAACTTTGTCTTCATTATCTGATGTTCTGGCTTCTACTTGATCTAGTCTATTTGTAATATTCTCGTTTGAGTTTTTAATTTTGTTTATAGTTTCCTGCATTTCTAGGATTGCTGTTTGATTTTTTAAAAGATCTCTATCTCCTGGTAAAGCTTGTTCTTTGCCATTTGAATTTGTTTGTTTAATTCATTTTCAAAATATACTTTTATTGCTTGGACTTGCTGTCTCATGTCTTCTCTAATATTCCTTTCCATCTGAGTTAGGTATGCCTTGAGTTCTTTCCCTATCCCTGTTTCTGATGCTTCTAGGTCCTCCTGTAGATTGAAGTTGTCCTGCCTTGTTTGTACTCCTTTTTTCCCTTGTTTTTTCATGATGTTCACATTACTTCAGCTCTATTTGATTGCTGTGTTTCTGCTCTCTTCTATAGATGTTTTTGGTTTTGTATATGTCTGTTGTCTCTCCTTTGTGTTGGTAGACTAGGCCTGGTAAAGTGGATTCCGCTGGGAAGGAATTCTGACGGCCAAGCTCCAGTGACATCACCTGTCTGCTATGGTGGGCCCCAGGCTCCTTGCCGGGGTGTCCGAATGGGGGGGGTAGGACTGGACTGTCTCTGGTTGGTTTCAGCTCCTGGTCGCCGGCGGGTGGGCGGGCGGTCTGCAGCCGCCTAGTCGCGCGGGCAGCGGGTGGGCTGTCGCCAGCGGGCGGGCGATCTCCAGCCGCCCAGTCGCGAGGGCCTGGCCTCTCCTGCTAGTCCTGGTTTCTCCTGCTAGACCAGATTTCCCCTGAGTGATGCCTCTCGGCAGTTCAAACTGTACTCTGGGCCTGCCGTTTGTTGGGTGTGGAGGGTGGCTATTGGTGGCACTCTGTTGTTTTGATTTTTTCCCGCTTGCCCCTCCCCCAGCACTGGCAAGACAGGTTTCGTTTTTGCTGCTGATGGGAGGGGGAGTTGAAGGTCAGGTGTCTCTAGCTTTCCCCGAGTCTTTATGCAGGCTTGCTCTGATAATCCCTCCCCCGGAAAGCCTAGGTGAGATTTTATGCGAATTCCCCACTGTATGAGAGAAGAGCTGAGTAACACGCACCTGTTTTATTGTTGCAATCTGTCGGAGAGTGGCGGTGGTCACTTCACCTCTCCAAGATGGTGGCCGCTGGTTTCTTTGGTGGAGTTTCCGTTGTGGGGGATAGAAGTGTACCGCTTCCTTCCCTGTCTGAAATCCCAAACTCAGCCTGGGGCTCAGTGAGGGCTCAGCTGGCAGGATTCCACAGAACCCGCAGCAACATTTCTCTCTGCTTCTCGGTGGCACCCCGCCGTCTGTAGCCACGGGGTGGGCACACACCTGTTTTATTGTTGCAATCTGTCGGAGAGTGGGGGTGGTTACTTCCTAGAGCAAGTCTTTATTTGAGTTACAGGTCCATCTAAAAGTAGGGTTTGATATTTTAGAAGGCGATTGTCTGAGAGCCATAGTTCTCCTTTTGTATTTAAAATCCCTGAGAGATCATGGGATGTATAGACAATAAGGTCTCTTCCTGGGGTGATTTTAATTGCCTCAGGGACTAGTAAGGCATTACCCTCAAACAATGAGGCCATCCTCGAGACAGGAGACAGTAGTAGATCAAGCTCCTTACTGAGATAAGCTACTGGCTGATGAGCTGGTCCTTTCTTTTGTGTGACCACTCCTAAGGCCATTCCACCACTGTCAGTGACAAATAGGTTGAATTTTTGTTCAGTAGGTAATCTGAGGGCAGGGGCTTGAAGTCAGGCTCCTTTCAATGCCTTAAAGGCTTTAATCTGTTGGTTCCCATATCAGGGAAGTTGTTCCTTGGTGTAGTGTCTCTTTGAGGAGGCTATAAATAGGCTTAGCTAACCCCCCATATCCAGGGATCCAAAGCCTACAGTATCCAGTTATTCCTAAGAAGCCTCTAAGTTGCCTTATGGCTTAGGTAGAGGATA
The DNA here is from genome assembly GCF_052094955.1 of Ictidomys tridecemlineatus. NCBI lineage: Eukaryota > Metazoa > Chordata > Mammalia > Rodentia > Sciuridae > Ictidomys > Ictidomys tridecemlineatus. The sequence goes on from NC_135477.1 coordinate 228,078,098, forward strand.
TTGTCCTATAGGGGTTATTCTTTCTGGTCCTAGTATGCAAGTTCCTTGAGACAGCTGTTATCCTAAATATTGAACTTGTTTTTGGCACAATTGAGCTTTTTTCTTTGAGACTTTAGAACACTTGTCAGCTAAAAAGTTTAAAAGTTCTTTAGTAGCTTCTTGACATTCCTTTTGAGTTGAGGCACATAAAAGTATCTCATCTAGATATTGCAGGACAGTCAGAGAAGTTTTATCTCTGAATTCTGTTAAGTCCTTAGCTAGGTTTGTCCAAACAAATGAGAGCTAACTCTGAGTCCTTGGGGCAATACTGTCCAAGTTATTTGAGATCCGCTAACTGGTTCCTCAAAGGCAAATAGATATTGTGATTGGGAGTCTAAGGGTATACAGAAAAAGGCATCCTTTAAATCTAACACAGTAAACCAAGCAGTGGCTGCTGGAATCTCAGATAACAGAGTGTACGGATTAGGGACTCTAGGGTGGAGAGGAACAACTGCTTCGTTAATTATTCTTAGGTCTTGAACTAGTCGCCATTCCCCATTGGGTTTTTGTATTCCTAAAATGGGTGTGTTACATGGGCTGTTGCAGGGCACTAAAAGTTTCTGTCTTTTGAGGTGATCTTCAATAAGCCTTTGTTTTTTGCCTCTGGGCATAGGGGATATTGTCTCTGATGTGGAAAGACAGAAGGATCTTTTAAGATTATTTTGATTGGAGCTGCACTTTTTGCCCATTCAATTTTGTCTTCAGTAGCCCACACTTCAGGGTTTATATAAATATATAAATTTATACATTCTAATAAAGGCAAACATAATGGTCCTTGTGGCCCCAAATTCATTGTAATGGATGTCTGAAGTTTTGAAAGTAAGTCTCTTCCCAATGAAGTGGTAGGACATTCTGGGACTATCAGAAATGCATGAGAAAACATCATCTCATCCCACTCACAACTCAGTGGGGGAGTAAACTTTCTGATGATCGGCCGTCCAGACACTCCTTATACCGTTATAGTATTAGAGGAAAGAGGTCCGGGGTAAGAGGTGAGCACAGAATAACTGGCACCAGTGTCTAAGAGGAAGTTGATCTCTTGGCTCCCTATAGAGAAGCATACCCGGGGCTCACGTGTGCTGATAGGAGTTACAGGATCCAGAATTGAGCTCGAGCCCTGTCAGGCCTGTGTGGAGGAATCTGGCTTCAAGGACCTATGCCCCTGAGGACAGTCACTCTTCCAGTGATTGCCTTGACATTTAGGGCAGGGCTTTTGGAGTGGTTGCTTGGCTATTGGGCAATCCCGTTTGAAATGTCCTTCCTTTCCGCAATGGAAACAAGTCCCTTTTGTGGATTGAGGAGCATTTCGTTTTCCTCCTTTTTCACCCTGGGAGCTTACTCCTCTAAGAGCAAATACCAGCACTTCAGTCCTTTTTCTCTCCTTGCACTCTTTCTCCTTCTTTTCCTCTTGATCTCTATTATAAAAAATGGAAGTAGCAAATTTGAGGATATTATCTAAAGATTAATCGGGGCCATATGCCAATTTTTGTAACTTCCTCCAAATGTCTGGGAATGACTGAGTGATAAATTTGTCCTTTAAAAGTAGTTGGCCCTCTGTGGATTCAGGATCCACGGTGGTGTGTTTTCTCATTGCTTCCCTGTATTTATAGCAGGTCTTTCCTGGGTGCCCTGAATAATTTCTGAAACCTTAGAATAGTTAATGGCCTTTTGCTTGATTCTCCTGAAGGCCTCAAGGACCAACATTTGAAAATGTCTCATTTTCCAAGTATCCTGTTGATCTTTTGGGTCCCAGTAAGGATCATTTCTGGGAACTGCCTGTGTTCCAGATGGATAACTGAGTTTGTTCCTAGTCTGTGTTCTTGGGGCAAAAGCAAGGTGTAGGTCATCCCTAAATTCTTCAGCTGCTTTTAGGGCTGTTTCCTTCTCATTGGAAGTCAAAGTCTGGTTGAGTAATAGCATAATATCTTTCCAGGTGAGATCAAACACCTGGCATAAATTCTGAAATATCTCAATATATTTATCTGGGTCCTCCAAAAATCTCCCTAAGTCTGTTTTTATCTGCCTTAGGTCTTGAAGGGAGAAGGTCCAAATTTGGATTGGTCCAAACTCTCCTCCTGGCATCTCCTGGAGAGGTAATATATTTGATCTGTCTATTGGGGCAGATGTATGGAGGCCAGGGTATGGAGGACAGGAGGGCCGCTGCTGCACATCAACAGGAGATGAAGATTTTGTGGGTCTTCCTGATTCTTTCTCCTCAGGAGGTGATTCTTTAAGATTTTCTCTCTCCATGGCAGATATCATAGCTAAGTCTACTTTACATTGTTGACATAATTTGGGGTTTTCCCTTAGGGCAAAGAAAACCTGGACATATGGCACCTCACACCATTTCCCTTCCCTTTTGCAAAATTTATCAAGCTGTAAAATTGTATTAAAATTGATACTTATTTCTGGTGTCCAGGGTTCTCCATCAAGGAGTTTGTATTGAGGCCATGCCTGGTGGCGGAAGTAAATGAGGCGCTTTTTCTTGAGCGTCTGTGGGTCAAACTTCTCCCAAGTTTTCAATATGAAGGTAAGTGGTGTACCTAGCCTATTGGAGAGAGAAGCTCCCATCTGAGTGAGAAGAGAAAAAAACAGGACTCAGGCGCCTGCACTGGAGAAAACTATTCTCATCAGGAATGTCTCCCTAAGCTTGAGCTTCCTTATGGTCCAGAAAACCTGTCTCTCACCTTGCTTTGCCAAGGGTGTTTCTGGTCCCCTTTGGCAAAGTGCTAGGTTCCCAGGGTGCCCTATGCCAGAGACTCTGGGAGGATTCAGCCTTAAGGGCATTACTGCTTTCCTCCCTGCCACGATAAAACCCACATCAAAAGAGAATCGCCTACTCTTCTTGTGGTCTTTTTGGCCCGAAGACTAAAGGAATTTCCTGGGGATGAGGGATATCACTGGTTGTAAGGAATAAGGCACTTTCTATCGGAGGGACTCCCAGAAGAGTTGATTCTAAAAATGCCTCCCTCTGGCAGCTTAAAGAGAACACAGCACATTTTAAACATCGGAGCAGTAATGGGAAATTTTAACACAGACTAGTGAAAGTTACCTGTGCGCACGACAGGAACCTTATCCTATGTCTTTCTCAATCCTACAACCTGAATTGCTAGTGTTTCTGACCTGCGAAGAAAGGGGAGCATCCAGGAAGGAATGGATGCGGGGTTGGGAGTGTTGCCCAGCCCAAATAGAGGCAAATGTAATTGAGGCTTTCCCCCAGTGCCATTCATCTACCGATCACCTTAGATACGCCTTAAGGCAGTCGGGAGGGGGTTCAAGAGAAAGGAACCTTAGGAATCCTTTTAAGTGTAGCCCAAACCAGAATTCTGCAGGTGTCCCAAACTCCTTCCTCCACCTCCACACATCCAAAGCAGATGGAATTAGGGACACTGTGTACTCATGCCAATTGTTCTCCAGGCCCAGGCAAAAAAGTGGGAAGCGGCTTTGGCAGAACCCAACATGCCTGCTCTGTATGGAACAGGTGATTGAGAGCTTCCTAGGCCGGGAAACCTCTCACCCCAGTCTTGAAGAGTGTCAGCTGCACTAGTTGCATTTAAGTAGCCATCCAGTGCCCACATCACCCTCCAGAAAGAAAGAGAGAAAGATGCACCTCAGACAGATGTGGGGTGCACGGAAAGGGTTCCGGCAGCAAAGGGGGCCCAGGCATGGGGCAGTCTGTATTTCCCATAGGGAGCCTTCAGGATGCAGAAGCCAGCCAATTCCACTCCTCTGCCCCAGGTAAGTAGATCCTCAGAGAGAGAGAGAGGACCAAAGGAGGATCCAAGAGGGCACTGTAAATGGATCTTTTGCTTAGGGAACTGGGCGTCCGTCAGGGGGAGCCAGGACCCATTTGAGGAGCCCAGGCTAGGGAGAAGCAGGGGGAGGGTTGGGTCCGTGAAGTGCCAGGATACCACAGTACAAGGGGAACTGAGGGGAGGCACAGCAGGGGCTCGAAAATGGAGCCTGAAATCAAGGGACAGGGACAGGGTCTTCGAGAAGAATGGCCAGGGGTTCCAGCAAGGAACCAGGCCCAGGAATGGAGAGCCAAGTGCCTCGGCCCTGGCAGGGTTGCATAAAAAGGGACAGGACTGGGAAGGGGAGGGAGGGGAGAAAGGCAAGCAGGTGGCACCGGGATTGGAGGGCTCAAGGTCTAGATCGACTGCTGGGTGTCAGAGTTGGAGAGGTAGGCTCCGCTGAGGGAGGCCAAAGGGCCCAGACATGTGGCAGGACTACATTTTCCCAAAGGGAGCCCACAGGGACAAAAAACAGGTCTAATTCCCTGGCCCTGGTGAGAATCCTGGGGAAAGTGTCAGGAAAAGAGTCCTGGAAGGGACAGGGATGACAGGAAGGCCAAAGGCACAGCGTGAAGGGCTACAGGATGGGTGTTGGTGGGGTGGGGGCCAGGTCCCCAGCAAGGATCCCAGGCTAGGGACCTAGAGGAGGGCCCAGGCCATGGAGGTGCAGGAAAGTTTGGGCCAGCACTAGGGTTCTGCAGTCCAGGAAAGCCATGGGGAGCAGGGAAGCGCTCCAAGCAAGGGGCCCGCAGTTCAAGCCCAGGGATGCACAGAGCAAGAAGGGCCACCAGAGGGTCAAGTAAGGAGCCAGGCCAGGGAATGGAGAGCCAAGGGCCAGCACGTGGGCAGGGGGCTCAGGACAGTGTACAGGGCTGGGGAAAGAAGGCAGGGGACTCAGCAAGGGGAAGCCAGGCTCGAGTGCCAGTGCCACTGCCAGGTGTCATGGTTCTGGGTGCAGGACCAAGGGCCCAGGGAGACCATGGGTGCCAGGTGAGGGGCAGGACTCTGTTTCCCACCAGGTGTCCTGGCCCAGATGAGAATCAAGGGCAAGGGACCAGGCCAAGGGGTCCTGGCAAGGGACAAGTTCCAGGAGGACGGTGATGGGAAAGTATTGCACAGGGTTGCGGTGAGTGCAGAGAGGGGCAAGAGCCAGGACCCAAGCCAGGATTCCAGGCAAAGGATCAACCTGACCAAAAGAGGAAGGAACCCAAGGAGCAGGAGGCCTGTTCTCCAGGGGAAAGCTCTAGGGAAAGGAGAGGAAGGGGCGGTGCTAGGATGAGGAGACAGAAGGTGGTGAAAAGGGCAAGGAGGGGAGCGCACTAGGATGCCCAAGCAAGGGGCCCCCAGGTCAGACCCGACACCAAGAGACCCCATGGGAAGCCACTCGACCTAAAGAATGCCATCAGGGACTCAGGTGAGTGGCCAGCCACGGAGATTGGAGCATGAACAGTCAGGGTTAGGAGGGCCAGGTTGGGGTAGGGGCAGCATGCAAGGCTAGAGGGCATGGGATGGAAGGGAGGGGACTGGACGGGCAAGGTCTGCACTAGGCCTTCAGGGGGCAGAGGTCAGCCAATTCCACTCCGCAGCCCCAGGTGAGTAGATCCTCAGAGACCTGGACCAAAGGAGGGCACTGTGAGGGGATACCTTTTGTCCAGAATTGGGGGGATTGATGGGGAGCCAGAACCCATTCTTGGAGCCCAGGCTAGGGAGAAGCAGTGGGAGGGGAGAGTCCGGGAAGTGCCAGGATACCACAGTACTGTTGTTGGGACAAATGAGGCAAGGCACCGAACATAGCAGGAAACAGTTTTATTTGGCTGCAGCTAGGCTCAGAGGGCACAGCTTTTGCTGTAATCAATCAACCCCATGAACCCCGAGTTCAGGTAGGATCAGAATTTTATATCCAGCATGTAAGGGGAGGGGCTCAGAAGTTCACATAAAAACAGCTTTTTCTTGCACTGTTTTGGGCAAGTTACCTCTTCAAGGACAACACCTGAGAAGGGGAGAGCTTCTTGTCCCTTTTTTTCCTCTCCCTGCCAGTTGTTACCATGGAGCTCAGTTGGTAACTTATCTTAAAAATGTAGACATCTCTGTGAAGCCCAGCTCAATTGAGCCAGTGGTATTGTTTGCACATTTCTAGAAACTACCATATGTTTGTGAAAAACTAGTAAGAGGGCGACAGGAAAAGAGGAAGTTTATCTACATTGAACTCTTTTGCTGACAGTCCTAAAAACAGCCATGGTGAAGATTTCTGGAGAAACCAGGTTAAGAATTTTCTGTGGAAGATTAACATTAAACAGGGATGAGAGGTTGGAGGGAAAGGGAGAGAGAAGGGAAATTGCATGGAAATGGAAGGTGATCCTCAGGGTTATACAAAATTACATACAAGAGGAAGTGAGGGATAAGGGAAGAATAATACAAGTGGAAGAAATGAATTACAGTAAAGGGGGTAGAGAGAGAAGAGGGGAGGGGGGATAGTAGAGGATAGGAAAGGCAGCAGAATACCACAGACACTAGTATGGCAGTATGTAAAAACGTGGATGTGTAACTGACGTGATTCTGCAATCTGTATATGGGGTAAAAATGGGAGTTCATAACCCACTTGAATCAAATGTATGAAATATGATATGTCAAGAGCTATGTTATGTTTTGAACAACTAATAATAAAAAATAAAAATAATAAAATAGAAGATGAAAAAAAAAGAATTTTCTTTGGAGAAACGGGGTGCCACTTCAATACAAGGAGAAGTGAGGGGAGGCCCAGGAAGGGGCACAATAAAGGGGTTTGAAGTCAAGGGACAGGGACAGGGTCCTGAAGAAGGGCAGCCTCAAGCAAGGAGCCAGGCCCAGGAATGGAGAGCGAAGTATGTTGGCCCAGGCAGGGGTCCCCTGAAAACAGACAGGGCTAGGGAGGGGAGGGAGGGGAGAATGGGGAGCGGGTGGCACAAGGAGAGGAGGGCTCAAGGCCCAGGTCCACTGATGGGTGTCAGGTTTTGGGTACAGGGCCTGGGCTGAAGGAGGCCAAAGGTCCAGTAAAAGGGAAAGGGCTACATTTTCCCAAAGAGAGCCTGCAGGTCCAGAAGTCCAGGTCCAGTCCCCTGGCCCAGGTGAGCATCCTGGTAAAGGGATCAGGAAAAGGGGCACAGCAGGGACAGAGACAGAGACACCAAGGAGGGCACAGCAGGAAGTGCCAGAGGATGCCTGTTGGTGGGTTGGGGGCCAGGACCCCAGCAAGGATACCAGGCTAGGGACCTAGAGGTGGGCCCTATCCTGAAAGAGCCGGGAAGGTCTGGGCTGGGCAGGTGGGCAGCACTAGGGTTCTGCGATGCACGGTAACCAAGGGGAGCAAGGAAGCATCCCAAGCAATGGGCCTGCAGTCCAAGTCCAGGGATGCATGGAGCAAGAAGGACCACCATAGGCTCAAGTGAGGAGACAGGCCAGGGAATGGAGAGACAAGGGCCAGGGCTGGGGAAGGGGGCTCAGGAAAGTGGAAATGGCTGAGGAGGGAAGGCAGGGGATCCGACAGTGGGGAGGCAGGCACAAGCCCAGGGCCACTGCCAGGTCTTAGGGTTCCAGGTGCAGGACCACGGGCCCAGGGAGAGCAAGGGGCCCAGTCGAAGGGCAGGGCTCTCTTTCCCAGGAGGTGCCCTGGCCTAGACAAGAATCAAGGGTTAGGGACCAGGCCAAGGGGGCCTGGCAAGGGACTGGGGCTAGGAGGAGGGCGATGGGAGGTCATGGCGCGGGGTCTTGGTGCGTGTGGAGAGGGGAAAGAGCCAGGACCCAAGCCAGGTTCCCAGGCAAGTGACCGATCCCACCAACAGAGCATTAGAAACCCAAGAAGCAGGAGGCCAACACTCCAGGGGAAAGCACTAGTGGAAAGAGAGGAAGGGTTGGCGCTAGGATGTGGAGACAGAGGGCAGTGCAAAGGGCACCCAGTGGAGCGCACTAAGGGGCTCCAGCAAGGGGATCCCAGGTCATACCCTGTATGTAGTGACAACTCACAATACCAAGCAACATGAGGAACATGGTCTAGAGCTCAGCAAGCCCTGAAACTGGAGCGCGAAACGTCAGGGTTAAGGAGGGCTGGGTTGGGGTAGGGGCAACATGCAAGGCTAGAGGGTAGGGGAAGGAAAGGAGAAGACTGTGCAAGGCAAGGTCAGCGGGAGGCCCAGGTCCACTGCCAGGTGTCAATGTTTGGAAGGCGAAGGGGGCCAAGGCAAGGGGCAGGGCTGTGTTTCCCATAGGGAGTCTTCAGGGTGCAGAGGTTAGCCAATTCCATTCCTCTGCCCCAGGTGATTAGAACCTCACAGAGAGATAGGGACCAAAGGAGGGCCACAGGAGGGCTCTGTAAGGGGATACTTTGCATCGGGAATTAGGGGCAAGGGTCCGTGGGGAGCCAGAACCCTTTTGGGGAGCCTAGGCTAGGGAGAAACAGGGGAAGGGGAGGGTCCTGGCAGTGCCAGGATACCACAGTAAAAGGGGAACAGAGGGGAGGCACAGGAGGGGGCTGGAACAATGGGCCTGAAATCAAGGGACAGGGACAAGGTCCTCGAGAAGGGCAGCCAGGGGTTCAAGCAAGGGATGAGGCCAAGGAATGGAGAGCCAACTGGCAGGGCCTGGGCCGGTGTCTCATGAAATCGAACAGGGCTGGGAGAGAGGGAGAATAGAAAAGGGAGCGGAGGGCGCAGGAGAGGAAGGCTCGAAGACCAGGTCCACCTCTGGGTGTCAGGGTTGGGGAGCAGGCTGAGGGAGGCCAAAGGGCTCAGGCAAATGGCACGGCTACATTTTCCCAAAAGGAGCCTGCAGGGCCAAAAGGCCAGGTCAAGTCCCCTTGCCTTTGTGTGCATCCTAGTAAAGGGATCAGGAAGAGGGGCACGGCAGGGATAGGGACAGCAGGAGGTCCAAAGGAGGGCACAGAGGATGGGTGTTGTTGGGGTGGGGGCCAGGACTCCAGCAAGGAGACCAGGCTAGGGACCTAGATGAGGTGCCATGCCAGGGCAGAGCAGGGATAGGTGGGACCAGGCAGGTGGGCAGCACTAGTGTTCTGCAGGGAAGGGAAGCCAAGGGAAGCAGGGAATTGGCCCAAGTGAGGGGCACAAAGTCAAAGCCCAGAAATGCAGGGAGCAAGGGATACCAGAGGCTCCAAGGAGGAGCCAGGCCAGGGAATGGAGAGCCAAGGGACAAGGCTGGGACAGGGGGCTCAGGACAGTAGACAGGGCCAGGGAGGGAAGGCAGGGGATCCGAGAGGCGTCAGGCAGGCTCTAGGCCCAGGGCCACTACCAGGTGTCAGGGTTCCATGTGTAGGACCAAGGGCCAAAGGAGGGCTAGTGGCCCAGGTGAGGGGCAGGGTTCTGTTTCCCATAAGGTGCTCTGGCTCAGATGAGAAACTAGGGCCAGGGAATGGGCAAAAGAGGCCTGGCAAGGGATGGGGCCCAGGAGGAGGGTAATGGGAGGGCATGGAGTAGGGTTGTGGTGGGTGCAGAGAGGGGCGAGAGCCAAGACCCAAGCAAGGAGCCCAGGTAAGGTCCCACACAACTGACCAAATATGAGGGACCCAATGAGCAGGCTGCTCTCAGGTGTGCCCAGGTAAAGCACAAAGGGATGGGGAGTAAGGGGCGGTGCAAGAAGGAGGAATCAGCTGGACGCACAGGACGAACCAAGCGGAGCACGCTAGGGGGCCCAAAACAGAAAGACATCAGGCAAAGCCACACGATGCCACGCGACTTGGGAACACGGTCAGAAGCTCAGGCAAAGGGTCAGAGTCAGGGAGGGCTGGGTTGTGATTGCGGCAGCATGGAAGGCCAGAGGGCAGGGGAGGGAAGGGACGGAATGGCGCAGGGCATGGCCAGCGCAAAGCACATTTCCACTGCCAGGTGTCAGGGTTCTGGAGTTAAGGGGGACCCAGGCGAGGGGCAGGGCTCTGTTTCCATAGGGAGATTTCAGGACACAGAGGCCAGCCAATTCCACTCCTCTTCCTCAGGTGAGTAGATCCTAAGAGAGGGACCAGAAACAAAGGAGGGGACCGTGAGGAAATACCTTTCTTCCGGACGTGGGGGGCACTGGTGGGGAGCAAGGACACAATCAAGGAGCCCAGTCTAGGGAGAAGCTGTGGGAGGGGAGGGTCCAGGATATCACAGCACAAGGAAATCCAAGGGAAGGCATATCAGTGTCCCGAGTAAGGGGCTGAAATTAAGGGACATGAGCAGGTTCCTTGAGCAGGGCGGCCGAGGACTCAAGCAAGGAGCCAGGCCCAGGAACAGAGAGCCAAGTGCAAGGGCCAGGGCCAGGGGCACATGAAAACGCACAGGGCTGGTGAGGGGAAGGAGGGAAGGGAGGGAGCTGGTGGTGCAAAGGAGGGAGGCTCAAGGCCCAGGCCCACTGCAGGGTGTCAGTGTCAGGGAGCAGGGCCCGGGCTGAGGGAGCCCGAAGGGCCAAGAGGCCAGGTCCAGTCCCCTGGCCCTGGTGAGCATCTTGGGAAAGGGATTAGGAAAAGGGGCACGGCAGGCACAGGGACGACAGGAGGGTCCAAAATGGCACAGCACGAAGGGCCAGAAGACTGGGGAGGGTGGGGTAGGTACAGGACCCAAGGAAGGAGCCCAGGTTAGGGACCTAGAGAAGGGTCCATGCCAGGGAAGAGCAGGGAAGGGCAGGGCCACGAAGATGGGGGTGCTCTAGGGTACCGCAGATACAAGGAAGCCAAGGGGAGCAGGCAAATGGCCCCGGTGAGGGGCCCTCAGACAAAGCCCAGGGACGCAATCAGCAAGAAGGGCCACTGGAGGCTCAATCGAGGAGCGAGGCCAGGGAATGGAGAGCCAAGGGCCAGGGCTGGGGCAGAGGTATCAGGAAAGTGGACAGGGCTGGGGAGGGAAGGCAACGGATCCAGAAGGGGGAGGCAGGCTCCAAGCCCAGGGCCACTGCCAGGTGTCAGGGTTCTGGGGGCAGGAACAAGGGCACAGGGAGAGCAAAGGGCCCAGGCCAGAAGCAGGGCTCTGTTTCCCATAAGGCCCCCTGGCCCAGATGAGAATCAAGGGCCAGGGACAAGGCCAAGGGGGCCTTCCAAGGAACAGGGCCCAGGAGGAGTGTGATGGAAGGGCATGGTAAGGGGTTGCGGTGGGTACAGAGAGGGACAAGAGCCAGGACCCAACCAAGGAGCCCAGGCAAGGGACTGAGCCAACAAAAGATATTAGGGACCCAATGAGCAAGAGGCCTGTGCTCCAGGAAAAAGCACTAGGGGAAGGAGTGGAAGCTGTGACACTAAAATGAGGAGAGAGAGGGTGGCGCAAAGGGCACAGAGGGGAGCAGGATGGGGGCAAAGCAAGGGGACCCCAGGTCAGACTCACCACAAAGAGACACCACTCAAAGTAACAAGACACAAGGAATGCAGTAAGGGGCTCAGGTCGGCAGCCAGGCCTGGGGATAGTGGGGGAAAAGGGTCAGGGTGTGGGAGGGCTGGGTTGGCTTTGGGGCAGCTGGCAAGGCTAGAGGGCAGGGGAGGGAAGGCAGCGGATCACCCAGGGCAAGGTTATCGCTAGGCCCATGTCCACTGCCAGGTGTCAAGTTTGGGCTGCAAAGGGGCCCAGGTGAGGGGCAGGGCTGTGTCTCCCATAGGAGCCTTCAGGGCCCAGAGGCCAGGCAATTGCACTCCTCTGCCCCAGGTGAGTAGATCCTCAGAGAGAGACCAGGACCAAAGAGAACCAAAGGAGGGCCATGTGAGGAACACCTTTGTTCTGGGATTGGGGGATTTGGGTAGGGAGCCAGCACCCATTGGAGGAGCCCAGGATAGAGAGAAGCAGGGGGAGGGGAGGGTCCTGGCAATGCCAAAATACCACAGTACAAGGGGAACAGAGGGGAGGCACAGGAGGGGCACCGAGCAACAGGCCTGAAATCAAGGGACGGCCACAGGGTCCTCGAGAAAGGCAGCCAGGGGCTCCGGCAAGGAGCCAGACCCAAGAATGGAGAACCAAGTGCAAGGACCCAGTCCTGGGTCCCATGAAAACAGACAGGGCTGGGGAGGGGAGAACGGGGAGTCAGGGGAGTTATTGGCACAGGGAGAGCAGGGCTCAAGGCCAGGGTTCACTGCTGGGTGTCAGGATGGAGGAGCAGGGCCCGGGCTGAGGGAGGCCAAAGGGCCCAGGCATGGGGCATGGCTACCTTTTCCCAAAGGGAGCCCGCACAGCCAAATGCCCAGTTCCAGGCTCCTGGCCCTGGTGAGCATCCTGGGAAAGGGATCTGGAAAAAGGGCTCATCAGGGACAGGGACAAGAGGAGGGCAGATGGAGGGCACAGTGTGAAAGGCCAGAGGAAGGGTGTTGGTGGGGTGAGGGCCAGAACCCTAGAAAGGAGCCCAGGCTAGAGATCTAGAGGAGGGCCCAGGCCAGGGGAGAGCAGGGAAAGGCAGGGCCAGGAAGGAAGGTGGCACTAGGGTTCTGAGGTGCAGGGAAGCCAAGGGGAGCAGGGAAGTGGCCCCAGTGAGGCCCACAGTCCAAGCCCAAGGAAGCATGGAGCAAGAAGTGCCCCCAGAGGCTCAAGAGAGGAGCCAGGCCAGGGAATGGAGAGCCAAGGGCCAGCACTGAGGCAGGGGTCTCAGGACAGTGGACAGGGCTGGGGAGGAAGGAAGGGGATCCAGCAGTGGGGAGGCAGGCTCAAGGCCCAGTCCCACTGTTAGGTGTCAGGTTTCCCAGTGCAACCCCAAGGGCCCAGGGAGAGCAAGGGTCCCAGGCGAGGGGCAGGGCTCTGTTACCCATAAGGCGCCCTGGCTCAGGTGAGAATCAAGGGCCAAGGACAAGGCCAAGGGGGCCTGGCAAGGGACGCCAGCCAGAAGGAGTGCGATGGAAGGGAACTGTAGGGGGTCGCCTTAGGTGTTGAGAGGGGCAAGAGCCAGGACCCAATCAAGGAGCCCAGGCAAGGGACTTGACCCCACCAAAAGATATTAGAGACCCAATGTTCAGGAGGCCCCTGCTCCAGGAAAAAGCGCTAGGGGAAGGAGAAAAAGGGGCAGTGCTAGGATGAGGAGACAGCGGGAGGCACAAAGGGCACAGAGGGGAATGGCGGCGCTACAGGGCCAAAGCAAGGGGCCCCCAGGTCAGATTCAATACAAAGAAACACCAGACAAAGCAAAGCGACACAAGACATGAGGTAAGGGGCTCAGGCCGACAGCCAGGCCTGGGGACTAAGGGTCAGGGTGAGGGAGGGCTGGGTTGGCTTCTGGGTGTCTTGCAAGGCTAGAGGGCAGGGGAGGGAATGCAGTGGGTAGCCCAGGGCAAGGTCATCACTAGGCCCACTTCCACTGCCAGGTGTCAAGTTTGGGCAGTGAAGGGGGCCCAGGCGAGGGGTAGGGCTGTTTCCCATAGGAGCCTTCAGGGCCCAGAGGCCAGGCAATTGCACTCCTCTGCTCCAGTTGAGTAGATCCTTACAGAGAGACCAGACCAAAGGAGGGCCAAAGGAGGGCCAAAGGAGGACTGTGAGAGATACGTTTGATCCTGGATTGGGGAAGTGTTGGTGGGGAGCCAGCATCCATTGGAAGAGCCCAGGCTAGGGAGATGCAGAAGGAGGGGAGGTTCCGGGCAGTGCCAAAATACCACAGTATAAAGGGAACAGAGGGGAGGCACAGGAGAAAGGCAGAGCAAGGGGCCGGATATCGAGGGACAGGAACAGGGTTCTCAAAAAAGATGGCTGGGGGTTCTGGCAAGGAGCCAGGCTCAAGAATAGAGAGCCAAGTGCCAGGACCCGGAAAGTAAGGGGTCACTATGGGTGTAAGGTTTAAGGAGCAGGGCCCAGGCTGAGAGATGCCAAAGGGCCCAGGCAAAAGGCATAGCTACCTTTTCCCAATAGGAGCCCGCAGGGCCAAACGCCCAGTTCTAGGCCCCTAGCCCTGTTGAGCATCCTGGGAAAGGGATCTAGAAAAGGGGCTCAGCAGAGACAGGGACAACAGGAAGGCCGAAGGAAGGCACAGCGTGAAGGGCCAGAGGAAGGGTGTTAGTGGGGTGAGGGCTAGGACCCCAGGAAGGAGCCCAGGCTAGGGACCTAGAAGAGGGCCCAGGCCAGGGGAGAGCAGGGAAGGGCAGGGCCGGGAAGGTGGGGCTGCACTAGGGTATTAAAATTCAGGGAAGCCAAGGGGAGGAGGCAAGCAGCCCCAGCGAGGGGCCCTCAGACCAAGCCCAGAAAATCATGGAGCAAGAAGGGCCACCAGAGGCCCAATCGAGGAGGCAGGACAGGGAATGAAGAGCAAAGGGCCAGGGCTTGAGCAGGGGGCTCAGGAAGTGGACAAGACTTGGGAGGGGATGCAGGGGATCCAGCAGGGGGCAGTCAGGTTCCAGGCCAGGGCCACCTCGAAGTGTCAGGGTTTCTGGTGCAGGATCAAGCACCCAAGGAGAGCAAGGGCCCTAGGCGAGGGGCAGGGCTATGTTTCCCATAAGGCGCCCTGGCTCAGATGAGAATTCAGGGCCAGGGATGTGTCAAAGGACGCCTGGCAATGGAAGGAGGCCAGGAGGAGGGCAATGGGAGGGGACGGTGGGGGATCGGGGTGGCTGCACAGAGGGGCGTGAGCCAGGATCCAAGCCTGGCGCCCAGGCAAGGGACCCACCTGACCCATGGTGATGAGAGCCCCAAGGAGCAGGAGACCCATGATTGCCAAGAGAAAGCGTGAGGGAAAGGGGAGAAAGGGGCTGCAGGAGGACCAGGAGACAGAGGATAGCGCAAGGGGCACCTAGAATAAATAGCCCGCTGGCAGGCCCAAGCAAAGGGCCCCCAGGTCAGACCCAACACGAAGAGACTCCATGCTATGCCAAGGGATATGAGGAACGCGGTCAGGGGCTCAAGTGAGCGCCCAGGCCCTGGGACTGGAGCACAAAGGGTCAGGGTGAGGGAGGGCTGGGTTGGGGTAGGGGCAGCATGCAAGGTGAGAGGGCAGGGGAAGGAAGGGAGGGGTTCGCTCAGGGGTGGGTTGGAGCAAGTCCCATGTTAAGTGCCAGGCCTCATGTTTCCGGCGGTGAAGGGGACTCAGGCGAGTGACAGGGCTCTGTTTTCCATATGGACCATTAAGGGCGGAGAGGCCAGCCAATTCCGCCCCTCTGCCCCAGGTGAGTAGATCCTCAGAGAGGGACCTGGACCAAAGGAGGAGCAAAAGAGGGCACTGTGAGGGGATACCTGACGTGCGGAGGTGGTGGTCTGTTGGTGGGCTTCAGGACCCATTCGAGGAGCCTAGTCTAGGGAGAAGCAGGGGGAGCGGAGGGACTGGGCAGTGCCAGGATAACACAGCATGAGGGGAGCAGAGGGGAGATACAGGAGGGGGCTGGCAAAAGAGGCCTGAAACCAGGGGACAGGGACAGGTTCCTCAAGAAGGGCGGCCAGGGGCTCAAGCAAGGAGCCGGGCCTGGTAATAGAGAGCCAAGGGCTAGCACCTGGGCCTGGGTGAATGAAAAGAAACATGGATGGGGAGGGGTGGGAGGGGAGAAGGGGAGCAGGTGGCACAGGGGGAGGAGGGCTCAAGGTCCAGGTCCACTGCAAGGTGTCAGGGTTCAGGAGAAGGGCCCCAGCTGAGGGAGGCCAAAGGGCCCAGGCAAAGGGCAGGGCGACCTTTTCCCAAGGGAGCACACAGGGCCAAGAGGCTAGGTCAAGTCCCCTGGCCCGGGTGAGCATCCTGGGAAGGGGATCAGGAAAGGGGGACTGGCAGAGACAGAAATGACAGGAGGGTCGAAGGAGGGCACAGCCTGAAGGGCCGCAGGACGGGTATGGGTGGGGTGGGTGCCAGGACCCCAGCAAGGAGCCCAGGCAGTGGACCTAGAGGAGGGCCCAGGCCAGGGGAGAGCAGGGAAAGGCAGGGCCAGGAAGGCAGGGCCTGCACTAGGGTACTGCAGTACAGGGATGCCAAGAGGAGCAAGGTAGTGGCCTCAGCCAGGTGCCAGCTGTCAAACCCCAGGGACTCACATGGAGGAAGAAGGACCACCAGAGGCTCAAGTGAGGAGCCAGGCCAGGGAATGGGGAGCCATTCAGCGATGGGGTTGTTGACGGTTGTCCAGCCGAAGTATCATTTTAAAGTCCTCTTGCTTGTACCTTTTCTGGTACCAGTGGTTTTAAGTGAAAACAAATTTTGATGTAACTTACATGCAAGACTTTCACTGGGGAGATCTTTCAGGACCCATATTTACAAACAAGTAAGTGGAAAAGGATTGCGCAGAGGAACAGGTTGAAGTATGATCCACATGCAATAAGGGAAATCCAATGCATTACCTAAGATTTTTTCTTGTCAGGGCAAGGAGCCACCCAGGATGCAGGCTGCCCCTAACATCTCCACTGCAGTGTTGGGTGAGTGTGGCCCCAGGCAGGGCCATTACTTCCACCACAGGAACTGATCTGTGAGGCATCAAAGGCCAACATTCCTGGAAACTGTGGAATGAGTGCCTCTGGGAGGGGAGGTGTTGAGTTCATGAGTTCATGGTAAGTAGACCAGATAGGCAGCCAGGAGCCCAGTTTTACCCTTACATGGAATCTTGGGAGAAGATCTGTGCTCAACTAATCATTATTGTCATGTTGTTCTTAAAGGAATTCTAAGTAATGAAAGTACCAATGGTTCATTGCATATACAAACATTAAAACCTACTTTTGAAGGGTAAAAGAAACAGAGAGGAGGAGAACGCAAGGCCGGGAGGGGAAGACAGGTAAAAGTGAAAGAGAGGAGAGGGCAGAGAAGAGAGGAAAGAAGGGAAAAGAAAAGAGAGGAACTAAGAAGAAAGGGAGGAAACAGGGAAGGAAAGGGGAAAAGAAGAAACCTCAAGTCCTCCCAACTCAGTGCAAAAGACACATCTAGTTAACTGAATACACACACACACACACACACACACACACACACAGTCTTTCTACATCCCTGCTTATTTTTCCCCTTCCTTTGAGATCAGGGTCTTGTTATGTTGCTTAAACTTTTGATTCTCCCATCTTAGCCTACTGAGTAGCTGGTATTACAAGGCAAACATCACCACTGTACTTCTCTGTTTCACACATTTTCTGCTTTTTAGCATGGCTGGGGAGGGAACATTTGAAGTTGAAAGAAAAATGACCACAACACTTGGAGCAACCAAGAGATCTTTATGCAGCAGTGCAACAAAGAGGAAAGAAAGAAGGAAAGAAGTGGGAGTGGGCAGCTGGGGAAGGCTTTTATAGCCCTTCTGCTGTGCTGCCTAAATCTAACAGGGTCTCTGGGTTTGCAAGCTGCCTTATTGGCACACAAGGGGGTTAAGTGCTCGGCCTTGAGAGGCGGGCTACATGTTCAGCCTTGAGCAGGGGCTTGGGCACTTGGGCTTGAAGCAAACAGGTGATAAAGAATCAGACGGAGGGTTAGAGAAGCCAGGTCATCCTGCAGCTAACTTTGTTTGGCATGCCCTGCAGACAGCTTACTCAGCCTGTCCTGTACCTAACAGAAGTTCCATATTCTGAATCCATGACAGTGGCAAACTTAAATAGGTCTATTACAATTTCAAAATATGTATGTATTTAAGTGCTCATTATATGTGTGCCATGTATAGATCCCCAAATTAATGCCACTTATTTGTTCCTAAAGTCTAAATGATATTGTAGGTAACATTAGAAAACATAATTTTAAATTATTTTATCTTTGAAGTTATAGATGATGATAAAATATCACAGAAACCAATAGTTGAAATGGTTTCTCAAGATTTTCAAGTATTGTCATTGAAAAACCAGCCTCTACCTCAGAGCAAACCTGTCCAAGGAAGGGACATCACCTTTGTCCTTGGAAAGACCCACAGAGCACTCCTAGGCACATTCCCACCCTGCTAAGTTGTTTATCTACAAATAACAGGAGAGATCTGCTGCGCCAGGTATCCCTGACTCAGTCAGACTAGGTGGGGATCCATAGCAACCCCCTAGCAGCCACCAATTAGCATCAGACAGGGAAATACCTAGGATGCCAGATGACTCTCCCAGTAGTTTATGGTGGTTGATAACGTGTTGGGAAACCATGTAGTTCAGCACTACACCCCTCTTGGCTTAAACCAATCAGTTCAAACGAATCCCCCTCTTGTAGTAACCAATCACCCCTACCCAACTTGTTCCCGCCAGTGAATGTGCTAATCATGTTTTAGAGTTATTTGATTTTCCCGCGGTGTGTGATGATTTGCTAAGAGATGCTATGATGTATGTGGGGGTCCCTGTCTTCTCCAAAGAATGTATAAAACTTCTGCAAACCCTGGGCTCGGGGCCTCTCAGTGTCACCAGTTACTGTGTGAGCATGGAGGACCGAGCTAGCTCGCAATAAACACCTCTTTGCTGCTTACATCCATCTTGGTCTCTGGTGGTCTTTTGGGGGTCCCGAATTCGAGCATAACATCATAAGATTTGTGTAATTTCAAATTCTGATGAATTCTTTATAAATTTACTTCCAAGCACCTATTTTCCTTTCTTTTTGTTCAAAATTCATTCATAGCAAGAAATTTTATCTTCAAACAAGTTTAGGGTTTATTTCTCTGTGAAATTCTGTAAGTTGGAAATTATGCACATGAAACAATCAGTGTGGGCTCTTGTTTTACAGATTTTGAAATGTTGCCATTTGTTCCATTTATATCCCTATAAATGTAATGAGTAATTGATCTCATTGGTGCTAATTGGTGTTCAAAATATATCATCACACCTTATATTTGTTCTTCAGGATATTAGGTTCCTAGCTAGGTGGCTTTCCAACAAGCTTAACATGAAACTTATATGCATTCATTAAAATATCTGCTAATGCCACTGGTTCCTTTGGAAATACACCCACAAGCATAATTCACATGTCTAACTCTCCTCCCTCCACCACCAACAAAATAAATGTTTAGTCTTTAAATTGCAGGCAATAGCCACAGGCAGAGTCAGACACACCACTCCAAATCTAGGATCCTATAAAACTGACTGAAAGGCAAAAAACAGACAAGGATGTTTCTGGATCCTTAGATGTCTGCTTCTTGCCCAAGGAGTTCAAAGAATTAAATGAATTAACATTGGTCACAATTCCTAGATTGGTACTGGAACAGTTGCATTAGAAGGTCCACCATATTTTATCTATAATCCCAAATCCCCAGAGTACTGAACACAGAAGATTTTTGTACATCCTTTGGCCTTGCCACATCCTCCTCTGGTCATCATTAGCCAATCTGAAATCAAAGCAACCCTTGGTCAGGCATCCTGTGTCACCCTGTGACATATTTCTTGGAATCATAAAAAGCCCTAGTTTAAAGATGAAGAATCTGAGAAACAATTGACATAATGAAGGTCAAGAATTCCCAAGTGTACCCATGGTAGTACCCTAGTCTCTGACCATGAATAGCCACTTCTCTTCATCCTTCCACAGCAGGCTGGGGTTTACTTGAAGAAACTGTTTCTTAAGGAGCACTTAGAACCCAGCCAGGACATTTTCTCTATGTACTAAGCAGTGACATGTAGTGTAATGTTCTCAGTGTGATTCAGGGGCCCTTGGATGTCCCTGAGACCCTTGCAGGGGATTTGTAAAACCAAAACTATTTTTGTAATAATATTAAGATGCCCATTCATCCTTGTTCTCCCATTTTAGAACAAAAGAGTTTTCAGGGTCTACATGACATGTTTCATATAGCAGATGGAATACAGAAGCAGATATAGTAATCCAGTTACCTTAATACAGACTTATATTAAAGAGATTTGCAAAATGTGTGCTATGCTGGGTGTCTCCCAATATTCATGAATTGAAAACTTAATACCCCACACAACAATGTTGAGAGGTATGATCTTTGAGAGGTGATTGAGCCATAAAAGCTCTGCTTTCATGAATCACAAAAAGGTTTGTTGCCACAAGAATGGGTCTGCTATAAAATTGAGTTCAGGCCTCTCTTTCTTGCCCTTCTGCCTTCCATCATAGAATGACTCAGCAAGAAGGCACTGCCAGATCAGCATCATCACCTTAATATGGACTCCTCACTCTCCAGGAAATATATTTCTATATAAATTACCCAATCTGTGGCACTGTGTTATAACAATACAAAATAGACAAAAGTCAGAAAGGATAAGAGGGATGCTACTATAAAAAATATCCAAAAATGTGAGAAACTTTGGAATTGGATAATGGGTAGAGGCTGGAAGAATTTGGAAGAGCTACCTAGAAAAATCCTGTGTTGCTGTGAATGGAGCAATTAAGGACAACTCTGGTGAAGGCTCAGAAGACAAAAGAATTAAGAATTCTTAGGAATTAAGTGGTTTGATCAGACTTTTGGTAGAAATATGGATGGTCATGGCCATACTAATCTGGTATGAGATGAAAATAAGGAACTAAGAGTAAAGTCCATCATTGTTACAAAGTAGCAAAGAATTTGGTGAGATTGTGTCCATGTCCTGGAGCTAAATGGAAGTGGAATTTAAGAGTAATAAACTAAGTATCTTGGCAGAAGAAACATCTAAGCAGAAAAACATTCAAGGTACCATAATGACTTCTTTTGGCTGACTAAAATTAAATGAGAGAAGAGAGGAATTATTTGAAGATGTAATTTATAATTAAAAGGAAAACGGAATGGAAAAATTTGAAAAACTCTCAACCTAGTGCATGTAAAGAATAAAAAAGTATGTTTGGGAAAGAATTCTAAGGTCGTAGTATTCTCAAATAACTATTTACTAAAGGGTTAAAAGGGACAGAAGAAAATTAAGTTCTATTCAACAGAACAACAGAATGACCATGAAGACATTTTTGAGATCCTTGAGGCAAGCTATAACCTTTAGGGCAAGTTATCCAGAGAGGTGCCTGTGGGACATCAGTGTTTATTACTCTGAATTGCTCTCCACTTCCTGAATTCCAAATCAGTGCCCCCTAAGTTGTGGCTCAAGCAGTCCCAGAGTCCACCATGTGGTGCTAATTCTGCAAGTGTACAGAATGCAAGAACTACAAGGCCATGATAATCTCCACCTAGATTTCAAAGGATATCAAAGACTGGTTGGAGGGCAAAGGAGACAGGAAAAGAGATCACAGGGCAGAGCCACTGCAGAGAGCCCTCACTAGGGTAATGCCTTTTGGAACCTTGAGAGTAAGGCAGCCTTTGAGGCCATAGAACAAAAAGGTCCACCAGCATGCAATGGTAGCCTGGGAAAGCTGCAGGCATGAGACTTCAAGTCCAGAGAACTGCTGGGTGGACTGAACCCACCTAAGCCATAAGGACAGGGCTGCCTGGAGGCTTTGGGGATCAAATGCCCACCCCAGTGTGCACAAGATGTGGGACATGAAGCCCCAGGGGATATTCTCAAGCTTTAAGACTATTATTTTCTCTGCTGAGTTTTGGGACTTATGCTCCTTCCTTCTTGCCTGTCACTCCCTTTTAAAAAGGAACCGTCCTTCCTATTTCCCACCACTGTATCTTAGAAGCATAGGACTTGTTTTGATCTCAAAAGCTCATAGCTGGAGAACTGGCCTCAGGATGAGTCATGCCTTGAGTCTCACATCTGATTTAGGTGAGACTTGGGAGTTCTTATTCAATGAAACCAAAATTATAGATTCCTTTAAGAAATACAGATCTGATGTTTTTAGTAGTTGTAATGTTTTTAATGTAGGTTTAGATATATGTTAAACATAGATGCATTCTCTTACTCTAAATCACCATATTTACTCAATAATAGTTTATACTGAAAGATTTTCTTTAATAGCTGTCAATAGTTTCTTTTTTTAATAGCTGTCAATGTCGTTACCAGATTACATTTCTGGTATGAAATCATGACAAGAGGTACCAGGCAGAGTAGTGGGAAGTGATTTAAGTTAGTCACAATGTGTCATCAAAGTCTAAAAATCTACAACTCCAGAAAGCTCTCATTTTTCAGCAGACAATAGGATAGCAATTAAGTGCAGTATGACTTTGGTCTATTCCTCAGGTGTAAAATGAAAATGATAATTGTATCTTCTTAATGGTTTTGTAAAGATTAAATAAAATGATGGAATGTACGTAAAGCCCTTGCCCTTAATACCATTAATAACAGGGAAATTCCTCAAGGTAGTAAATAGAAC
Source organism: Ictidomys tridecemlineatus (assembly GCF_052094955.1). Taxonomy (NCBI): domain Eukaryota; kingdom Metazoa; phylum Chordata; class Mammalia; order Rodentia; family Sciuridae; genus Ictidomys; species Ictidomys tridecemlineatus. The sequence goes on from NC_135477.1 coordinate 228,099,928, forward strand.
CCCCAAACTTCATATTGTGTAAATCCAGTGGTATAAAACAACTATTTTATTATGTCTGTCAATTCTATAGACTAAGAAATTTGGAAGGGCTCCATTGGGCAGCTCTTGCCTGGGTCTGTCATAAGGTTGCAGTCAGAAGTAACAGAGAGCTTAAGACTTGACTGGGTTGATCATGCAAATAGGTGTCCTCAGATGCTGGCATTTGATGCTGTCAACTGGTACTTCAGCTGGGCCTGTCAACCTAAATGTGATCTCTCCATGTGGCCCCGGAGTCCATATGTAGGACCTCCTCAGGGTAGTCAGACTATTCACATGATCGAGAGTCCAAGAAAAGGTGTGAGCTGAATTGCAATTCCTGACTATTGTTGGAAAACTGGCAGCATTACTTCTGCAGTTTTATTACTTGTGAGAATAATTAAGACTAATCCACTACCAAGGGAAGGGGAGGCTGACCCTACCTCTCTAGGGTAGGAGAGTCAAAGAATTAGCAGGCTTATTGTAAAGTTGCCCTATAAGATTAGTAAAAATATTTTTAGTCTGTACTGTCTACAAAATAATAATAATTGAAAATGTTGCCTAGCACTATCATTCTTCATGTGTTCACATTTAGAAATAGAAAAACCTTAATAACCCACTTTACCTCTGCTGGATTTAATCAATGCCAGAGACACACACCTCCACACGAACAATGAGTGACAATTTTTCTCCCACAGAAGTCTCAAAAAGCCCCCTCAAATATGTTCTAGTGCCCTCATGTCATGAGTTATTCTGAAAGTTAAACTGATTTTGGAGCAGACAAGTCACTCAAGTTTCCCCTATCATGCTGACAGCCAGATATCGTTTGAAAGCTGAGGCAATAATGTGACTGCCACACAGCAGTGCAGGTATCAGACTGCAGCAGACACACACCATGTAAACTTAAGCTGAAAACACTGTTCACAAATGCCACCTGAAAATCAACATGAGTATGATTTTATTATTAGGTCAGAACAAGTGAAGTAGCAGCAAAAGGGTGTATCCCACAAGCCAGATTCCATTGGTCCTCCGGCAAGGAAGAAACTCGAGCAGGAGACAATCACTCAATCCAGCAGACTCTCAGAATCTCACTTGGGCCCTAAAGTGCATTTGCTTGGTGGCATTGTTCTTCATTCCTGTCTTCAGCATCCATTTTGATTTCATCCTTTGGACATACTGCATGTCCCGCTCTCGCATAAGAGCTGCTCCTGTGATTGGAAAGAAATTTAAAAACGAGTGGAAGCTCAATTATTTATGGTCAGTGAAAGCCCAATCTTTGTACAGAATGCCAAAGTTAATTTGGGAAGAATGGGCTCTTTTATACTTAAAGAAGAGATGCTATCTTGAGGTTTCCCACCAATGAGCCTAGAGGGTAAATGTGTATCCCAGCCATAGATCAGAACTTTTGTAAATATACATTTCTCTGTATTAGCTTCTTTAATTTTTATAATCTTGAAATACAGGCTCCACTGATCTAAGAGGACAGGGTGGGAACTATAAATTGAGTCAGACAATAATTCTTGACAGGAGTGAAAAGTTAGTTTTTGCTATTTTCAAGTGGCCTCATGGCTCACAAGCAGCCATGATGAAGGTAACAGGTGCATATAAACACAGGGTTTAAAATGGATCTTAGGCACCAGCGCTAAGTCATCAGGAGGCAGTTCTCCCCCTGCTCTCTCCATGTGCCTCTGGCTGGACTGTTTTCCCTGAAGATGTACAGATAAGCAGCTTTATGCAGTCCACACATCAGAGTAGATTTAAATAGCATCATACTGATGAAGTTTCAAAGCTTAATAACTTCAGTGGCCAGCTGTACTATCTGAATATTCTAAGTTTTCTATGGAAAGATCATAAGAAGAGGACTGAGAGCCAACCTTACTATTTGCACACCCTGTATCACACATGCATTATGAGGGTCAATCCTCACAACTCAAAAAGGTAGGCCCTTCCCTTAACATCCTCAGTGTATAAACAAGGAAAAAGAAGCGTAATTAAATTACTCATATCCATCACATAAGAACTTGTAAGTACATCATATAAATCATGGTCAACTCCACAGCCTAAACTATTTATAACCACCAAGATATTACTCAATTCTTCTGTGTAGTCTCCAGGATAATTTCAGCCTGGGATGATTACTAAGTAATTCTTTTTCTAAGTATTGTCTGTTGAAAAAGTTAATGGTGTATATAGAGTTATTATACCAGGAATATGAAGTTTTTAAGTCGTGGAGCCTTGGGCTTCACTATAACTAAGTGATAATGAAAACCCTACAACTAAGAAATCAGGCTTGTAATGACAATATAAATAGAAATGATATCACCCAGGTTCTTGGGCTGGTCAATAACTGTAAACAGATGTACCTGTGCTGCCAGTCCACCCTAGGGCTCGGTACTGTTGGAGTACCCTGCCCACAGCCTTCTGATTTTTAGCAACTGCCACAGCTCTTGGCAAGCCAAATCGCTGTTTGTAGTATCTCATCAAGGAGCGATGACCAACTCTGGCACCTGTTTTTCAAAAGAATGATATTTTTTTATTTTTTACTTATGGTTATACTTTAAAAATTTTTAAAATTTGTTCTTTTTAATTATACATAATGGTAGAATGTATTTTGACATGATACATACATGGAGTATAACTTCCCATTTTTGTGGTTATACATGATGTGGAGTTACACTGGTTGTATACTCATATATGAACATAGGAAAATTATGTCCAATCCATTCTACTATCTTTCCCATTCCCATGCCCACTCCCTTCCCCAAGTCCATTCCAGTAAAACACCATCCTTCCACACCTATTGTGAATCAGCATTCGAATATCAGAGAGAACACTGGGATTGGGTTATTTCACTTAGCATGACAGTCTTCAGTTCCTGCCATTTGCCTGCAAATGCCATGATTTCATTCTTCTTTATGGCTGAGTAATATTCCATAGTGTATACGTATCACATTTTCTTTGTCTATTCATCTTTTGAAGATCATCTACATTGGTTCTATAGTTTAGCTACTGTGAATTGAGCTGCTATAAACATTGACATGGCTGTGTTACTACAGTATGCTGATTTTAAGTCCTTTGGGTATATGCCAAGGAGTAGGATAATTGGGTCAAATGGTGATTTCATTCCAAGTTTTCTGAGGAATCTCCATACTGCTTTCCAGAATGGTTGCATCTCTCTTTCTCTCTCTCTCTTTTTTTAAAATAGGGATAGAACCCAGTGGCACTTAACCACTTATCCTCAGTTATTTTTAAAATTATGAGTCAGGGACTCACCAAGATGCTCAGGGCTGGCTTTGAACTTGTGACCCTCCTGCTTCAGCCTTCTGAGTTACTGGGATTATAGCATGCACCACCATACCCAACAAAGAGCAAAATTTAAACACTGAGTTGGATAGTTTTTTCAAGGTAGAATTATAAAGCAAGGGCTTTCCCAAATCAATCCTTAAGATCTAGATAAAAAATGGATATGTTAGAAGAAACAGTGTTCTAGCTACTAAATAAAGACAAAGCAGAGGAAACAAAGACAGAATGGGCTGGGCACAGTGGCACATGCCTGTAATCCCAGCAGCTCTGGAGGCTGAGACAAGAGGATTCCGAGTTCAAAGCTACCACCCTCAGCAAAAGCAAGGTGACAAGCAACTCAGTAAGACACTGTTTTTAAATAAAATACAAAATAGGGCTGAGGATGTGGCTCTGAGTTGAGTGCCCCTGAGTTCAATCCCTGGTACAAAACAGAGAGAATGGTAAATCACTTTTCAGCAAAATTTCAGAATCTTGTACTTACAATATGCCTCCCAAGAACTCCCCATAGCAATTCCTACTAAAACAGATAAAAGAGCCCTAGAAAATAAGGAATTTTTAGTCTTTAAACAGAGAACAATCCTGATAGTTAGGCCTAAAAACCCCAGTCAGGGTCCACAATAGAAATCCATCTTTTCCTAAATTCTCCATTGCATTCTCCAACAGAGGTAATTTTATCCCACAGGGAACATTTGGCTCTGATTGGAAACATCTTGGGTTGTTACAACTAGAGGCATGCTACTGGCATCTAGTGGGTAGATATCAGAAATACTTCCTAAACTTTTAAACACACAGGATAGCACCTGGCAACAAGTATTATTAGACTCAACTATGAATAGTACCAGTGCTTAAAATCCTATTACTTCCTAAATGATAAAAAACATTTGGTGAATCAATTAGTGAACTAGAATTTTAAAAGATGATTAAGTTGAATTCTCTCTACAGAGAATTTTTATTTACTTAGAAAAAACTGATAAAATTCTGTGGGTCAATCAAGCTTTCAGAAACTAATTTCTAACTTTCAACAAATTTTGATGTCATTACAATATAAAATTGTATATATAAGCCCCTCAGCAATTATAACACAGTGTGGAGGGAAAATACTATATTTCAAACAAGAACTGTTCCAGGGGCTGGGGTTGTGGCTCAGAGGTAGATCGCTTGCCTAGCAGATACAAGGCACTGGGTTCAATCCTCAGCACCACATAAAAATAAATAAATAAAACAAAGGTATTGTGTCCAACTACAACTAAAAAGATTTTAAAAAAGAAAATGGAACAAATTTATTGACCACCAAAAGCTTTGGAATTTCTGTACCTAGTCTAATAAAAACCTGAAGATATTTACCAGAGGAATAATCCAAGATTCCTATTAAGAGGATGTTATAGCTGATGTAATAATCAAGGAGTCACCAGAGGACCAAATCCAACCAACCACCAAATAAATAAATAAATAAATAAATAAACAAACAAATAAATAAAGCTAAAGTAGAGATTTGTGTATAGTTTCTAAAAAAGTTTTATATTTGTGTATATAAAACTATTTCTTTCAGAATCTTTTGATTAGAAAGACCATGAATGGGATACTAAATGTAAAAGCTTGTATGTGTACAAGCTTATATTTGTTTTTGGGATCTAGACCTTTAATTCACATTAAAAAAAATGTTGTCAGGTTATTTTAAATCCCTATACCTGGCAAGACACTGGAAAATGACTGCCTTGCAACACAGACATGGAAAAGTACTTACTTGTTTTTGGTTTTATGATCATACTCAAAGAGATGACAAAAAGAACCTTCCATCTCAAAGACCTAGTCTTTGCCAATAGGAATGAAACTATTTTCCTTGAACCTGACTGTTCAGGCAGCACAAGAGTTAACAAACCTCCAAAATAACAAGAAATAAGTGAGATGCATCTGATGGAGAGATTCAAGCTAAAGTGGAAGCCTAACTGAAAAATCCCAGAATCATTCACTGTAATTTTCTATTTGCAATATTAGGTCAGGGTGCTGTAGTTCCAGGTTTGCATGATGATTATTCCTAAACCATTATATGACAATGCTGGTTTATATATTTATACACCATTTGGAAATACATTCTACAGTTTCCAATAGTTGGCAGGAGAGAAGTAAAAACACAGTGTTTAGAGTTATTCCTGATGTGTTGGTGGCAATGAGCACAGGACATTAGTACCAAGTATACTATGCTAAGAACAGCTCAACGTGAAAGCCTTCATCATGGAAAAGTATCCTTAAGGACCGTGTGACTGTCCAATTAACAACAGATAGGTTTTGTCTGATTTATGGTGAGGCATACAACTGTCCATCTAAATTTCATGTATAATACAAAAATCCAATCCTTCTTAACAAATAGCCATGCAATTGACAACAACAGATACTGTAAAAGAAAACATCCCCATCTCTAGTTTTGATGATTAATAAGATGACTAATTATGTATTTCTTATGGATTCAACAACAGTTTCATGTAGCTAGTCAGCAGCTAGAGGAATGTGTCTTTCACTCCAGCTTCCTCTAAGTGAACTGAGGAGCAAACAAAGAAATTCAAGGAACCCTGCCAGACCACAATCTGCAAAAGACATGCTAATAGTGCCCTCTACTGGATAATTTTGTCACTGGCTCTGGGATCATCAGCTTGCATTTTACTGAGAACAATCTGAGTAACTAGATTTAAAATAATTTCCAAATTAGCTTTAAGCTAACTAACATCCATGCTAACCCAGTCATATAGATGAGCATATCTGAAGAAGTTTCTGAAAGGTTATGTTCTTCAAAGAGATAAATAGGTAATTAAACAATGATGCTGCTACATTTTTACAATTTTTTTTTAGAGTGTTCCTATTTTCTTGAGCCATTTAAACCCCTCCCTTTTAAACCAATATTGAGGCACAAGAACAAACCAATGGACCGTCAGGTATCACTACAAACATGACTGACAAAAGCATGACTGGCTTTTAAAATCTGAGATGATAAAGTACAGGCAACATTAAAAGCACTATGTCAGTCCAGATAGAGAAAATTTGAGAATACAATGTTTTTTGATTTGTTGCCATTTAGACAAAACCATTATTTGTGATGAGTAGTGATTTGTATTTGCATATTCTTATTAATGGCCCTGAATCTTCTCCAGGTCACAAAACTACAATCTTTCTCAAGAAAAACACATACTCCCACACACCAAAAAAAGGGCACAGTCTAGTTAAGACTACTTGGAGTAGACAGTTTCTGGTAGTTGGCTAGGTCTTTCCTGAGCTAGTTTGCCTAAAAGTACAGTATTTTGCAATACTAGACTACCAAACCAGTTACCTCACTGCTTCTCGGACTACATCAAAGAGCAATCTGAGATTCCAAGCAAGCCAATAATTACAAAGAAATAAAGTCAATGTTATCACAGATATACAAGCATCCTGGGAATAGAGGAGACTTCTGTCACCCAATTACTGAGACTATTATCCAGTACTTTAATATGAATCAACTACTGGGCCCATATCTGTGACTAAGGAAAAAAGGCTTTAAAACCAAGAGAAAATGGACCTTCCAGCTAATCTCAGGTCATTTTCTTCTTCGACTATATTACACACAGGCAAAGCAATCTTCTCCAAGGACTTAGGGAGTAATGAAGACAAATAAGATTCTATGCCCCAGTAAACTCCCTCTGCTTGCCTTTTCCTTTATTGTCATAGGCTCCAGGGAATCAACCTTGCTTTACTTTTAAAAATATCACCTCTACCCTTTCAGTCAACAAATATTTATCTCTCTTTTATGTGTCTGAGACCCTGTACTGAGATGAAAAGATGAAAGAAAATAATCTGTTCTCCAAAGTGATTGAGGGTTAGAGAAAATAACTTCCAAGGTTCTATAGCACAGCAGGGTAACTATGGTTGACAACAATTGAGTATTTCAAAATAGCCAATAGGATTTTGAATACTCCCAGCACAAAGAAATGGTATTTTGTCTGAGGTAACAGATATGCCAATTATCCCCTTTACACATTGTATACATGTAAAATGTCTCACTGTCTTCTATAAACATGTACAATTAGTCTCTGTCCGTTTAAAAAAATACACACATATACATTTTTAAAAAGTAACCTGGGAAGACAGGCAAGCAAACCAATAATTACAAAGGAGTAAAGTCAATGTTATCACAGATATACAAGCATCTTGGGAACAGAGGAGATTTCTTTCACTCAATAAAGTGACAGTAGAGGGGTTGGGGAAGGCTTTCTGGGGAGCAGGGCGAACCTAAAGAAGATGAGTCTTAGAGGAGGAGTGGGAATACAATAGAGGCACCACCATGCAAAGATTCAGAGGAGCAAACAAACTGTAAGTGGGCATATAGAGGAAGAGCACAAGACACCTGAAGGACCAGAAGCTAGAGAAACTCAGGCAAAGGCTCCACCAGAGGAATTCCAGAAGGTAAAGTATACTGAAGTTTTGGAAAGAATGTTCTGGTATGCATGTGGAAAACAGATTACAGAAGGCTAGACAGGAAGTTATAATAGTGTCACAAAGAGATAAAAAGAAAAAAATAAAGAAAAAAGTATTCAAAAGATATTTAGGAGTTGCCAAATCACCTGAATGTGAGGGAAAAAAGAGTATCCTAAAATGATAGCCATTTTTGGCTTTGGCTAATCTAAGAAAACTCAATCACCCTAGGACAACGTGTTTTCTATATAGCTGAGGAGTTTCTATTTTTTTCAAGTTTCAAAAATTTAAAGTCCAGATGAAAACTTCTTTCAAATATGCTACATTTCTTATATATGACATGCTCACTGTGATGTATATTTTTTGCAATATAGTGTGCTAAAGTAGATGAAAAATGAAGTGAACAGTATAGTGATTCTACAACATGTCAGATACTGCTTTATAAGGATGTCTTTCTCAACTTATTTAAGGTCTGCCGTTATCATATCCTACAGTTAAGTGGAAGCTAAAAAGACACAAAGCCAAAGAGTCACAAAAAATAAATTATTAAACATAGTCAATCCTTGGTATCTGGGAGGGACTGATTCCAGAATCCTACCTTCAAATACCAGACTCCAGGGATTCAGGTCCCTTATATAAAATGGTACAGTAATTCCATACAGCCAATACTTTAAATCATCTCTAGATTAATTTTAATACCCAAGAGGGTAAATGCTACATAAATAATTGTTATGCCATGTTGTTTAAGGAATAATGACAAGAAAAAAGCCTACACATGTTCACTACAGACAAAATTTTCTCCTCAGATATTTTTACTTGGTTGACTGCAGATGCAAAAACCACTGATATAGAGAACTGACTATATTTCTTATATTCTGTATTGGTAAAGACATAATATATTGCAATTAACTTCCGTATCACTATAGGAAGAATTGTATCTTCAAGACACATTCTGCCTGCCCTTTCTTTCTACTGTCACATCCTAAAGTTGCCCTTAGCCTTCAAAGGTTATGGTTCTGAATTAAGATGGCTGTCTGTACCAACACAGAAATTTTGCATATGGAAAGCAATACTACAGGGTTGCTTCTTTATCAGACACCTCCACTGGCATGTGTTGCTCCCACCCCACCATTACTACATTTGCCACAGTTAATATAGGAAAGTCAGAAATAGGCTTCACTAACTAGGTGTGTGGTTTGGGGTAAATTACTCAACCTCTCTAAGTTCCTTGAAGACTTATTGTAAAGCCTGAACATACTAATAACTGCACAGTAAATATCAGGAATTATGAGGATCTTATCATTTCTACTATTTCCTTTCCTTTTACCTCTCACTGTGTATGCCCTCTGTAGCTTCCCCACAACACTTCCTTCTTTCCACACAATAAACAACAGTTGACACCTCTCATATTTGTAGTTACTCTTCATCTTCTCATATCTAGGATGAATTTCCACCCCGAATCCTATTTCCCAGAGAAGGCAGAACTGAAATTTCAAGCCTGCCCTACAACCAGAATACAGAAAGGCAACTCAGGGAATATCAGTCAGACCCATACTTGCCAAGACTACCATTTGGCAGTCTGAGTAACATAAAGACACAGTAATCAGTTCAAAGAATTAGAGTAAAAGCAATATTAGCAATAACAACAAAAGATGAATAGAATAAAAAGTGTCCACATATTTTTTAAAACCCAAAAGAAAAAAGAAATGCCTAATCAAAATGTTCTGAGCCATAAAAGAAATGAGCAAAAACACTGGCCCAGTTAAAACAAAAGAGCCAACTTAGAGCTAGGCAGCAACCTTCTAAATTCATATGTACATGAGAATGCAAACATACACTTGAATTTATGTTCTATTTTCTATGCCTCTTTCACAATCCACTGGCAGCAAGTCACTTATTTTTGACAAACACTTACCAGAAGGCAGAATCAGCTCCATAGTTTCATCGTCATATTCCAAGTTCTTTTCTGAGGGTAACTCCTCAGCCTCATTGGGGTCCTCCCCTTCCATGTGATCTGGGTAGCTGCTCCTATTAACAGCGAACAGGTGTTAATAAACAGATTACCTCAATTAAAAATAAAAATGGTATTTGCAAATGTGGTCAACCTGCTAGCTATTTAAAAAACAGCTGCATGAACTGCCAGCTGAAAGGTTTTAGGGGAAAACAACTTGTTAGCATTTTTCAGTAGAAGTGAGCAAATGTCCTAACAGGAGAATTTTTCCTCTTATTTGTTTCTCCTCCAGAAGGTTACCAAGTAAGTGCAAAGGAAGAGGAAAATACAGACTGGATATGGAGCTCTAGTCAATTTAACCACTGTAAAAACAAATTCTAGAACTGTGCTATCCAACAGAACTGTAATGTCAGAAATGTTCTATATGTGTGCGTCCTACGCAGTAGCTCTAGACGTGTGGGTTTCAAAGCACTGAAATTTAAAATGGGGTACTGTGACTGAAGATTTTTAAAATTTTTAATTTATATTCTTTATAGACACAATATCTTTTATTTATTTTTATGTGGTGCTGAGGATAGAACCCAGCACTCCACAGGTGTGAGGCAAGCGCTCTACCACTGAGCTATAACCCCAACCCTAATTTATAATTTTAACTGATTTAAATAGCCGCAAGGGAACACTTAGTAATTACTGTATTGACAGTACAATTCTGGAAGAATCTCTACATTCCTAAAAATTATCATAAATTCATATTTACACATGTACATGGAAAACTCACATTAAAATATTAATAGACAGCCCAATAAAAAAATGAACAAAAGATTGAATTTAATCAGAGACTTCACAAAAAGATCTCCAAACAGCCAACAAATAAATAAATAAAAACATTCTCAATTACATGTTTCATAATAAGGAAGAATTAAAATGACTACATAATTGCCAAGGGGCTAAAATAAAAAATTCTCCCTCACCAAAAGTGGAAGTACAGATAACCACTTTGGAAGACAATTTGACATCATCTTCTAAAATTAAACATACGTATATCCTCTGGCCAGACTCCTAAATATATATCAACATATAATACGTATACTTTTGCCAAAAGACATATACCAGAATTATGCAGGGGCATTACTGATGATGGCTCCAAACTAGAAACCACTCGAATGTGCACCAGCAGTAGGTGAGGTACCATGATGCATTCAACAGAATACTCTACAACAATTAGAACCAATAATCTACAACTGTATAAGTTAGTATGGGTGTAAAGGAAGATGTAAGGAAGAAGGCGACCCAAAAGAGTATATTCTTTCATTTATGTAAGTACAAAAACAAGCAAAATCAACTACTCAGTTCTATGTCAGAACAGTGGTTATTCTTCAAGACTGGAGGGACACTTCCTGAAAATACACACAAGGGAAATGACAGAGATCATTAGTGTTCTGTTTCTTGATCTGGATGCTCACTATATACAATTTCACCAAAGTGAATTATGATCTCATCTGTTCACACATTAATGCACCTTCTATAAGTTTATTCTTCAATAAAAAATTTCAAGTCCAAAATAAGTTAACATTGGTTATATTTAGAGGAAGGAAGAATTATAGGCAACTGGTCATTTTTTATCTGAGTGAATCCACAAAGAGCTTATTAAACAGTGTCAGGCAGGCAGTAAGTACTCAGTGCTGGCTTTGCATGTAAGGCTTTCTATTTACCAAATTTTCTTTACTGAGCACAATCAACTTTTGGGTTTTTTTATGTAAATAAGCCACTTAATATTCATTTTTATAAAGGCTCACATCATTTCTCATTTTTAGGAATTCACACAATAAACTCTGTACAGATTCAAAAAAGCATTATTTGAATTAAAGAAAATTCACTTCTTGAACCATTTAAATCAGTTATTAATGTTAATACAAATAGTCCACACAACAACAACAACCAGTAAGCAACACAACAACAAAAGCCTTTACTTTTTTGAAGCTTAGATTCTAGAAGGAGAGAAACAATAAATAATATGCAACATTGCAGCAAAACTATTAAGAAAAATAAAGAAGATTAAAAAATATCAGGTAGGTGTTGTGATTTTATCAAAGGCGGTCATAGAAGGCCACCCTGAAAAGGTGGAATTTATGCCAAACCCTGCAGAAGTGAATGAACAAGTCATATGAATATTTCAGCAAAGGTTATAGGCAAAGACAACAGGAAGTACAAAGGAACTGAGAAACATAATTTTTGTTTTTAGAATAGCTAGGAATCGGGCTGGGTTGTGGCTCAGTGGTAAAGCACTCACCTAGAATGTGTGAGGAAGTGGGTTCAAGCCTCAGCATCACATAAAAATAAATCAACAAAACAAAAGTATTGTGTCCATCAATAACTGGAAAAAAAAAAAAAGAAGAAGAAGAATAGCTAGGAATGGAACAAGCAAGAAACAGAAAACACCAAAGTGATAAGGACAGCCAAACCACAAAAGATTGTGTAGATCATTAAACTTTAGCTTTTGCTTTGAGTAAGACAGGAAGCCCTTGGAAGATTTTGAGGAGAATTTGATTTGACTTATACTTTAAGAGAATCCCTGTGGCTAGCTCTGAGAATAGAATGTAAGGGATGGTAAAAATGAATGTTAGGAGACAAGCAGGCAGGGAAATACTGCAGCAAATTCAGTGAAACCTAAGGGGGATGTGGATCCAGGTTGCAGCAGTGTAGGAAGTAAGAAGTAGTTAGATTCTGAAGGTGTGTGGGGCAGGAATGGTAAAGGAGTTAATGAAAGCATGAAATAAAACAGAAAAGATGATGGCAAACTTTTTGGCTTAAGTAACTAAAAGGACAGAGCTGTCATTTACTTAAGGAAGATCAAGTTAGCGAGCACAGCAGGAGTTTGATTTTGAATAAAGTGGAAACATCAAGGAGGGCTGGATACATAAACCTGGAGCTGAAGTGAATGCTCTAGTAGAGAGAAAAATTGGGGTGACATGAGCCTACAAGAGGTACTAAAATCTATGAGACTAGGTAGGATCCTGAATATATAAGAAGGCATAGATGGCTAGAAAACCAACACTCAGCATTCCAAGCCAGCTGCTAGCTACAGCCTCTTGACTCTATCATTGGCTTTGAGCACTTTGATTAGAACAACCTAAGTCAAAAGGTAATAAACACTGCTGACAGGAAAAGTGAGAGGGAGAAATACTGTCTCTTGTCTGTAAGAGGATGCTCTCCACTTTTAGCAGATATTCTGTCTTCTTGTCTGCCACCACCTCTAACCCCCTATTTATGCCCACAACTACAAAGTCCTCAATTGCAAAAGGACAAATCAGGGAGAAAACATAAAGTTTAACAGAAGACGACTTTTCTGAGCTCCTGTATCACTTCAGCTATGAATGGTTGGTATGATGATTATATACGCCTGCTTCTCTCCTTTACTACATTGGAGGAATTCTGACAATAAAATCTTAGTTTTTCATGAGCACCTAACATCCATTTGTTGCATGATGTAAGAACTACTTGAGATTTCAGTTAGGGTTAAACCATCAATGGGATAATCTCACCACCAAATACCATGATCTAGTATTATGATCATTCTAGTTTAGCAACCATCTCAACTCCTTTAGGAGACAGCTTGATTCAAGGTCCCTCAAGGAATGAAACCTAATTTCTTCAACTCTGTTCACAAGGTAATTGGCAAAACTAAACTCCTGACCATTTAACTACAAAGAACAAAAACAAGTGAGACAAACTACAGTTTGTGCCTGAAATCTTAATCTTCTCTTTCCTATATGTGCTAAACCGAGTTTCTTAACCTATACAGAGGTGCTACAAGAGTTATTATGAATATACATATATATAATGAAAATATTGAGCGGAGCTTCATCCCAGCAGCTCAGGAAGCTGAGGTAGGAGAATCACAAAGTCAAAGCCAGCCTCAGCAATTTAGCAAGGCCCTAAGCAACTTAAAGAGCCCCTGTTTCTAAATAAAATAGAAAGAGGGCTGAGAGGTTAGGCACCACTGGGTTCCATCCCTGGTGCCGGGGGTGGGGGAAGAATATATTGTTGAATACCACCTCAATTCACTTCACATTATGAACCCCTAGACTTACCTAAAATCATAGAAGTCTGCAAATTCCAAAGCAGCATCACCATCTGTGAAAAGCTTACAGTGGCTTTTGTCGTTCATATGTGCCTGTACAGCTTCTGTGGAGTAGAAGGATTTCCCTTTCTCATTGCACCACAAGCAAATCTTCCCAACACCAACTTTCTCTCCTGGTTAAATAATTTGAGGAAAAAAAAATATGAAAGCAGTTTTTTGCAGCCAGACTAAATCTCAACATTTATTTCCACAACTCAAATACAAAAACAAAACAAAACAAAAATAATGCATTCATTTCTAATTTTCACTAAATAATTAAATCAAAGATTGATGAGAAACATAAAACTGATGTTCCCTTGAGAACTGCCCACCCCAATAACATGGTATTTCCTCATTAAAAGGAAAACTATTATACTTACCTAAATATTTTATCAGACCCTTAAGGTCTGAAAGATACTCTATATCAGGAATAAAAAAGCTGTGGACTTTAGTCATATGAGCCACATTCTTCATGAGGGAACTTGAATGATGGGGACAAAATAAGCAGTCCGTAACTGGGATGGCACCTAGGGGTGGGCTATGCCCAGCTTCTTCCTCATCTGCATCCTGCTCCTCCGTGTCGTCCATCACTTCAGTATCCTCACATTCCAATTCTTCATCAGAATCAATATCTTCCCAATCTTCAGGCCAGAGTTTTGATAAACAAAGTTAACTTTAAAGAGTAGTAACCACAATCAAAGACACCACAATGATTCACACAAAATGGAATACCTATGTTTGGGGAGACAGAATGGCAACTGCATCCCCCTGGAAAAAAAAAAATCCTTTTTCAAGATCTCAATTTTAACTATTTATTTACCACAGACAAATTTGTATGGGTAAGAAACTTGTTAATCTTGCTTTCCAGTATGTGGTAATATCCCTGAATTAGTGTCACACTTCTTTCCTATGTCTGTGGTTTCATTTGGCTGATATTCTTATTCAGTACTATAACAACACCTAGAACTTCACAGTAGTACTACAGTGCCATGTATGTGGTGGTGGTAGTGGTGGTATTGTGCTACAAATTGCTGCTGTCGTTTGAATGTATGTGCTCTTTCATGTTTAAAATGAATCACCACAGTTACAGTACTAAGAGGTGGGGAAGGAAGAAAGTAGCTTTTTTTTTTTTTTTTTGGCCTTTTCCTCCTCCTGCTATAGGAGGACACAATCCTTATCTTCGGCCTTTTCTATCATTTGAGTAAATCACGAGCAAACTTCCTTTATGGAAGACCCTGCCAATGCCTTGATTTTACACTTCCCAGCCTCCAAAACTATGGGAAAATAAATGACACTGTTTATAAACTTCCATCCAAGTCTCAGGTATTTGCTACGGAGACACAAATGAATTAAGTCACTAAGACATACATTAACAATGTCAACAGGTCTAGGCATGAGGGAAGGAGAGACCAAATAGTTCGTGAAGCTCAAGCTCCACACCAGTTTTGCTAGTTGATTGGGAGCCCCTCGTTCAGTTCTAATCAACAAATCTAAGTCCAATAGAATCATCGATTTTACAGCAGCCAGTGTGACAATAATGTGTCTTTCTATGCGTATGTGAAAAACTTATCCGAAACAGAGAACGCGCCAATTCATCCTACAGATATTTACTAAACATCTATTCCTCTTCCAGGTGAAGTTTTAGGCCCTGGATGTACAGCAGTGAACCAAACAGAGAAAATTCCTTCTGAGGACACGGAAAGGCACTTCAGAAATCTAATGATCATTTTCACACACCCACACCCACACCCACACACCCCTTAAGTATAAACTTGGAAACTCAAGGGAAGCCAACTTCCTCTGGTCCTCCGCCCCCAGACAAGGCCATTACCTTCTCCATCCAGGTCCTCCTCCTCTTCTTCCTCCTCCTCACTCTCTCCGCCCTGCTGCTTGGCCAGTTTCTTCGCCTGCTGTTCAAACCACTGGAGCCGGGGCGGTTTCTCCGCCGGGTCTCGGTCGTGAGTTCCACGTCCACCCGCAGCGACGGCCACCGCACTCCGGAACTCCTCTGTGGACACCTTCTTGGGAGACGTGGACGGCTGGGCCTTGATGGCCTGCTGGATGGCCGCGTTCATGGCGTCCTTGTCCACACTGTCCACGTCTAGCCCCTTCTCCAGGTTCTTCTCGTTCATCATTTCCACTTTCCGATTCACAGCCTGCACCGCCTTCTTCTCCAGCTCCACATGCCGCCGGGACTTGAGGTGATTTTCGTAGGCGTTGAAGGAGGCGAATTTCTTACTGCAGACAGTGCAGTAGGTGGCCGTGCCCTTGCTCTCCTCCTCTGCCACGGCCCGCTGCGCCCGCACTCGCTCCTGGAAGCCTTCGGCAGTGACCGGAGCCATGTTGGCCACTTTTCGCCGCAGGTTGTAGCGGTGCCAGTCCGTTTTGTAGTGGGCCCGCTGCATCTCCGCGTCGCGGAACGCCACCCGACAGGTGATGCAGGTGTATGTCGCCATGGCCAGGCGAGAAACAAGAGGCGACCTAGCCAAGAATCTAACGATTAGCGTTCCGGTCCCACAGTCCGCTAGCGATTAGCCTTACGCAGATCTAGGAAGACAGGCTCGGCGCTCCGACTTCCTGTTTCTCACTGAGGTAACTTCCGGTACGCGCCGGAAGATATTCACACCTGGAAGGGAAATCCCGCCTCTTGGCCTGGGGCCACGCCCCGGAAGGCGAGGGAAGTTCGTGGCTGACCAGCTCCCGGATCCACTCAGCCAGCCGGAGGGCGGGGTGGGTGTTGATTGTCAGGTACCGTGTCGTCTGTTACCTTTCTCCGCGGTTGTGCGGTGATGTGTGACGCGGTCCGGGCGATGGCTATAATAGAGGGTGATGTGGGTGTCCGGGGCTGCTCCCGGTCCTGGGAACCCTCGAGGAAGGTCCGGCGGGCGAACGGAAGTCGGAGGTCCTCGACACCCGCACGCTTTGCCCACGAGCTGGGTGAATGAGGTTGGCGAAAGCGGGAAACGCCCTCTAGGACCTCCGCACCCCAGCCCCTCCCGCTGGACTGATTCACCAAGTGACCCGAGCCTCTTCTTAAGGCGAGGGAAGAGCGCAGGCGAAGCTCTTAAATGAATAAACGTTTGCCTGCGAGGTGCCCAAAGCATAGCCAAACCACTGTCCAATGGAAATATAATCCAAGCCACATCTGCAATGTTAAATCTGTGTCCACATTATTAAAAAAGTAAAAATGGGTGAAATCGCTGTTAGTGATATAGTTTGTTCTTAAGTTTTCAGTAGAAAAGATTTAAAAAGATAATTTACGTTCTTTTCTTGGTATTAAATCTTGGAAATCTTGTGTCTTGCAACCATAGTTCATCTCTAGACTAGCCCCATTTCATGTGGTCAGTTGCTTATGTACCTTCACATATATATATGTACGGTTTTATAGGAAAACACGGAACTTTAAAAACTTGGGGAAGTTCATAGGTTTATCTACACAGTTGAGTAAAACCAGAGTCAGATTTTTTTCAGAATCCAAGCTGCCAATAGCACCAAGAGAAGACAATTTTTAAAATATAGGCCAGATTGTGGAGCTCTTTGCTCAAAATCCTTCAAACACCTACCTTTGTGTTCTAGGTCCTACAAGATCTGCTACCAGGAGGACCCTTACCTCTGATCTACTCAACCTTCTCTACCTTGCTCAACCTACTTTGGTCACAGTGACACTTGATGTTATTCTAACAAGCTAAGCAAGCATCTTTGGTTGGTATTGTTCTAGAACTCCTGTTAGTCTGCTCTGATCTTCTTGCTCACATTATAAATCTTGAAATAGACTTTCTCTGAAATTAGAGCAACCTCCTGTTAACTTTTTTTTTCTGCATTCTGTTTTTCCTCATTTCAAGAATAGAGGCTGAGGGGCTGGTCCTCCTGGCCTGACAGATTCCCAGTAAATTAAAACTGATATAGTCTCTGGCTAAACATATGCTAGCTAAATCTGCATATGTATATTTTCTGCCTTTAGTCTGTTTGCCTTTTTTAAAGAATATTTTTGGTTGTAGGTGGACAGAAAACCATTATTTATTTTTTATGTGGTGCTGAGGATTAAATTTAGTGCCTCACACATGCAAAGCAAGTATTCCACTACTGAGCTACAACCCCAGCCCTTGCCCCCTCTTTTGAAAGCTTTCCTTGAGCCAGGCACTATGGCCTATGCCTGTAATCCCAGCAGCTCAGGAGATTTAGGCAGGAGGATTGCAAGTTCAAAGTCAGCCTCAGCAACTTAGTAAGGCCCTAAGCAACTTAGTGAGACCCTGTCTCAAAATAAAAAAACATGGGGAGCAAGGAGGCTTGGGATGTGGCTCAGCAGTAAAGTGCCTTGGGTTTAATCCCTGGTACCAAAAAGAAAAGAATAAGATTTCCTTGTCCTTGAGTTCCCCGGATGATTTGAGGCAAAAAATGAAAACAAATATCCTCCATAATCCTTCAAAGTTGGCTTCAAATAACCATTTTCCTGCCAACTTGACCCTATAATATTTGTGGAGTCTTGTGAGTACTAAAAAGCCTAACCTCTTACTCTCCCTACTGCATGTAGTAACAATCTGAGTACCTTCAGAAGAGAGGCTTATCTAAATCCTTTGTCAAAAATAGTGCCTACCCCTATTCTTACCAGACATAAAAGTTCTCTATGATACTATTTGGTTATGTATTACTTTGTATTGAATTACTCCAAAATTCAGCATCAAATTTCTGCAAATCTTGATTTGAGTGGCTTAGCTGGGGAGTTCTGACTCAATCTTTGAGGTTGCAGTGAACCTGCTGCCAGGGCTAAAGCCATCTGAAGGTTTAGAATTTGACTGTGGCTGATGGAGTCCCATCAAGAATGGTGCACTCACATATTTGATAGCAAGAGATTTTGGTTTCTCACCAAGAGGAAGACCTAGGTCAACTTGAGTATGGTATCCCCTTCGCACAGAGTAGAGTCATAAAGTCTTTTTTATGACCTGGCCTTGGTCACACACAGTTATTACATAAGGTGCAATTATGCAGGTCAGCTCTATTGAATGTGAGAGGGAACTACAACAGGGAATGGATACCAGCGGAGTGGGGCAAGGTGGCCTTTCAGGACCATATTCAGAGATAGGCTACCACTCAATTATTATCACTGATTTTCCAGTTTTAGCAAACATAACCTAGCTATTTTATCTTTATTTTGTTAAATTAGAGAAACAGAGTTGTTAGGTGAACTTTCCAGAGCCCCAAAGCCAGTGGGGCTAGTTTAGAACCTTACACATTGTGCCCAGTTAACTGAAATAATAGGTATTTTTTGTAGCATTTCCATACATTTATTCCACAGGTATTTATTGGATATGAGGCCACTATAGTGCTAGACCCATCATAAGAACGTCACAGAATTTTCTTGTAAACTTACTGATTGCCTTTGTTATAATGTTTAAAACATTGGCTTAATTGGGACACAGGAAAAATAGCTCCCCTCCAAAAAAATTACTTCAGATACTTTTTTTTCATTTATTCTTAAAACATCCCAGTTTGAAAAGGGAAGAATTAACTTCTTTATTGTATGTTTAGGGAAATTGAATCATGATTTGGAGACATGGTATGACTTTGACATTGTGTTTTAGAGCCATAATATTTAACATTAGAACCAGAATTCCTATTTCCAACATTCTGTTCTAACATAAATACTGCAGTGGAAATGGAGGAATAATACACAAAATATAATTGAGACTTTCTAACTTGACTATGATACAAATGATCTGTGACAACAGATATTACAACAGTAATGTTTGCATTAAAAGTTTTGTAAAAAGTACCATTAATGTATCGTGTAAATTTGTATTCATATACTTTTCTAAAAATACTAAGTTTTTCTTAATATTTTTTTAGTTGTAGATGGACACAATATCTTTATTTTTATGTGATGCTGGGGACCGAACCCAGGGCCTCACGCATGCAAGGCAAGCACTTTACCACTGAGCTACAACCCCACCCCCAGTAACAGTTTTCACAATGATTTCCTGTCTTGCAACTAACACTCATGGAACAGTATAAAGAAATACACTAGTGGGCACTGTGGTGCATGCCTTTGATCCCAGTGGCTTGGGAGGCTGAAGTAGGAGGGTTGCAAGTTCAAAGCCAGCTTCAGCAACTTTTCGAGGCCCTAAGTAACTTAACGACCCTCTCAAAGGAAAATATTTGAAAAAAAGGTTGGAGATATGGTTCAATCCTTGATATAAAAAAAGAAAAGAAATACACTAATGTAAATTATAAACAAAAAATAAAAATATTAAAATCACTTAAGTGTCACTTTGTTTCTGGGTCTACAATCAACATGCTGGCATTTGCCATTTTTTTAAAGGAAGAAAGGCACTTGTTTTAAGTAAGAGTGAGATTCCTAAATATGTTGAGAATATTTGCTAATTGCAAAAACCTTGTAAATAAAATAAAATACTAATTCTACTAAATTAGGGAGGGGTAGTTTTTAAAAATCACTTTTGAAGATTTTAGGGTAAGGCAAAAGCAAAGGCATTTTAGAATGAGCCTGTCCAAGCCTTTGCTTCCAAAGCAAACCAACTTTTTGAGCACTGCTTTATTGTTTTAGATCAAAATACGTGATAAATATATGCTATTCCCTTTTATTATTTTGCTCAGCACTTTCTGTTGGAAGTAAGCAAAACTTCTTGACAGCTCCTCTACAATTTGAAAAGAAAAAAATCCACAGTTCACATTTTAATGACTTCATTCCATGTAGATACTACAAGCCATTTTTTGGTCAGTTCTTTTTTCTTTTTTTAGATATTGAAGAAATATTGCATCTTTTATGCTTTCATGGTAAAAGATATGTCACCCCCACAAGACTGGATCAGTTGCAGGGTTTATTTGTTACTATAGCTTAAAAGCAGACAGTGCCCTTCTCCAAAATTCACACACACACACACACACACGCACAAAACCCTTGTCAACACCCCTGTGTTTTCATTAAAAGTTTTGTAAAAAGTACCATTAATGTATTGTGTAAATTTGTATTTATATACTTTTGTAAAAATACTATTAAATTACATATGTGGTTATAATGCTATGGTCTATAAAGAGCTGGTATGTTTCCTCTATAGTGCTGATGACACATTTTTCTACCCTACCAGCTACCCATACCCGAACCCTTTTTTAGTTTGTAACATTTGCTATAGATCTATTGCTCATACCATTACACATTACTAGCCCTTGAATTGTACTTCTTATAGGCTTATTCAGTGACTTACATAGTTTAATTTCCTGGATATTAAAATTTAGATTCTTCTTGTTTTTTTTTTCAGTGAAGAAATTGAAATGGCCATTAAACCTTTTGACTTCATGACCAAGAATTTTTTTTAAGTAAAGAAACACACACATAAAAAAAAAAAAAAGAATCCAGGTAACAACTATTTTATAAATATGTGACTGTATTTTTCTTCATGTCCAGAAACTTATTGAGTAGAATTCAGGTATATTCTTCCAAAACCCACAGTCAGAGATTTTCTAACACAGGTTGACATTTGTACCAAAATGGGCAAGATAATGAAGGCACAGGCTCACTTAGTATCAATAAGGGACATCAAACACAGTCAAGAGGCACTAATGAAACATAAGCTTAGTCACAAAAAGCAAATGTTCGAAGTCTTCAGTAACTTTTCTCCCTTTAACATTTGGCAAAATTCAGTCTAGATATTTTAATACCTCAGAAAGAAAAAATAAATAAGATTCTACATTAAAACCTATAATTCATTTTTAGAAATATAAGAGATACAATGAAAGGAGGGGAATGCTGATTTCCTATATTCTTAGATTATCCTTCCTTTCTGAGGATCTCACATGTCTGTGCATCTGCAGAAATGCCAGCTCTAACTGAAGATTTATAGAGTTTATAGATAGTTGCTGACATGGTCCCTCAACACTACTAAAAGTCAAAAACTACTAAAAACAAAAGCTATCTTGGTTTCTGCTTTTTAGTCCTTTGTTTTAAACTGCAAGTCAAATTTGATTATAGGTGACCAAAAATTTTTAAGTAAAATATATATTTAACTTCTCAATAAGAAACAGATTACATATTTAGACTTCAGTGGCAAATAAATACACTTTAAAGCCAAGCAAGTTCCTCTCTTCTAACTAACAAATAAGAAAAAGTCATTTTTTTTTTTATTGCTGATGACCACATCACTCATAGAACATATCAAGAACTAGTTTCACAATTTTAGGAGACTCTTTCTATGAAACAATATAAAAGATGAAGGTTTAACTTAAGTCTAAACAGGCAGAATAGACACTCCTATTACAAACATGACAAACTGAACAATAAAACAGCTGAATCTCTGTTTGCATCATAACCATCATCTATGTGATACGTAACTACTCGCTCTCTATGGGTTAATACCACCCACTGCAAGCCTAGAGATGGCAATCAATGTAGAATGCCACCTTACAATTAAGCCTGTGTCTACAATTGCAGAGAGAACATGGAAATGTTTCAGCCTACCCATAGTACTTAAGTATGTTTTTAAATTTTTTCCTAGGAAATTAATTTTGATAGTATTTCCCAAATCCTTCAACTAAAGACATCCTGATAATTTGTCGGATACAACATGAATTCACAATTATTAATATTTTTCAGTGACAACAAAATTTTGCATGCTTAAAAATTAATTATAAGTAAAAAAAGAGAATACTTATAGAAGGATCTTAATAATTTGGTATTTGGGTATTCTTTCCTTTATGCTTTAAAAACAGCCCCTAATATTCTCTGACAACACAGTATTTATATATATTTATATATATATAAAGTTCATTTCCATGCTTATTACGTAAAAATAACTATCAGAAATATCAATCTATCAGTGTCAGCTGAAATATATCCAATTAATTCACTGCAGAAGGGAAAATAAAAATCTAAAGTAATCATTAAAGCTCACAGTTCAATTTTTTTTCCTTTTTTTTGTCTTTTTTTTTTTTTTTTTGTCTTGTTTGAAATTTTTTGGTGGTTTATCTGTGCTGCTGCAGGCTGATTCCCAGATTAATGGCCTCCAAGGAAATTTGAAAGGAAGCCTGAAGACTTCTTACTTTGCTGTGCATCTGCTTCCTGGTCTTGTGTAAGTCCCAATTCACTCTCAATTTGATCCAGCTCTGACTGGTCAAGTAATTCAAAGTCATCACCTTCTTCAGTGTCTGTGTCCTCCCCTGGGCTGGGTGCAGCTTGAGCAAGTACTTGCTGAGCACTCTCTAGCTGGTCTTTAATAGCAGCAGTCACTGCAGCTGTGATGACGTTCCCAGCCAGGTTGCTCATCAAGTGGAAAGTTTGGTCACTGTTCAGAGGAAGGGTGAGACCAGCTGCTGATTGTCTCTCTTTGCTTGGTCTGTGACCACTTTCCAGATGTTCCTTTTTTCTCTTGAGCTCAGTGGGCAAGCCAAGGCTTAATTCATCTTCATCATTTGTTCCCGTGCCATTTTCTAGAGATGGAAAATCTGAAAGATCTCGAGAGAAAACTTCCTCGCTAGGCCGGTCAAGATCTGTGAAGTGCATAATAGAAGTTCTCATTTAAGCACCAAAACAAATTTGAAATAAGAGCTGTCTAAAATCTGACTTTGATTTGAACTTTCCAGTCAACCTTGACATTAATCTAGCCTCTGGAGTCAACCTAAATCAATTAAACAACATATTGGGCCCTTCCCAAATCTGTGACACTAGCTCTCCACAAGTACATAAATATTGTATGTCCATCTGTAGCTTTTAACTTGCCTCTTAAGCACAAAACATTGCAATTATCACTTAATATTCAGCTTGTCTAATATGAGCTTTAGGATTTGACTAAAGTTTAGGTGTTCATCATAAAAATTCCATCCTGCCCCTAAAATGGGAATTATCTTAAGCCACTGGGAATATGCATGATCACAAAATTTAAAAATATGTGAATTGGAGGTATTCGTGGATTCTGATACATCACCTTTTGGATATTATCCAGCCTGAGCATTTCATACATGGAGATTTTCTTGCATATCTATAACCTGTGACTGTTTAAAGCAATGAAAAGAAGCTCCTGCCTTCTCTGTACCAGTTCAACCCAACAGCTTATGGAAGCATTTGGCTCTCCATCGATATAGCTGAAACTAGCCATGCCAAGATTCATGATATTTGTAAGCAATGTCACATGAGGGATAGACTGATTTACTTTACTTTTCTTTTTTTTTTTTTAAAGAGAGAGAGAATTTTAATATTTATTTAATATTTATTTTTTAGTTCTCGGCGGACACAACATCCTTGTTTGTATGTGGTGCTGAGAATTGAACCCAGGCCGCACGCATGCCAGGCGAGCGCGCTACCGCTTGAGCCACATCCCCAGCTCCTGATTTACTTTTCATAGAAAGTCTTTCAGTGTAACAGTGAACTCCTTGCAAAAGTGTTTGGAAATCAAATCTATTAATGAAATCCCTGTATGTTGATTGGATGATTTTTGTCCCTTTTGTTACATAAATCTGAGATGGGATGGTTAAAACCAAGTGATTGTTTTTCTTGTCTTTAAAATATGACCTCAGTTGTAGATACCAAAAGCTTATAGACCTTGAGTGAACAAGAACCAAAAGCTTATAGACCTTAAGTGAACTTCACTGTTCCTCTTGTTCTAATGCACTTTAAATACGACAAAATTGAGGTCCACAAAAATTATGTCATCTGTTTAAGGTCATACAGTGAGCTACTAGCAAGGCAAGACTACACTTGGGTCTCCCAACCTCCAAACCCATCTTTCACACACTTCACAGCCTCCTTCCTTCCCTCCTATAGAACATGTATTTTGGGAAAGTAATTATAAAACCAGGTTACTTATCCTCTTCATATAATCTGCTCATATGTTCAGTATATGGCTGAGACCATTGAAAAGAAGGTCCAATTGGACAATTAATCCAATGAGACTAGCAAAAGTTAAGTTATTGCATAAGCACTGACTCAACTTACGTTACGGATGGAATTTACATTATTAAATTCAATTTTTACTCTACTACATTAAATTCCATTTTACCTAGCTATAAAAAACAAAGAGGTTTGATTAACCTTGAAGATAAACATGAGAAACTCTGGAATTGGCTTTACTCAGGGGAACTTGCCCTCCATACTTAAATCTCTTTTAATAAATACCAGGGCCAAATATATAAAATCAGCTTTCTTCTTTCCCTCTTCCTATTAATGCTACAAGGAATGCTGCCAGACATTTCATAAGGTAATTTATATATTAAAAAATTATATAAATATATATTTTTTCAAAAACTATGTATATACATAGTTTTCAAAATAAAGAGATTTTGGCATAGACATTTTTTCTCATGTTTCTTTAAAATAACCATTTTTGAGATGTAATTCACATACCATAAAATTCACCCTTTTAAAATATACAGTGCAGTGGTTTTTTAGTATATTCACAAAGCTATACAATCATTACCATTAATTCTAGAACACTTGTATCACTCCAAAAAGACCTACTAACACCATCTTTCTCTCTGCTAGTCCCTAGAAACCTCTAGCCTACCTTCTCATATATGAACTTGTTTATTCTGGACATTTCTTATAAATGGAATCGTACAATATGTGGCCATTTGTTTCTGGCTTATCTACCTCCCCCGCCCCCAATGCTGGGAATCAAACCTGGGGCCCATGTTGGGCAAGCACTCCATCTCTGAGCTATACCCCCAGCCCAGTACATTACTTTATTACAGACCAGTAAGATTCCACTGTAGAGATATACACATTTTATTTATCCATTTTATTTATCCATTCATGATTGACAGAAGTTAAATATTTTTACTTTTACTCCATAATAAGAAGAGTATCCAGAAATATGAGCATACCGTCAGAAGTGTCTGTCTGTGGAGTATAACCTTCGGAAAGGTTGAAGGTCCCATTATCAGTCCAGGATACTTCTGAGACATCTGTGTCAGACACAGATAACTCTTTGGCAGCAACCGTGAGGCTAATCTGTATTAACAGACATACCAGTAGCACATTTTAAACTGCAAAGGAAAATCTTATGAAAAACCCACACTAACCCCTGAAATGTCATAATAATAAAACAAAGTTATGAGTATTTTTCTTTGAGATTGTTCAAATAAAATAGGAAGAAAAGTCTATCAGGAAATCATTCAGCCTTGATTTATATAAATAACTGTACAACCAAACCACCCAAACATATTGAAAACTAAACAAAAATACCTTAGGACAAAGAGCTGAAAAGTCTAATTCACTGTCATCTTTGTGACTTTTTTCTTTTTCTGCTTCTGTTGAAAAAAATTTGGAAGCTTTCAGTTTCCTGTCGAGCTTAGACTTAGTGTATTTATTTTATCATATATTCTTACCCCATATTCCCCTTATTCTCCAATGCCTCTCTACCATTAAATGTTTGCTTAAGAAATTTCACATATTTGCAAGTGTTTGCTTTTCAAAGGAAACAGTACCTACTAGTGGTTCTCATAGCATGAACCAATATCATCATCATCTATCAATACAGATTCTTAGTCTACTGATTCACAAATTCTGGGTTGGGACCACAATCTATACTTCCCCAATTTGTCCAGGTGATTCTGATGCACATTATTAGGTTGAGAACTTATAAGGTCATATACCAAGTTAAAATTTAAAAATGATCATATTGGTTTTTTCTCTATCTTTCTTCCCCTGTTATTTCACTCCACTCTTATCCCTACCGATGGCATTCTTTTTATTTACAGTTGTTCACCACATATAATAAATAGCAAGATAAAGAAATCTTTTCTCCCTCTCTTAAAATTTTAGATTAAAAAGTCAAAGTTAATTGTGTATTTGTGAAAAGAATAAAGCCTAAATAGGAAAAGGCCACATATATTATTTTTGGGGATTAGCTTCTATAATCATATTTAGTAAAAGGCTAAATGCACCCTGAAATGTATAACGGCAATTTTGTAACAAGTAGCCTGCTAATGTCTTACTTGATGCATAGAATCTAAAATTCAAACGTTACCTACCAGATCTCTCTCGTTTCTTCTGATTAATATATTCTCCAATTCCAAAATCTAGTTTCAACAGAACTGACTTGATTTTGCTGTAGATTTTTTGTCCAATATCATTACATTTAAACAGTGGACACAAAAACGCAAACAGTACTGAAATATAAGAAGGAAGAGAATATGGGTAAAATGCACTTCCTTTCAAAAGTTTACATCTTAGTATTTCAAAAATACTGTTGTCTTTATTGAAAAATAGAATTCTTTTCCTTAGGATAATGCCTCTTCCTAATTAGGTTCATTTCCTAATTTCTATTCTTCCTTGTCATGAAATATGTTTTAGTACGTACATATACACACACACACACACACACACACACACACACACACGCACTGTTTTGTAGACTTGCAATCAGATCAACTTCCTCACCTTAATACTTTTATCTTAAAATCTATAGAAAGGTTGTATGTTTTTCAGGCAGTGTCCTGAATTAAACTTCACCTCTGTTTATTTAATGACATTTTACCATGGGAAGGTTCTTGTTATCTATGATCCTCTCCTCAATAGCACTGGGGTAATCGTGTTGCTTGGGGTCGTTGTGCAGTAAAAGATGAGTGCAAATCCTCTGGAAAATACCTTGCCCATATTTCTCCTTCCCCAGCACTTCTCTTCTTTTCCTCCTAAACAATGCTGATCCAGTGGTTGATATTTTCTGAGAGTTCTATTTGGAAGATTGGATTTGAGTTCCAATCATTTGCCATTTGTGTTATACATTAGAAATACTATAAGAAAAAAGGATTGCCAAACTGAATGTATTATATTCCCTAGTGATTATTTCTCTGTTGTTCTTAGGAAATATCTAATGCAGAGGAATCATGTGAATTTTAAAAGCCAGTGTAATAAAAATGGGAAAATAAGTAGGGAAAATAAGTAGAAAATAATTGCCCTATCAAAAGGTAGCAATGACAGATCTTCATGTTTCAGGAAAAGAAGAAAATCTACACTTCTGTAGCAGCACTTTTGAAATATAGTTGACATACAAAGACTTGTACCAGCTAGATATTTGTCAACTTGGTAAGCTCTGACATACACGTACACTGAGAAACCATCACCACAACCCATAGTGAACGTAACTACTACCCCCAAAGTGCCTTCATGTTTGTATGAACCTTCTCTTTTGCCTGCAGTCACACAACTTGATCATAGGCAACTGCTAACCAGCTTTGCCAATAAAGGTTACCTTTAATTTTCTAAAATTATATATAAATAAAATCATACAGTCAACTCACCCTAATTCCCACTCAACCTAATTATTTTGAGATTTATCCATAGTGTTTCATATATCGATTTTTAGTTAATTATTTTAATATACCACAGTTTATTCATTCATCTGGTCATATGGTCATATAGATTACACTCCACTTTTGGCTCCTACAAATGAATCTGCTATGAACATTTGTTTCTCTTGGATAAACACCTATCTGTGGGGCAGCTGGGTCATACATTAGAAACTGCCAAATTGTTATCCAAAGTGACTGTACCATACCTACCCACAGTTAATGAGAATTCCAAGGGCTCCGTGTCCTTCCTAATACTTGATATGGTCAGTATTTTTAATTTTAGCCATTCTGGTGGAGGTCAATGAGATCGAATTGTGCTTTTAGTTTTTTGAACCACAGAACTCATACAAAGCAAAAAAAGTGTTGGTATATTGTGGGGGAGATACAGTTTTACTGAAGTAATTTAACATAAAAATGTTTACTTAAAATCCTGGCTTTTACAGCCATTCTTCCAATTTTAAAATATAAATACCTTTCTGGGGGGGGGAGAGAAACTTTGTGCAGGAGATTAAAGATAATCATCTTGTTTTATAAGGAAGAACTCATCCCTCCTCTTCCAAACTATGGGAGGTCTACAGACCTCTAAATGATGACATGTGCATCATATAAATTAGCCAAATACTCTATTATACTTACACAGTAGATAGCTGAGTATAACCCCAGGAATGTAACTTCCCAAGATTGTAAAAAATGTGCACACACTGCATACCAGGAGACAAAACTAGAAGTAATAGAAATAACAGGGGACAGTTATGCACAAAACTAAGACATTTGGAGCACAGAATACACATGCTATCATTTATCTATATGTGACCTATCAGATTATGGCAAATGGTTTCAAACAGCACTCTTGGTACACAGACATTCAACATCCTTAGTTCACTTTAACACTCATAATATATCATGTTGAGAGCAGAGGAGTTAATTTTTTTGAAAATGATGACTGTCATTACTCATGCCTGTGACTGTGTTACTGCCAGCTGCAAGAGATCTAAAGAGAACTGTATCCTAGAAACTTCTTTTACTCTGCCTCACTTAATGGAAGTAATGCAGTCAGATAATTAAGTCAGCAATTTTAAACTACAACTGTAAGCCCATCCAAATTTATAAACACAGCAAAACATGTTACAGAAATTAGAGGCATCTACACCAATCTAATTAATTTCACAGCTGGTAAACTAAGATAAACTATGGTCATTGTGATCCTCCTTGCTAATAGACTTCATCCACTTTTAGGACATCTAGGAACCAACTACAAATGAAATGAAACTCCTACAGTGAATCTGATCACTTTCCTGCTGTTAGTTCAAAAAAAAACTTGGTTGTTTTAAGAAAATTGTTTTTTAAATCTACAGAAGATTTCCTTAATTCCCATTAGAAAGATCAAGACCAAAAAAAATCTTATTAAAAAGTTTTCACTTGATTTCCACACTCCAGTCTTAACTATCTTCCTCTTCTTATGTCTTTATCTTTAAATGAAGGTATTAGATTAAATTGATAAGCAAGGAAAATTCATTAGTGGACTTTGTAGTAAGGAAAACAGACATGGGAGGAAGGAATACAAATCTGAATAAGAGAAAGCAAGGAGTCTAAATTTCAGGCTAACTTTGTTTTTCCATTCTTTGGCATAGTGTTTATAAGTTAACTAGCTAAAAGGAGTATAGAATTACTTGTGAAATAAAATTAACAGCAATTTCTGAAACATCAAGGGCCCTAGAAGAAATGTAGAATTCTAAAATTAATGTTTGAGGAAGAGCTGCAGAAGTTGAAGGAACAAATATAATAGCATAACTATATCCAGAATTGAGTTTTGCAAAGCAATTTCTTATTATCCCTTAGATTTTGTAGCATCATCATCTTCAGTTGATGGACCTGAGGCACACTGATACAATGCACGGCAGAAGTTTAAAGCTTAGAATCTTCTGAAATACCTTTAATCAGTTGAGTAAAATACCCACCAAAAATACATCATGCCCCTAATAGATATCTATTCTTAAAGTTTCCTTCAATGATTAAAAATTCCCATTGGAAGACAACACTGCCATTCCAATATGCTCCAATTCTTTCCAAGCACAGTTCTATTATTCAATAATAGCAAAGTCATGAGACCTCTATACATAGTACAATGACAGGGATCACAAATGCTGACACTTGTACCCTTCATTCCAACCACCCATGAATATCTAACAAGGCCTGTTGGTGGTTCTGCAGTTCATCCTGACTACAAAGACTATCAGTGTGTGTGCTCTTGCTCAGGTCATTGCTTTCCAATCCTTTAGACTCATTCAGTGGGGTTTTTCTTAAATTAGGAAAACACTTGTTCCACTTACAAATCATAAGGAATGTTTTGGCTAAAAGTTTTATTTGCTAAATAAATAAACCATACAACTCTCCAATTTTCAGAATGAAAGTGACACACTGTTACCTCTGAAAGTACCTTAAAGGACTGTGTGTTCAATTCATGTCCCTTTGACCTCAGAAAATGGGCCATTAAACATGAATGAAATTCTAAATAAGACATTTTTTTTTCTTCTTGGTTTGGCTGATACAGACTAATCACCATTCAATTAATAAGCTAAATAAATGTATATGATATATAATTTCAAAAAAAATTTGGTACTAGGGATAGAACCCAGGGATGCTTTAATACTGAGCTACACTCCCAGACCTTTTTATTTTCTATTTTGAGACAAGATCTCACTAAATTGCTAAGACTGGTGTCGAACTTTCGATCCTGTCTCAGCCTCCTGAATTGCTGGGATTACAGGTATTGTGTACCACCACGGCCTAGCACATACTAAAGTTACTGAGCCCTTGCTGATTCCAGCTTTTCAGTCATATGTTCCCTGTGTATTAAGAATTAGAGAATGTTTATGATAAAAACGTGATAAATGTACATTGCACATTTAGAACACACTCTTGTACTAGAAAACTTGCCTTTCCAGGGCTCTGCTGTTTAAAAAGAGACATTTCTTGAAGAAATATGCTGAAATTCATCCATGATTCTGCAATACAGTGGCTGAGTCTGGGTCTTTCATCCGGTTTGGAATTGATGACTTCCCAGCTAAGAAAACGAAAAGAAAAAAAAAGTTTTTGGTTCTTAACAAAAAGTACAAGCTTTAGATGATTTACTCAACATCCATGGCTTCAGCAAATATTGTTTGAGCATCTACTGTTGGCCTTACTCTCTGGAAAAGCCCTGTGAATTCAGAGATGAACCAGTCAGATACTTGCCTCATGAAGCTCATATGCCAAGAGAAAGAACTAGCTACACAATAAATCATCTATTACAATAAGGGAAACACTGAAGAGAGGAGGAGTACAGGGTTGGGGCTTTGGGATATTATTAACCAAGGAAGTTAATTTTGAGCTCATATCTGAAATGGATTAGCAGTTTACCCCCATGTTCTGATAGAAAAATGTAGATATATGTAGAGAAAGAGCTGGAATGGGAAAGGGCTAAAGTGCCACCCTGCTAACCCTACTGTGAATCCAACAAAGTCAGTCAGGAGAAGTATAACAAATAAAGCTCAGGAAGCAGGAGATGAGCTAGATCATACAAGGCCTTGTATGTTTGTTAGAAACTTTTAAACTGTACAGATCAGAAAGACACAGTACTTTTAAAGAAACTTAGGTACTAAGCATACAATCATTATTAATACTAAATACCAATAATGTATTTTCAGTATGTATGGTAGTTGGTCAACTACATAGACAACTGGTACACTCAACAGGATCTCACAATGCCCCGTATTTCTGAAGTATCTTTTCCTGATCATCATCTAGAATGTGTTGAATGTGATGCAGAGACCAGGCAGTGTGCTGTGTGTCCCTGCACTCGTTTTGCCATGAGAATCTCAGTGAGCTAAAAGCAAGAAACAATCACTCCAGGAAGAAGACATATGCAAGTTCCTAAAATTATAAGGACTCTTGCAATAGTAACCCATATAAATATTCCAAGAACTATTAGTGAACTCTCATCTGAGTTACAATTGTAAGGGCATCAGGATGAGGCCGAGCTCTGGCTTCAACCCCAATACCTCTAAAACAAATCAAAATGACCTTGGCCCATGATGTTCAACCTCACAGAAACTATATATATATAGATTGTGACTTTTTAATATATTTTGAATAGTAAAGCAATTTGCAAATTAATTAAAATTCCTTTTGAAGTATAAATTTTAATCCAAGTGAAATAGCATTAAAAAAGGCAGGGGGGCAATATATTCCTTTTTTCCCTTTGCCTTTGCCTCAATTGATGCTCTGCCAGAGAGTCACTGAGCTATCAGTGGTCCAGAATGAAGTTATTCCACCAGGTAGGGATTTGTCAAATGAGTTCCTGCCTGTCATGAGAAATGACCTTTTGGGGCTGCCTCGCTGCCCAGGAGTGTTGTGTAAGCATCAGCACTACGCTGTCTGGAATCACTAAGTATGCTACTTCCACTGGTGGTCAAATCTGCACCAGGTTTGCATTCCTAGTTAGTGACTTCAAACTTCCTGAAATAATAAGAATGCATGACTAAGAAACCACTGTCTGTAACAAAATCTTGCCCATATATATGCTTCATGGGAAAGGATTTTTATTTTACTGGAGAGCAAAAACTGCATGGCAAAGACAATATAAAGTTATTAAACTGTCGTCTTTCTTCTTAGACAACAAATTGGCACAGACTCCAGAAATACGGGGCATTGTGAGATCCTGTTGAGCGTGCTGTGTGTGTCCCTGCATTTTTTTTTTACATGAGAATCTCAGTGAGATAAAAGCAAGAAACAATCACTCCAGGAAGAAGACATACGCATAGACATATGGATATGTATATGCATAGACTTGGCTACTGGTCAGGTCAGTGGGCCACAATTCTTCATTTCTACTTTCTGTATTGGGAACATTTAAAGGTCCAACTGAACTATTTGGCAAATATATAATTCTAACCAAAATCATTTAAAAGCCTAATGAAAGGTTTTGAGTATCAAAACATTTTAAAGATTATTTTAAAGTATCTTTTAAAGATTCCTGATGCCCAGTACAATTCATTTTAAAACATGCTCTCTTCAAAGAAACAATAAACTCAAAGGCGTCCTTCAAAGAGACCACATTGTAATTCAGAATAAGAAGGAACACTTGATGTTCTTCCTGCTCCTTCCTAGAACAAGGGAGAATGGGGTGTGGCTGACCAACGTGGCATCACGTAAGACCAACCCTTTCCAGGAAAGCACAGCACTTCATGTGCAGAATCCAAACACTCAGCGGAAACTAAGATTTGTGCTTGGTGGTTGGTTGACGTTTAATACAGATGACGTCTGCACACACACAGAGTTGCTCCATAATGGGACTCTAGGTTTTCCTAGAGAGCCTTGCTTGGGAAACACATAACCAGAGAAAGGAGCTCCTGTGAATACTGGACAAGATTTGGAAAGCAGGTCTTTCCCATGGCATGTGGCTATCTTCCCACCAACCTTGGCACTAATTGGTCTATAATGCAAGGCCCAAGTAACAAGGAAATAAAATACACTTTAGCCTTCAAAACAGTTTGAGATTTTACCAAGTTCTTAACCAAAAGTACAAATTCTCTGTGACTGAAACTCATCTAAGGGAGAAAATCCTGTTTCCTATTAACATTGGCTCCTTACTTTCAGAGGGGACATATCACTTTCAGTGCAAAGGGAAATGAGGCTCATGCTCTCCTAGGTCTTCCCTTCTGTTCAGCCTCCTTCCAACTTCCTCTCACACTCACACTCTTGCCTTCATTAAGCAGGGAACTGCTACACACTCCAGCCACAAGATAAGGACACAGGAGTCACTATTCATGGCCACCAACCACAACTCATCATACTCAGTGAGTCCAGTTTCCATGGTACTCTGGGAGAAGTTCCTGTAGCTCCAGCCTCCTTAGGCCACACCAGCTTTCACGTGGCCTTTGCCCAAGTACCAGCAGCTGCAAATGCTTCCCAGTAAAGGCTCTAGCAGAGGCCATTTGGTTGTTTTCCTTCTTAAGAAAAACTGGTCAGGTGTTTTTGACAAAGGACATTTTGTAATCAAGATAAGCAATTATTTACCAAAGAAACCCAAGCCAGGGCAAAGTCCTTTTTCAGTGGCTGAGGAACATGGTCACCTGCCTAAGGAAGTAAACATTAGTCAGGTGGCTCCTCAGGCAAGCAGCCTCACTGCATCCACACAAAGGACTTCAGCTTCCAGGTAAAATTTCTGCAGATCCCTGTTAGAATACAACTAGTTGGTAGTTTGGCCAAAGCAGACCTTTCGTGATGTTCATAAAATTGGTTGTGTGTAACATGGAGCTATTCAAACAGCACTGTCTGAGCCCTACTCAGGAGATTCTGGTGGAGCAGGTCTGGGTGAAGATCAGAAACTTTCGTTTTTAACAAGTGTCCCAGGAGGTTCTGAGGCACATGTGCCTTACCCTAAAGTCACTGTGAGAAACACCTGAGAGAAATTTCCATCAAATTCCCATTCACAAATAAAAAGTAGGGAAACATGCTTCTAGGCAAGATGGTGTGGCAGGGAATTTACCAGGGTAAACCTGGTTTACCCTCCCTCCTGAAATAACCAAACACGTACAAAGGAAAAAAACAGACAAAACAGATGAAGCAATGATGTTGAGGACCCTGGGCTTATACAAGGAAGGACAGTGACCCCGCAGGGACAGGAAACCCATGAGGGAGTCTTGAGACCAGCTCCTGCCCTACAGGTCTCCAGGCCTCAGATAAGTGAAACCCACCAGGTTCCTGAGTTGAGGAGACAGAGTTGAGGGTCCAAAGAGGACACCCAAGAGACCAGAGTTGGCACAACACAAGATGAGGAAGTAGATGCTGTGCAGAGAGCAGGATCTGCAGGGGTGGCCCCTGGAGCCTTCAATGAGGACTGACCAGCATACATATTTGAAGAATATGTAGGAAGCCAGGAAAAAAGCCATTAGAAAGGACCAGAAGGATCAGTGCTTGTGCCAAGAATGACTCCTTGTCCCACCCCCAACTATACTGGAAAACCTCATATTCGTGGAGTGTTCATCAGGGTCATGTCTCATTGCACAGAATAATCAGTTCTGAACTAAATGCTTCTTTGGTCCCACCTAGCAAGTCTTAAAAGCAAGCCCCAAAAGAATAAAACTTATTTTTTAAGTAATTCAACCATCATTTGTATGAATACATTGCATGAATACAAAGTGGTAGGTTTTGTTATAAATCAAACAAACTCAATGGTCAAACAGAGATCTGAATGATTTTACTTTTTTTCTTTCATGTGTATCTTTTAAATCATTGTGCTTTAAAGATACAGTTACCAAAACTGAAAGACACAGTTACCAAAACTGACATTTAAATATTGTATTAAAAGATTTGTTTCTCTGTAGTTTAATAGCTACACACGAGTTCTTGGGCACTTTGTCCAGTTTCAGAATGCAGTGCACAGTACTGTCCATTGGAGGGAGCTAAACAACCAGGAAATGTGACAGTTGTACTCCTTAAAAACACATTGTCATTCTGTAAGAGAGGACATATTGTAGCAGCCTGATTCCTCTCTTTCACTCCAAGTGTCTTTGAACACTTGAAAAAGATGCTGAAACAGATGAATGTTGGTAGGGGAAAAATAATGTCTCTTGGTATCCCCTCACTTCACTTCTGTTCATTTAATAAATAGACACATTACCTGTTACTAGGTACATTAACTGTTACCATTCCTAGCTCCAGATATTTAGAGATGACAAAGGCACAGCCCTAAAAAATACACTTATTTCTAGATGTGACCCAGCATGATTCAAAACGTGCATGTTTGCACACACTCTCATATATGAAACTTACCTTTTTAAAATGGCACTTAATTGTATCTAGTGCTATTGAAGAAAAATAAATTTGAAAACTAAGTTGAGAATTGGATATGTGAAGGGAACCTGTTAAATACAAGATCTTTTCATTATAGTACATTTTACAGGTAATACAGAAAAATGAATTGTGTAGTCATATCCCAGTGAATTTAAAAGTCTAAGTAATATAAACAGCTGAAAGCTATTTTTCAAAGCAAAATTTATATATATATATATATATATATATATATATATATATATA
This sequence comes from Ictidomys tridecemlineatus, assembly GCF_052094955.1. Taxonomy (NCBI): domain Eukaryota; kingdom Metazoa; phylum Chordata; class Mammalia; order Rodentia; family Sciuridae; genus Ictidomys; species Ictidomys tridecemlineatus. The sequence continues at coordinate 228,136,128 of NC_135477.1, forward strand.
TATATATATTTAAAGAGAGAGTGAGAGGGGAGAGAGAGAGAGAGAATTTTAATATTTTATTTTTTAGTTCTCGGTGGACACAACATCTTTGTTGGTATGTGGTGCTGAGGATCGAACCTGGGCCGCACGCATGCCAGACAAGTGCGCTACCGCCTGAGCCACATTCCCAGCCAAAAATTTATATTTTTTTAAATATATCAATGTTCAAATTCTTTTTTCTTTTCTATTTTTTATTCTTATTTATTTATTTATTTTTGCCATACGATTTATTTTTATTTTTTTTAGTCATACATGACAGCAGAATGTATTTTGACATATAATACATACATGGAATGTACATACATCAATCATAATGTCTATTCTATTCTGCTGCCCTTCCTATCCCCCCTACTCCTCCCCTCCTCTCCCATCATTTCTCTCTATCCAATCTAATGTGACACATTTTTTTCTTTTTCTCATCACAACATCATATATGCATTCTGTATAACAATGAGGTTCTCCTTCCATCTTCCGTGCAACTCCCCTTCTCCCTCTTTTTTCCCTATTTAGTGGTAGTCTTCTTCTCGTGCTCTTTCTCCCTATCCCATTTTGAGTCACCCCCCCCCCTTATATCAGAGAAGACATTAGGCCTTTGTTTTTTAGGGATTGGCTAACTTCACTTAGCATAATCTGCTCTAATGCCATCCATTTCCCTGCAAATGCCATGATCTTGTTATTTTTTTAGTGCTGAGTAATACTCCATTGTGTATAAATGCCACATTTTTTTTAATCCATTCATCTATTGAAGGGCATCTAGGTTGGTTCCACATTCTAGCTGTTGTAAATTGTGCTGCTATAAACATTGATGTGGCTGTGTCCCTGTAGCATGCTCTTTTTAGGTCTTTTGGGTATAGTCCGAGAAGGAGAATAGCTGGGTCAAATGGTGGTTCCATTCCCAGCTTTCCAAGGAATCTCCATACTGCTTTCCAAATTGGCTGCTCAAATTCTTTCACATATTCTTGAACTTTTCATTTGAGGAAATAATTACAAAAGATAGACAATCTGGAGTAAGTGGGTGCAGGTGTGGGAGAGAGCATATGAATGAATCTGATGGTGTGGTTAAGCCCAAGTGGCAAGGTGCAAAAGCAAATCCATCCATGAACACCCCCATGATTAGAATCAATTTCTGTGTGCCTTAAGCTTTTGGCAGTTTGGTTTCTGGCATTTGTGACACAAAGTATATTGCTGCATTTCTCGGCAGACACAATGGAAAACTTTATATTAATTATGAGCTAAAGATAACTATTAAAAAGTTACAGGCTAAAATTGCAACAATTAGCCTGACTCTTTCATTTCAGTGGCAATTTTTAGTTGAAAGAAAAGCTGCAAACAGCTTACTTGAATACTTTTCAAATAAAAGCAGTTTATTAACAATTCAAGTAAAGAGGGTCACAGGCAGCATGAAATAAGAATGGCTCACTCTCCAGGCATGGGGCACTACTGGGCCTCTTATAAACTTCCTATCTCATCAATCCTCAACCTGTGAGGGAAGTATTACTTATTATTCTTGTCTAACAGATGAGATAAAGGCCCAAATTCATTGACTAATTGGCTCAAGGTCACAGAACTAATACACAATGGAATAGGGAATTGATCCATGGAACTAGAACGAAACTGTGTGGTGAGAGGCAGGAAGAACACTCCAGACTGAAGTGTAGGAATCAGAGGGAAAGAACTTCAGAGCTGTAACATGGACAGGGCTTGGGGTCAACTAAGCTAAATAAGTAGAAAAAGAAAGATCAAAAAATCAGTCTTTGTTCCCTGGTAAAACTTGGTCACAGAAGTTTAGATTCATATTTTTTTCTTTTAAAGCTCATCAGCTTTTCATAATCTGAGCCCAGCTTCTCCAGCCTAAATTACTGTACTTGTGCATGGTAGTCACAACTTCTGCTGTTATTTGCTGAGGTCTCATTGTGTACCAGGTATCACCTCAAACAGTGTACCCCACCCCAGCACTGTTTCCTAAGATCCCCTCTCCACCCCAAAGCCATTACAACACACTGCAAGAAGGACTACTGTTCTCTCCATTATATCCAAGAGAAAATAGCTGGGAAGAATCTCCTTGTTTGATCTCCATAGCATTTTGTGTTGTTCTCCTGTAGCAATTGTCTATTGTAACTGATTTATATGCTGTTTTCAATGTAGACTCACCATCAGACTTCACATTCCATGAAGGAATTCTTGGATGCTGATCTGTTTTCAGTAGCTAATAGAGACTGACATCCATGAGGCCCTCAAAATCATTGAATGAGCCAAGTATGGTGGCACATGTCTGTAATCCCAGCAACTCAGGAGGCTGAGGCAGGAGGATCAGCAATTTAATGAGGCCCTAAGCAAATGGGTGAGACTTTTCTCAAAATTAAAAAAAAAAAAATTAAAAGGGCTGGAGATGTAGCTCCATGGTAAAAAGCGGCCCTGGTTTTGATCCCCAATTCCAAAAAAATTTAATGAATAAAAGAATAATAAGTAGTAAACATCCCAAAACGAAAATATCAAAAATAGTTAACAATGTTAACTAGTAGTTAATGACATCCTGTATGTTTTTTTATTCACTTTTTTTTAATTTTTATTTTTAATTTTTAAAAATTTACATATATTAATTTTTTAATTTGTTTTAATTAGTTACGAATGACAGTACAATGATCTTGACATATCATACATTTGAATCAGATGGGATATAATTTCTCATTTTTCTGAGTGTACAGGTTGCAGAATTACATTGGTCATGCAGTCATGTATATATTTATTTTTTAGTTTTAGGTGGACACAATATCTTTATTTTATTTTTATGTTGTGCTGAGAATCAAACTCGCATGCTAGGCGAGTGTGCTACCACTTGAGCCACATCCCCAGCCCTTATTCACTCATTTGAATGTTTCTGTACATTACATGTTAGCAATAATTAGTACATATCCCTCTCTATATCTATAAAAATATAAAAAATAATAAACAAAAGTCCTCTTAAAAATTTAGAAACCAAATTTAATTTATATGAACTAGTTCTTCTTTGCAAATGGGCATTTAAACTACCTTCAAAATTAGGCAATTAAGAAATATGCTTCATATGTTTCAAGATTTTTCTGGAACTGGAAATCATTAATTCATGTAGGATTCCTTCTGGCAAAACTGAATGATTGACTTCTTCATGAGATCCCTGGTCCATGAGCACTAGGGGTATTGATGCATTTGTGGTGCTAGTGGAGAATAGAACTGGTCCCTCCTAAGTTGAGGAGATCAGAATGTGAAATAAACAATTCCCAAATCTGAACATGGGACAGAGAAAAACAAGTCCCTTTTTACTTATTTTTTTCAAGTTTTTACAGGGCAATCTCACTCTACTGGAAAACACTTTTAGATATTGTCTGTTTGTATCTGTCTTCCTCTCTCTCTTTCTCTCCCCCCCCCAACACACACACACACACACACACACACACACACACACACACACACAAGCTTCTTTCTAGTCATTTTTTGAGTTTTTCATATTTCTACAATCCATCCATAGTGCAAAAATCATTATTAAATACATGTATAAGATCTCTGGCATAACACTTCCCAAGAATATACATTACTTCACACTATTTGTGATTTTATTAAAAATAAGTAGTGGATATGGAGGCTAAACAATATTTTTTTAGAAAATTAGTTATGGCAATGTCACATATTGACATATCAAAAAAAAAAAAGAAAAGAAAAAGGATTTGTTATAACCTAGGTTGTGACCTAGTAACTGTGACAGACAACTGCTGCAACCATTACACTTATAAATATGCTCTGGCTTAGAGACCTTTCATTCTCAGCTAGTGACTAAGGGTCTCATGCTCTCAATTAGTAGTGAACATCTGTTGATACTAATTCCTGTTGAATCTTTCTTAGAAAGGTCAGTTAATATCTGGTTACAGATTTTAACATTTCTTAAGTGTAATGTGTTAGAATTTTTTTAAATCCTTTGGATAGTTATTATGTTCCACCATGATTGAGTTTACGTAGGAGAAAAAATAAGAACAGGGATATACTTCTCTGCATAAACACTCACCGAATTAGAACCATGACAAAGCAAATAGGATGTGTCAACTGGAGTATTAAATAAGCAAACACAAGATTAAGAAATTACATAGCACTCAATTTGAAGCTTTCACTTTCTCAGACCAATTAGCTATGTGAGCAGCTCCTCCTCTCAAGGCCAGGGACAGACAGGCGCCAGTGAGTGCCTGCTCTTGCTGCCCAGGGAAGCTGAGACCCACCTTATTTGGGGTACTTTGGTGTTCTATTTGGGGTACTCTCTCTTTTTACACTGAGTTTGAAATGAACCAGAGATCAGTTATTTATTTTGTACAATTGTCTTATCCCCCCTCTGTCCCAAAGTAAGTACTGCTGTTTCCCTGGGTGGTCCACCAATCATCCGGAGCCTTTGGAAGGATGACACTGAACAACTGCCAGCCAAGCAGCTGACAACAGGCACTTCTGTTAATTTTTTAATAACTAGACTTCTGTAAGCCCAGGGCATCAACAGTGTTGATTCCATGACAGATAGGACAGGCACCTACTTGACGAAGGCAGAAGATGAAACACTCTTTCATCTGTGAATGCCAACATCTACCCCAAACAGTATCTCTGGGGAAGAAAAGATTTCTACTTTATCCTTGAGGAAAGATAATAGAGTCAAGAAACATTCCTCGAGGAAAATGGAAATTGTGATTGTGAAGCAAATTTGCTAACTTGAATATTAGCCTTCCCATTCTATTTGAGAAACAATTTTCAATAAACTATAATCCAGGATTTACTGCAGTTAGACCCAAAAGTAAATATCCCCCCCCCCCGATTTTTTTACCTTTGTCCTAATTATGAGAAAACTGTGATGATATTTTAAAACATCTTTCTATATGTCAAACAATATTAACAATATAGTTCCTCATTTTGCTTGTTAGAGATTGTGCCCATCTCAGTGGGCCTGAGCAGGAATATATATAGTCTTAACAGACTGAATTGCCAAGTTCTTCCAAAGTGCCTTTATTATGAAGGTCAATTCAAATTAATTTTGTTTGTAGAATCTGCTGTCAGACTTTACACTAACAAGGGATAGCCTGGAGTATAACAAACCTGGGGTGACTAGTACTCATAGAGTCAACCAAGATGCAAGACTGTTGAACTGGAGGCCATATTCCCACCTTAATCCTTTCTTCAAAAAGCACATCTCTTGTTTCTCTTAACATGACACAATTAGTGGCTTTTAAAGGAAATGCCCTCAACAAGAGGATCACATCCTCATCAGTCACAGAAAAAATAAGTCTCATTGTGATGTCTCAATGCTTGCTAAATGTGCCATCATCATCCTTCCAAAGCAGAATGACAATAGGCTACTGTGTGAATAGTGCATGGATTAATGGCAAACTAGCCTAATGCAATTCTCAACACCGTGCAAGGAAGGTAGGGCGCCATCTAAAGGGTGCAGAGGGGACAAACAAGAAAGAGGACGGTATAAGGTTGTGTTTCAAAGCACTTCAAGAGTCTGGAAATAGACTTTGAGAGGCAAGGGATGCCTAGGAGAGAAATATGAAATGTCTTACCCTGGAGGAGACTTCCTGGAGTGGATGAGCAGTGGCTGACACTATGGAGTGAGGGCAAATTTCAAAAGAAACTATTTCCCTTAATGATAGGATCTTTAGGAAAATAAAATTATAAAACTTAATACAGCCTGCCTGATTTAGACAGCATTGTTTATAGGAATATACTTCCTTCACTTTGTTACACACATGAATGGAAGCCAGAATTTTAAAGAAAAGGATTAGGCCTTCCAAGTATTTCTACTTACCAGGATAATAGTCATTGTATACTCTGTTTATGATTTAAGGAGTTTCTATAAACATTTCATTTCCATTCACATTTTTTATTTGCTCAGGAAAACTCATTTTTAAAATTAGCATCCCCTTATTAAGTGGAATGCAGTGCAAATACACAAGACTGGGATAGTACAGGCTAATACTCACAAGACCAGTGAGAGCCACCTGCCCATCCACATGGTCCCCCTTTATTTTTGCCTGTCCCACATATCCACTTCTGCTGCCAGAGTTCTCAGCTGGCTCAAAATTCTGCCCATGGTGTTCAGTAGAATCTAATGGCTGTTACTTGTGCTTTATGACTGCCAAAGCAGTTTATTGTTGATTATCTGCCAGCCAAGGCCATTTTGAGGAAGAAATTTGCCCAAATCAGATGTCACAGGAAGGTGATGTGCATATTCCCACCTACCAGTTCCTCAGGTACAATGGTAGGTGTTTGATCTTTCCTGCTCTCCTGTGGAGGGGCCTCCTTACTGGATTTTCCAGGCAGTGACATAATTGTAAATGTCTTCTATTTGTTATATGGACTGATTAATAAGAATTCTGTTTGTACCCCACATTTCAGTAATATGAAATGGATGGGATAAGATCCTATAGTAGGGTAAGATAGCTCTTTAATCAACCTCATTTATTTTGCCTGTATAGAAGCATTCAGAACCACAAGAATGGAACTACTGTAGAGTAGCACTTCACTGAGCCTGGGCATCCCAGGATTGTCTTCACCCAGGCAAGTAGATTAATTAGGTGGTATAAATATTTTATCCTAACCGACTGGGATGCTCCTAACTCTAGGTAACAGTTATAAAGGCACTCCTTACTCTAGGGACAGCTATATGAGTATTCAGGAAAGTGAAAATGAAACCAATTTGGCCAGCTGGTCTAAAGAAAATCCCTGTTACTAATGAACAATGGCTCTTCTAAAAAACATGTCATGAAAGACAGAGATGTCAATATATCCCCTGATGACTGCCTTGAAAAATATGTTATCCTTTGAGTTATATTTTGATCAGAAGGAAATATATGGTACCCTCTCCTGATTTTTCTCCCTTGTTCATGCATTTTCAATTAAAAAAAATAGCTCATCAAAATGTTGAATTTTAGCCAGGCATGGTGGCATATGCTTGTAATCCCAGTGACTAAGGAGGCTGAGGCAGGAGGATTGTGAATTTAAAGTCAGCCTCAGCAATTTAGCAAATCCCTATCTCAAAAGAAAAAATAAAAAGGGATGGAAATTAGGCTCAGTGGTTGAGCTGTCTCTAGGTTCAATCCCTAGTACCAAAATAAAATAAAATAAAATAAAATGAAATGCTGGGTTTGTAAAAGGTAGTGGTTTTTGAAGACAGATATCTACCATGGCTTCTCTCATCATCAACATGAGCCTGGTATTTTCTAATCTGTGTAGTCTTTAATCAAACTACCCAGTTCCAACATCACTTGAGTCACCCCTCTACATATTAGCCAGAAGAGACCACTGTCAGTGACTGAGTCTGTGGGTTCACATAACTTTTACATTAAATTTTTTATAGATGTTTTATTCAATAAATGGGCAGGGCAGGAATGAATCATCTCTGTGAAATTTGTTATGAATAAACTCATTAGAATCATAAGAACAATTAAATTTCATCTTTTAAACAATTTATGTTGAAGAATGCAGAGAGTCAGTGACATGCAAATCAGAAGCATGACTTCCACCAACCCCACTGGGAGGCCAGAGGTCTGGCCAGTCCACAGGAGGAACCTGGCTGTATCTGCTGGATGAGACTGGATTGCTAACACTTTTTGGATTGTTGTGCCCTATGAAATATTGGTGAGCCCTGTGTTGAGTACCACCGAGAAAACCTTTTGTAGGGGGATGTTATATTCTAGAAGGAGCTACCCACTCACATTTACTTGAAAATCTGAATCCAGCAAAACTGAATATTTTAAGTCCTCTACTTTACGAAATAGACATTTACTTTCTCACATAAAGATGACCCTTCAAGTATTGTCAGAGTGTCAAAGCTCAGGCCCAAAGTGGTTTCCAGCCAACAGGCCTCCTACTCAGCTGAAAAGGCTAAGTCTCCTTTCATTTGCTGATGCTGAGAATATTAAAATGTGAAATGTCCAACCCACAGTATGCACATGTTTGTGATCCTATAATGGGGAAATTTAAAGCCATAAAGAGTTTCAGCTCTCATTTACAATGGACTAATAATGCCTCAGGCTGATTCTTGGCCCTCAATACTGCCCTGCCAGTGTGCCACACTCAGCCTGCTGATCCATGAGGGTGGCCTCCATGCTCCCTTCTTCATCAATACATTATCTTTGTTTAGCAAAGTCAGTAAAATGGAGATCTAGAAATTCTGTGTTTGATCATGACAAAGACCTCAGATTTCATTGGATACATGGAGCTGGAGATCCCAGGGATGAGGGTTAGAAAGTAAAGGCAAAGGTACCAAAAACAGTTGAGTGATGCTAAACATTAGGCCCATAAGCAATTATATCTTCCTTTCTCAGACTTTATTAAGGAATTTAAAAGGACTATGTATCCTATCCATATATATATAATTGCAAGTAATGATCACTTGTGACCTGCTTTTTCTGTATCAGATAACATCCCCCTCTTCCCTTATCCAAGATGATATAGATTATGTATTAATCCCAAAACATACTAACAAGAAATTGGTATGAATGTTTTTAAATTCATGGTATAACTTAAATAATGACTCAGGATTAACAAATTAAATACTAACTCTGGAGCATTCAATTCAATACAATCAATATTAACATATGTATAAGTGGTAAGGACTTATCAAACTCCCAGTTGATTTAGGACTTGGAACAGTTTGATATTCTTAAATAATTAACACACTGCAATATTTGTGCATGATTTCTAGTTTTGTTTATTTAAAGAAGAGCAAGAACTTAATCACAATCAAATATGGAATCTTCCTAAACTTTTATATCCCACCCTTTTGTCTTTCCACACTTTTTGTAAAAATACAATATTGGCAATATCCCTCTACTGACTCCCTCTGCTGGCTTTGACTTAATTTTCACAGACATAGAAAACTGTATATATGAAGATACAAGCTCACCTACTATATCAAATATCAAAGCAATGGTCATTTATACAAGAGAACAGTTTGTTTCTCCCTCCTGTGACAGCAAAGCCTAGGGGTCCAGGACTGATATGGCACATCCATAATGCTGCAGACCCAGGCCCTTTCCATCTTGTTGCTCAGATACTCTCAAATTAGCCACCCCATTGTCCAAGAGAGTTACTGCAGCTATTGATATCCTTATCCACCTTGCCACCAACAGGAAAAGGGAAGCAGAGGGCATTCTTCTTTCTCTTTGAAGTCACAGCCTACAAGGTCCACCCACTCCCCACTGGCTGGAACATAATGACCGGCCAAGTCTAGTTGCAAGAGAGTCTAGGAAACAGTTCAATTGCTGATGATCAGAGAAAACTTGGGATTCTATTCCCAAAAGAAGAAAGGGAGGCTGGGTATTTGGGAGCAACCAGAGAATCTGCTACAAAAATCCTCTTTGGAACTCTTATTTCATCAATTTACATAACTTATAGTTATGTGATTACAATCACAAAAACAACAAAGAACACAGAGAGATGTGAGAATAACTACAACTAAATACACAGCTCCAATTTAGGGAACAATTATGTTCTAGAGTAGGGGGTAGGCAAACATTTTCTGAAAGGGCTATAGAGTAAAACTTTCCAGCTTCGTTGGCCATATGGCTGGTCTGTCTCAACTATGCTATTGTGGCAAGAAGACAGCCATTAACAATATAAACATGAAAGAGCATGGCTGATTTACCAAAACAGGCTGCAGGGTGGATCTGGCCTCCAAGCTTCAGTGGCCTACTCATTCATGGTATCACTGGCTTCAGACATGTGGCTATACAAGGTGACCAAGGCCACTGGTGAACCCAGCAAGCTATCTAGTCACCATTAGCAGAGATGCTGCTCTATGACAGCATGTACCAGATGCCAGCAACTACATTAGGAGCTTTAATTACACTATCTCTAGTCCCCCACAACAACCTGACAAGGTGGGAAAATGCCTCTGATGACCAGAGACACAGCCAAGGGGCAGCACCAGGATTAGAACACACTCTGCAGCTCCAAGCCACTACCTTCCCAAGCCTGTTCTCTTCTAGATGAAACAGTGTTCTTCTACGGAAGTTGGATGAAAAATCATCCTTCAGTTAACAAGAGTGAAACATATGCACAGGGATCTCTCTATAGCATTGGCAAAGCCGCTCTGCAGATTTGGCTTACAAAGTATTATAATAGCAAAAGTTTTTCTGTAATCTTAAGCATAGCCTTTGCGGTAGAAGTTTATCCTAGTTTTAATAAGGAGGCACTTAACCTTCAGATTTTCCTGAGTAAAGCTGCCAAGGTCTTAAGTGTCAGAACGCTGGCAGCTAATTGGGGGTTTATAAGTCAAGGTGCCATCAAAATCACTGGACACTTGCAGAGTCATTCAAAGTCCATCCTTGCTCTGGAACAGATTTAGTGGTACCACTCTATCTTCTCCACACATGGCAGAGGACATACAATAATGCATCACAGCATTCTTTCCAGAAACTTCCTAACAAGGCCTCATGATCCTTATCAAAGCTCCTGGAACCATTTCCAGGTTATAGGAGTTGACAACAGAGAACGAAGCCATGTGCCATCAAGCCCTGGACTCGTATGGGACATAAGAGCCTTCCTCTCCCCTTCTGTTGAGCCCCAAGAAGACATTATTAGTTATTTCCTATATCATCAGTGTCGTTGTTTTTTGTGTCTTAGATTTACTGAGCAATTCTCTTCTTGTTTCAGCAAGCAAGGCAATTAATTCTAGGTTTACAACTTCTCCATGTATCTGTTTATTTTATAGAGAACAAGTTTGCATAATATCTCAGAATGCAAAAACTATGGCTTTTTAGAATTTGTGTTCTATTTATTCCAATTGTGAAGGGAAAGTTATCTGCCACTAATGTTATAAGCTACTCCAGACACAAGGTACATGTGGCACATAATTTGATTCTTACATAGAATCTTCAAAGTGATAGAAATTAGTAGTGTCTAAGAAATTTAAGTACATTTGTAATCCCCTCGCCATATCTAAAAATGGAGTTTATAATTCTATAGGCATAATTTTGAGATCTTCCACTGATAGGTAGGTTTATTTTCTTTTCAAAATAAAGCACTTGCTTATAGTTTACATAAAACACCAGCATGAAATGTCACTTCCTGAGTCAGGGTGACTTGGTGTGCAGCTGCTCCTGTTTTGTTTACATGGCTGGTAGGAGGCCCCACCATGATGGTAATTACTACATGACACTCATTAACAACCATGGTGTGGGGGTGTCTGCCCAGCTCCAGGAGCACCGGTCTCCACCCATGAAATACTTGCATTGCAGGAACCTTCCACAGAATACTGCTGCCAGGCAGAGTGAACATTCTGGCCTTTCCATCACCTCGTTCCATAACAGGTGCTCACAACTGCAGTCCTCCCTTTTAAGGCAAAGACTCTGCAGTCTGGTGATGTCTCCCCTAGATACTATTAGGCCACAGAGCCAAATCTGAATAGCACTCGATGGTATTTACCCAGTGGGTGACAATTACTCCTAAGGCAGGCCAACTTTGCAAAAAGGACACTGTAGCAGGAAAGAGGGTGTGGGCTGGCCCAGCCTGGAAGACCTGAGGAGCCTCTCTTAGGATTATCACTCCATCTGTGTCCCTGATGACAAGGTTGTCTGGTCCACATGAAGCAGGGCAACACAACTGTCCTCTCAGGCACCCAATACCTTGTGTCTCCTGGGATAGCTGGGACATTCCCTACCCAAGGTTTCCCAATTTCTCATCAGGACACTCTGACCTGGGTATATTGTGGTGCATTGCTACATTCAGGTTTCACCCCTTGCCTTTGCCAATCTGGGACTCCAAGATGACAGGGTCTATGGGTTTGAGAGGCAGCTCTGTAGTGTGAGGGTGTGAGGGGAGCAGAGAGAGACTAGAGAGAGGATGATGAGAGGTCCCGAGGGTGAGCAAGAGTATGTGAGAGAAATTAGAAAAAAACGCAGATGGGGCCTGTGGCGCAGACTGTGCTGCCTGATTTCATCTCACAGACGTCACTGCATCAGTGACTTAGACCCAAGACCCGAATACAATATTCCTGACAAGGCAAGGCCATTTTTAATTTCTCATTCAGAGTAAGCTGGTATTTTTTAGAAGAACAACTGAAAAGCGGGGGGAAAACACATAAGCAGAGTTTTATAACTCATTTCTGCCTGAAGATCTTGTCTGACTTTCATTATATAGTAAGAATGTAAGCTGCGGTGGGGCCAACAGCCATACAAATGAACCAAAATCACTGGATTTGAGTTGAAAGAGAAGTTTGATTGCTGAAGAAAATACCAATTTTCAAAGCAGCCTTCCATGCCCTACTGCTGATGATGCTGAGGCCCAACTTTTTCAAACATGAACTGAGATATTGTACTTCTTTCCCCATACCTCCAACCCTTCGCAGACCTCTAGAACTGAATTTGTTTTGGTCTCCTAGTCTGAAGTTTAAAAATTAGGTGAATGGGACACTTATTTCCCACCCCCATCCCCCATTTAACTTGTGTATATCCCAGGCTACCTCCTGGCCACAGGATGCATTTGTGCAACATGTGAAATGGCACCTGTCAGCCAGCAAATGAATCAGGGTAAATTGCTTGGGGCCAGAGCCTGATTAGTGGTCAGAGGGCAAAGACAATCTTAAAGCCATGTGGAAGAAGGGCATCCAGAGGCATGTTCCAGAAAGTTTTGCTCACTTGCTAGAGGGGAATTGTATGTTTAGCACCAAACTTCCATAGGGCTCAATCAGAGATGGAAATACAATCATTCAGAAGATTTACAGTATCCCTGAGATGAAACCAAGCCAATCAACTGTGGAGAGATGCTTGCATGTTCTGAGCCTGAATTTTCTCCTGTGAACCTTCATCTTCCTGTGAGAAGCACTGGGTGGGCATCCTTGCTTCCCCACAGAGAGGTCAATGCAGGCAGCCCTCCATATCTGTGGGCTCTGCATTCAAAGATCCAACCACCTTTGGATTGAACATATTCTAAGTTAAAACTGTAACTGAACATGAATAGATTTTTTTCCTTGGCATTGTTCCCTAAACAATATAGCACACAACACTATTTCCACAGTATTTACATGCATTAGGTATTCTAAGTGAACTGGATGATTGACAGTAGATGGGAGGGTGCACAGAAGTTGATACAAACACCGCACCAGTTGGTATGCCCCAGGTGTCCTGGAACACATCCCTCTAGATGCCAAGGAACTGAACTTCATACACTCAACACAGTCTAGCATAACACCAATGCTCATGCAGCTTAAGTCATCCTAGGGAGGGTCAAAACAACCAAACACGCACTACTCAAATACAAAGACCATCTAGACTAGACCAACCAGCAACGCTCCTCAGAGCTGTTCAGTGGGTGAGAGTTTCAGGTAACTCTGCCTCTATCCCCGGGCAAGACCTCCATCTAGAAGGGGTAGATGCAGTGCTTGTTAGGTAGTACCTAACAATGAGTAGTGAAATGCATTGCAAATTCACAAAGTATTCTTTAAATTACTTTAGGATCCTTCTTTAAACTATCTTAAGAGTGGACGAGAAATCAAGTGGTGGTAGTTAATATGCAGAAAATAAACAAAAGCAAGGGAGCTATTTGGAAAACACATCAAGAGAAAAGGATTAATGGGACTATCTCTTGACAGGGTCCACTGAGGTTGGTAGGAAGCTAGGAAGTATAGTTATAAGTGTCTCTGTCTCAGAAGGAATATTCCTTTAGTAGTGCAGGTGCACTAAGGTAACTTCTGACCAGCTATTGACCCCAGGGCCCACATTAACATGGGATTGACTTGTAGAAGAAGCCCTCCACTAAATAGGATGGCCATCATGACAGTTTCAGAGAGGACCAACTAAGGTAAAAACTCCACCATCTAATGCGAAGGAGGAGTTGAACACCTGATTGGCAAAGAATACAGAAGATGGTCCCCAGTTCTTCAAACAGTAATAAATCTGGAGACAGCCTTGTCTCCTTTGTTTTTGTCTGCTCTGAGATGGTCCACTCTCTCTCAGAGTGCTCTCTGCTTGAGCCTCACTTTGCTTTTACTTTACTTTCACCTCACCTTCTCTTTACTTTCACTTATACTAAAGTTTTCTTGCATGGCTTTTGGTGTCTAAATTTTCTTTCATCGGAACACAAGAACCAAAGTTTGGAGTTTCAGCTCCTTGATTTCCTGTGACATGCTCAGGAGCCTCCCTTCGTGCTGCGTCTGTTGATATGCACAAGGATTAGACCACAAAGGGTTGAGGTGTTTTCACTCAAAAGTAGCTTATTCTGTACTGCTAAAGGAGATGGATTACTGATATATCATTACTTACTACTTTTGAGTGCTTAAGAATGAGCCATCCATGGGCTGGGGCTGTAGCTCAGTGGTAGAGCACGTGCTAGAGCACTTGCCGAGCACACATGAGGCACTGGGTTCAATCCTCAGCACCATATAAAAATAAATCAATGAAAGGTATTGTGTCCATCTATAACTAAAAAAAAAAATCTTAAAAAAGAGTGAGCCATTCACTAAACTAAATATTTAATGTGACTTACCATATTTAAACTACAAAACAAACCTCTAAATAGGAATCTCCATTTTACTGTAACAAAATGAAATTTGGAGAGGTTAAGTAACTTGCCCATATATTAGCCACCCAGCTGATACATGATGAGGCTGGGATTTTCAGCCAGAACTGAAAACAGCTTTGTTTTATTCCAGAGCCCATAACAATGGTCACCATGGAGAACGGTTAAAATTGTTAAGTATTTATGCTTAAAGATGTTATTTCAATGAACCACAGAGTTATCCTATGTAACTTAGCTTATTCATCAATCGACTAGATAACTGGCGCATTACTGTGATAGGGAAATTCTTCTCAGCAGAGAAAGCCAGTGCAAGCTTTGCTATGGGTATCTTTTTGGATAACTGGCAAAAATTTTATAACAGCAAATATTAATTAAGCATTTCTTAGCCCCACAAATCTTTGACAGTCCTCCCAAGAAAAGGTGGGCTCTATGTCCCCTCCCCTCCAATAGGGGCTCTTGGGCCACTTGGTCAACAGAACACGGTGGGAACTATGCTGTATTGGTTGTGGAACCCAGTCCTTAAGAAGCTGGCAGTGGCCAGGGTAGTGGTGCACACCACCTGTAATCCCAATGACTCAGGAAGCTGAGACAGGAGGATCACAAGTCAAAGCCAGCCTCAGCAAGGCGAGGTGCTAAGCAACTCAGTGAAACCCTGTCTCTAAATTTTAAAAATGCAAAATAGGTCTGGGGGTGTGGCTCAGTGTTTGAGTGCCCCTGACTTCAATTCCTGGCAGAAGAAGAAGAAGGAGAAGGAGAAGGAGAAAGAGAAGGAGAAGGAGAAGGAGAAGGAAGAGGAGGAGGAGGAGAAGAAGGAGGAGGAGGAGGAGGAGGAGGAGAAGGAAGAGGAGGAGGAGGAAGAGGAGGAGGAGGAAGAGGAAGAGGAGCAGCAGCAGCAGCTGTTGCTATTGCTGGCAGTGTTTACTTCCCACTTTCTACCTCTTGTTTCCCTCAAATGAATAAAATACAGTAATGTACCCTACTCACATTTATAAGTGGCAAAATTATTTTTAGTAACAATGACCAATAAATGTGGGAAAATCCAAAGGATAAAATATTTGGGCAGGAATTTTTAAAAATGCTTTTGAAATGTTTAAAAGCCATAAGAAAATGCTGATTAGAGAAAAAACAGCATAAAAAAATACATGGACCATTTACTTACAACTGCCAAGAAAACAACCAAGAAGAATTAGAAGACAATATAACTGTTTTTTTTCTTTTTTCTTTCTTTTTTTTTTTAGGGTAATAGACTATAGTTAATTTTTTCTATTTTATTCTTTCTCCTTTCTTCCTGATACCTTTACTTCCCCAAATGAGCAGCTATAACATCCTATAGTGGGAAAATTGTTTGGGATGTTGTTTTTAAATATGAATGAGAGTATATGAGATCACCCCTTGGCCAAACCTTCACACCCCTGTGCCTTCTGCAGGACCCAGATCAGCACAGTATTGAGAAGTAGCAAAACAACCAAATGGATTCAGGCACCAATTTTCCATAAAAGGCCAAGAGGCAGGGAGTGAGGGGATGCCCACATATTTGTGTTTTGTTCTATCAGTCACCAGAGTACACCTGCCTACAGTCCACCACTCAGAGCTGCAGCACCCCTGCTAAAGACACCTGCATCACAGTCTTAGGAAGGCAGCAAAGAATCAGGTGCCCTGTGCTTATAGGTCAGAGATATAGGTTCTACCAAGGGTGTGTGCACCCAGAACTTCCTGGGAGCTGCAGAGGTTTAGGAAGCAATGTGCATGTTAACCATGAGTGAAATAGCTCACGCAAAACAAACTCTCTTTGCAACAAGGACAGATCGTATTGTTCTACATGTTCTTAATCAGTTTCAAATATTAACCCAGCTGGCTTGAAGTAGGATTTCAAAAGTGATAAACAATTTCCATTCCTGATAGATGTTTCCCATGACTATGTGAGAAAGGGGAAGAAAAATAATCATTAATTCCTTCAACAAACCTTTTTTGAATGCTTATGATAGTATTATGGAGTAATCCATTGATGGACTCATAGCTAAGGGGACTACTAGGAAGTGGTGGATACTGAAAGAAGTGTGACCTAGTTAAATGGAATAGGTCCTTAGGACACTCCCCTTCCCCTCTGGACGATATCTTTTCCCTGGCCCCTTCCTCTCCTCCTCTCTCCACCTCAATCTCTGCCACCCACCCCACCTGCTGCTTCCTAACTGCCATGATGTGATCACCTTTGTTCCACCATACCATTCCACGACGATGTCCTGCCTCATCACAGGCCAAGAAGCAATGAAATCAACCAGATATGGACTAAAACCTATGAAGCCAAAATGAATCTTTCCTCCTCTAGATGGATTTTTTCAGGTATTCTGTCATATCTATGGGAAGCTGACTAACAGATGGCTTAGAGACACATAAATAAAGAAGACATAGCATTTTAGAACTGAATGCTAGCTCTCTTATCTTGGCCTACAATCACTTTATAGAAAGGCTAACCTCCACAGGCTCATGAGCGCCAATACTGCAATTCTCTTTCCAATGCTACTTTCAGTGATCTCATATAGGTAGCTTGAAATCGACCACAGTGCAAGGAGTTACAGCACAAGAATCAGCCAGTGGTACATACAGATCAGGACTTCCCTCCTCCATAGAGCTGGCTGTTGAAGCTTTACCAGCACCCCACTCCAACAGGGCTCAAATGAGAGGCTTGGGTGTACCCCTCCCACTTATATCCAGCCAGTCCCTTTTCTTCCTGTGTACTAACCATACCTGACCTTTCTGAGCCCACACCAGCCTTGCTTCTGAATGTTAACCCACCCTAGTGCATCTTCACCACACAATGATTATACACGTGTCTAAGGCAAATCCTTCAAATCCTAACTCCTTCACTCAATGGCTATGTGGCCTTTGTTTAACTGTTTTCTCTGAGAGTCTATTTCCACAACAAGGCAGCATAGAGACTTTTCAGCCACATAAAACATGAATACATGTGCTCACAGGAATCTGCTTAACCCAAGGCAAAGGTTCACAAAGCTTGAGCTGGGGCTCCCTGCTCATGTGTCCATGTGAGGCAATTCTACTCTCACCCTGCACTGTAAAGAAATGATATTATCAAAGGACAGGCCTCACCAGCAATTTAAATTAATCCCATAATGTAGTCAATCTGAATTAATAAAACATCTGTATTACAGAACATGTTTATACTGAAAGTTTCTTTGAAACCTTCAGGGAATAAAATTCAATGAAATTGCTTTGGTTTTTCTAAATACAAAAACCCTTCATGTATCCAGAAACAAAAACAAGTTGAGCACTCCTAAATTGAAAATCTGAAACCTGAAATGCTCCAAAATTACTTAAGTATCTTAAGTAATAACAAGATGTCACACGTGGAAACTTGCACACTTGACCTCATTTGTGATAAGTCACAATCAAAACACAGTCATGCTACAAATATCCTATAAAACTTATTTCAACTTATTTCAGGATATGAAGCATAAATGAATTTTGTGCTCAGATTTGCTTTCTAAAATGAATTTTGTGTTTAGACTTGGTTCCTATCCCCAAACATTTCCTCATGTACATGCAAATATTTCAGAACTGAAAACAGCCAAAATCCAAAACCCTTCTGGTTCTAAGCACTTCTTGGAACCACACTCCTAAGTTTGGAGTCTGTACTTGACCACCTTACCACTCCAGAGCACCGAAATTAGCGTCGCAAAGTTACGATTGTAGAACCTTTTCAAACAAACTCCTAAGTCCTTATTATATGACAACTTGAATATCAATGTATCACGCAGCCCTGAACTACCACCATTTTGCTTTGTACCTGCCTGGCTCCAGCCCCCACAAATACCAGGTACTCTCCACATTACCATTTTAAATTTCATTTCTTCAGTCTTTACCATCTGAAGTACTCTCATTTACTAGTTTTCTACTTTGTGGCCTGTCTCCCCAACTCCAGCTGCATTTCCATGACAGCAGGGATCTAACCCATGACCCTATCACCTACACAGCAACTGGCTTAGATTCAGAGCCTAATAATACCCAGTGAACAGACCATTGGGTGAACATAGTCATTTGCTATGAAAGTGCTTCCAGGACAGCCACATTAAGAGCTCAGTCCTAATGCTGGCCCACCTCCCTCTTGATATCTGGAATAAGGAATGTCACAGGTAATGTGCCATCCACCCACAGCCCTCTCACTCAGGCTATCAAGGCCTCTCAGAAACCATCTGCTGCTGCTCCAAGGTACAATGCCAAATGAAGTGGGACATAGAGCCACTCTCAAGCCAGGCATCAGGCCAGGGTATAATTTTCCTCCTATTTCTTGATCTTGTGAGCTTTCCTAGTTGCTGCGTTGGGTTGTTTGTTTCTTCTTCTTTGGCCCCAGTGCTTCCTCTTGGGTCTGTGCCTTTCTGAGCCTGCTCAGCATGGCTTTCTTGCCCTCTCCCTTCAGCTCTTGACCTTGGAAATGGCACAGTCCTCAGGTTCTTACTAAGCAGGCTCATTAGTTGCAGAAGACAAAAGACAGGGAGGAGGGTCTCTCCCCTGCCTGCCCCCTCCCTGTGGTCCATCTGATGAATATAAAATGGCACCTTGGAGCCATAGGCTCGGCCAGGAGAAAACCAAGCAGTGGGCACCAGGGATGCCTGAAGTGCATACCCCAGTACAATAATGAGGTTTCCCATCATTCGTATTCCACTGATTTTTTTAAAAAGACCAAACTCAGATTTAGCTCACTGGCAGTGATAGAGCAACCCTTGGACACCACATTCCAAAAATGAGACCCAAGTAACATGAATAAGCCTTAATGTGATAGTCAATTAGAACCTGCTGCAATCAAGTCCTGAGAACACATTTTGTCAGCAGATTCATGACTTATAATAGCAATTTCTCTTTTAGACATGGCACTAAAGGACTTGTCCTCAGACATTTAATCTTGAATTTATCAAGAGTAAAATTCACTCTCAATTGCAAATATTTAATTTATAACTTGGTTCTAAACTTTCCCCCCTTCAGAATGCCCTTTCTTTCTTGAACAGATAGGAAAATAAACAAATATATGAGGTAAAGCCAAGTATAAAAACCACCAACCGTTAAGAACTGGAAGTTATCCCATCAAAATAAAAAGAGGGGCACAGAGGTATGCTACCTCAAAGGAGTGAGAGGGAACTTCCACTTTCCCTCAAATATATTATTAGTGATAATAATTCTATGTGTGTCTAATACATATTTATGTCTCTGTACATATTTATACACTTTCCTCTTTATATGTTTATTCTTTTTACCCAGTAAAACTTTTTTTAGAAAGTTTTACTGGGTAAAAAGAATTGCTTAGTTGACACCCAAAACTGTTAGTTCAAAATAATTTACTATCAATAATTAATTACTTTTTAATTGTTAATGTTGCATTTCATTAAAGCAACCCATTATTACATTTCTGCCAAATCTCTCCCTCTTCAATCCTAAAGGGATCAGGTGCCCCAGATAGGTACTACAGGTGTAAAATAGCTTATAAATATATCTCATCTAACAAATATGTGTATAAAAAGCCTACTGTGTGCAAAACTGTACACAGAGAGGTGGTGGGGATGCCCAGGTGTCACGAGAAAAGACAAAGTGTTGCTTTCAGAAATGTAAAGCTGTGCAGGAGGGGATATACCCATGCCATGACCCAGGAACTACCCATCACCTTCTCTGAAAATGTTTTCTTAATTAGTTGGCTAATCGTATACCTCTCTCCAGGCACTTTTTATAAAGGTCATCTTCAAGTACTTGATTTAATGTCTCATTTTATTTATAAAGTTATTTCATTGTTGAATTAAATGTCAACCTAATGTCTCTTTTCATGTGCTGAGAGAATTTGGAAGAAAATAGAATAAACTAAAGAGGAAAGGTAACTTTTAAGGTTGCTATTACTATTGATTATAATCACTATACACAAACCACTCCATGACCATGGCTTTCAAAAATACAGTTTGGTACTCTTGTCCTTAGAGGGTTACCAGTTTCCCACTTACTTTATTTGGTAATAAAATTATCAATGATCCCTTTCTAAGTTCCTTTCTACTTCTTTATATCCAAAGGTCAATTACCCCAACTAGAATTCCAATGAAAACTTCTACCTGATTTATACAAGTTTTGTTACCAGTAATGGAGATAAAGTGAAAGACTTTCCACTTGGGCACAGTTAGACTCAGATTAGTATTAATGTCTGCATCTTTTCCCCTCTATGTTCCCCACTTCTTAGAAGTAGATATTAATAATAATTTTTTTAAAAATTGATAAAATTAATGTAGTATACACAGGCCCAACCTATCACACCTCCAAAAATAAAAAAAATGTTAAAAAAATTGTTTTGAAATATAAAAATTGTAAAATTGGCCCAATATTTAACCTTTAAAACTGCCCAGCAGGTTTTTAAAATGCAAACATTGAAAAAACTATTCATGAGCTTAGATTTTCAATAACTATCATCTCAATTTAAAAATGAAACATAAAAAAACTCAAGTAGACTTTACTTTGTATCCTGGAAAACCATTTTTTTTTTTTTTAAATTTCAGGCCATTCATCCCTTCTTTGTACTTTTTTCTAAGAGGACATTAAGTTAATTTTGTCTCATTAGGGCCAGTACATTCCAAAGAAAATTCAGTTTCCTGGAATCAAGGAATGGCATTCCTAATTTTTTAAAACTATTTTCATTTAAAGCCCTTTTTAAACTAATCATAATAGTTTTAAGACCAAAAATAGCAAACAAAACACCCCAGGTAAAGTAAGTATAAATTGTAATTACCTTTTGCCTGGTCCAAAGTCCTCATCTTCAGGCATTTCAGCCCTTTTTAGCATGGCCCAGCTGTCACACCTGCTTGCCACAGCAGGGAAGCTGAACAGGGTCTTTTCCAGAATAACTCAGGGTCCAGGGAGAAAAGCCCCAGGAGTGAAGATCTTTCCTTTTCGGGGTGGAAAAAAAGCACTCCTCCCTTACTCCGAAAGTTGGTGTTTACAAACTTCCAAAATGCTGCCACCAGCCTTGAATGAAGCTAAGCGCGGGGTTATTATGACAGCCCCTTTCTAAAAATAAAGAGGTCACCTCTTACTCCCAGCACTTGACAGGCAGCTGGGAGCAAGCGCTGCCCGGCACCCAGCATTTTCCCCACAGTCGTGTGAGGAGGTGTCACCACCCTTACAGGATGACTTCACCGAGGCCAGCCTGCCCTTTCTTTTTTTTTTTTTTCCTGGTGTGACTGGGCACCCACCAAAGGTAGAGCAGCTGCCAGGCGGTTGCAACTTCACCCTGAGCTATCAGATCTCCTCCTTCAAGTCACAGGAGGGAGTTGGAGAGCAGAGAGAGAAATGGGCTGTACCTGTGAGAGCCCAGACACTTGGTAG
Organism: Ictidomys tridecemlineatus; assembly: GCF_052094955.1. NCBI lineage: Eukaryota > Metazoa > Chordata > Mammalia > Rodentia > Sciuridae > Ictidomys > Ictidomys tridecemlineatus. The sequence goes on from NC_135477.1 coordinate 228,158,058, forward strand.
CTTGAAGTGCCTGGCCACTCAGCTAAACAGTCCCTGACTCAAAAAAGAGAAAGCAAAGTCCATTGAGCAATTTGGTTTGGGGGGGATATTGTTTTGTAAGAAAACCTTTCTTTGGGTCATTTAGATCGCTCAACTTAGGGTGAGCAGGGTTCCTAGCCTATGTGGCTGTGTGGACACAGTGTCTTCTCCCCCAAAGCTTGCCCAGTGGTCAGGGGCAGCCGGACACAGAGCACAAAAAGGCTGCGGGTCTGGGTATTTGTCTAACTTGCCTCCACATCGCATGGGGGCTCTCAAATCACTGCCACTCTCCTGTGCTGACCTTTTTAAAGCCTAAAGTTAAAAAAAAAAAATTAAAAAAAAAAACACTTCAAAGCTTCTTGCTTCCAAAAAGCCAGTAAAGATATTACTGAGATGCTTTTAGGAATCAACCTGAAAAATTCAACAAACACCTTGTAAGTAACCATTTCTCTTTCTCTGACTGGGAAACATTGGAGAGGCAGAAAGCAAGACCTAGTTATTAGGAAATAATATACTTTTTCACTTTTTCATGTTATTGCTAAACCTAGCACAATACTTCTCTTAACTGTATTTTACATGTTATATTCCTCAAAGTGGTTTTCTTGATCATTTAAAGAATCGAAACATCACAACAAATAATATAGTTATCTGCTTTATTTTGGAAAATGCTAGCCATTTAGTGAGGTGTGCACATCACAATTAGAGATTTGTCTAAATGATTCCATATTTCATACAAGACCTAGTACTTTAGACACTTCAAAGCCTAGGTCCTATGGGTTCAGTTACTCAGCTGTAGAACCCAGATACAGAGACCTTGAAAGGAAACAGTCATCAGTTCTGCAGATGGGGGCAGAGCAGGCAGAGACTCCTAGAAACAAAGCAACGTTCTATGTTGTTAGAAATTCCAGGGGTTTGAAGAATTTTTTAAAAAATGAAATACTGAAAATATTATCCATGATAACATCTTGACACTTGCATTTAACCTTAACAGCACAAAATACTAATTGTATTATCTCTCTGTCTGATCATATCCCTTAATTTTATCTTGTGTTTCTCTTAAGCTCTAATTTTTACCACTTTTTAAATCTAAATGAAACTTAACTATTAGATAATACAAACTGAATTGTCATTTATTTATTTATTTATTTTTAAATATTTATTTTTTAGTTATAGTTGGACACAATACCTTTATTTTATTTATTTTTATGTGGTGCTGAGGATCAAACCCAGGGTCTCACATGTACTAGATGAGCACTTTACCGCTGAGCCACAGCCCCAGTCCCCTGAATTGACATTTATTGATAAGTGTGGTAACTGGTGAAATCATACCATCACCATGAACCATTCACTATATTTCCCTTCAGTACTCTACAGATTTCAAAATTGCTTGCTCTAACTACAAATTCTCCCTTATATATAGCTGTGACATTCACAAGGACAAGGTAGAAAGGAAGGACAACATGGGTAACAAACACCCGAGTGTAGCTGCATGACTGAGCGTGTTCCCACCAGGCTGTACACATGACTTGTGCACACAGACATGGCCTTCCAAAACTGCTGGGGACTAAGGTTCTAAGGGTTCCCTCACCATTGTTGACCTGATATCTAGTGGACAGTCAGAATTTTAAAAGCCCTGAAGCCCACTGAAGCTTATTCAGAGATAAGCCCACCCAGATATTCAGAGCTGAGACTGTGGCCCAGCAAAGTTAGGCATCCCATTGGTGACAGCCAGCAGCCTCCAGGTTCACGGTCCCTTGACTGAGTGTTCTTTGCCTCCTCCAGGCAAAGATGCAGCAGAGCCCACACACTCTAGCCAAAGCCCACGTGCACACACTTCTGAGGCTTACACTTTTTTGTGTCCACACTTAACAAATCAGTGTGCATTTGATTTTGGTAATGTACTTTAAATGGAATTTTAAAATCTTTCTTTGCAATTTTATCATAGAGCATGGTCTAAGAAAAATCACTGCCATTTCAAAGCTAAATGTCTCCTTTTTGTGATGTCCTTTTCCTCTTCACACAATCATGGCCTAAGAAGTTTTGTTTCTATCTTTTCTACAATCTAGAACTTTCTATGAAGACACTAGGATGGACTCCCCTTCTCTTACAAGTCAAAGAGCAATATGAACAATGAAGGGTCAACTAACTGCTTATGCTATTGTACAGACAGGGTATCACCTCATATCCCTTCCCGATTTTGCCAGTTAACAGAAATCTCAGTTTTTAGCTGTATGTGTGGTCTTCCAGAATAAAGACTAGATTTCTTGGCCTTGTTTGAGCCAAGTAAGGCCTTGACATTGAATTTTGACTGAAGGGATGTGGGAAACATTAGGCAACTCCAAGAATCTTCCTTAATGAATGCCTGATTCATCCCCTTCACCTCTTCCATTTTCCTGATAGATAGAATGCAAACATGATGGCTGGATCCCCAGAAGCTACTTTGGAGAAGAGGTGACTTGTGTGATGGAGACCCAAGATGGCAGAGCTCAAGAGAAAAGAATCCTGGGGATGACAGATGTTGAGGATAGTCATCAGTCACAGACACATTCTACCTCTGAGCTTGCAGGTGAGAGAGAGATAAGGTCACTCATGTCACTGTTATTTTGAGATCCATTACAGTAGTCCTACCTTAGCCACAGTTTTGCTTTTCATGGTTTCAGATACCTGAGTTTAACCATGGGCCAGAAATATTAAAATGAAGAATTAAAAAAATAAATAACATAAATTTTATCTCACACTGTCCTGTCTTGCCCTGTCCCACGCACAACCTGAACCAAAGCTTGCTCCAGTGTGTCCAGGCTGTGTACACCACCTGCCCATTACCCACTCAAGAGCCGTCCTGGTCATCAGATGGACTCTTGAGGCATCTGCAGGGACTATGTTCCCTTGTTTCACTTAATAGTGGCCCCACAGCATGAGAGTAGAGATGGCGGCATTCCAGATATGCCAAAGAAGTGGCAAAGTGCTTCCCTTAAGGGAAAAGGGGAAAGTTCTTGATCTAATAAGAAGAGTGGGGGAAAGAATTATATGTTCAGGTTGATAAGATCCAGGGTAAGTTATTGTCATCAATCTCTTATTACACCTAGTTTATAAATTAAGCTTTATCATTGGTACATACATACATTTAAAAAAAAAAAGTAGAGCACACAAGGTCTACTCTCAGCTTCAAGAATCCATTGTGGTCTCAGAGTGTATTCCCCACAGATAAGAGAGGACTACTGTACTCGTGCCCCAAATTAATCCTAACTAAACTATTTCCCCCAAATATAAGCAATGACTATTAAAACAGAAAGGAGAACTGGAGTTGTAGCTCAGTGGTAGAGCACTTGCCTAGCATATGTGAGGCATTGGGTTCGATCCTCAGCATCACATAAAATAAATAAAGGTCCATCAACAACTGAAAAAAATATTTAAAAAAGAAAGAAAGAAAAGGGCACAGGCTTCCACCTCAGGTCACAAGGTGAGATCAACCTCTGTGTGTGAATGAAAGGATGGATGCCCCCCTTGCCTGGTCCCCACATGGTAAGATTGATTCCTGACGACAATCCTAGTAGTCGGTGGAGTTTTTGGTTTTGTTTGGTTTGGTTGTATTTAAGGTGTCTGCTATAGAAAGGATCCAGAACAGAGAATTAAATCACAAAGGTAATAATTTTCATAAAAGAACTTAGAGTAAAGACAGTAGTGACACAGGAGCTCTACTCAAATATTTAAAGTGGCTCCTGCTAAAGAATGATTCAATCATACAGGGCCACAGAGGGCAGATCTGAGATAAAGTGTGGGAAATTAAAGGAGGGAAGATGTTCAAGGTATTCAAGCCCAGGGGGAACCTATTCAAGAATTCTGGCCAGGCGCAGTGACATATGCCTGTAATCCCTGTGACTTGGAGGTTGAGGCAGGAGGACTACCAGTTCAAACCAGCCTGGGAAACTCAAAATAAAAAGGGGTGGGAACTGGGGGATGCATTTCAGGGTACATACAGTATGCTTGATTAGGACCTGTGTTCAATCTCCAAAAAAAAACAGTGACTGCTGAAAGAGTTCCAGAAGGGCCCCTGCTGGCTGGCAGCCTGATGGAAGCCAAGCTCCAGGACATCCCCTTGATTGTAAGGGACAGGCCTGGGAATCCTGAGCACTGGGGAGCAGAGATGACTGAGAATCCTCTAGAGCTGCTCTTATCCAAACCTATGCCTGCATGAAGTTCCTGGAGATCCCCTTGAAGACAGGTGTCTGTGACCAGGCCCCAGGTTCAGGCCACACCAAGCATGTTGCACAGGTACACTCAGAGCTCACCTGGGAGCAGCCTCTGAGGGGAGATGAGAATGGACAGGGCCTTGAGGATAGATTGAACCTCCCTGACTCAGCTATAAATACCCCAGGATCCCCACATCCAACAGGAAGACTACTCTGAACTGGGGTGTGCTTCAAGTGTAAAGGAAAGACATCTGCTCTCACCCTGTGGCACACCTGGCTCCAGCTGCTGGCTTTGCTGGCTACTGCATGACCTTTTTGAGAGGTTCCCACCTTCTTGAGCTAGTCTCTATTGTTAGGTTTTGATCCCCTGGACCACAGTCCTGATGGCTGGATTAAGAGTCACTGACTCACTCTGTGTGAACAAAGGCCTCTGCAGCCACCTCACATCCTACCCTGAGGTACAGCCCCGAGGAGAGTCAGGCCCAGAACATGCAAGGCCTACTCAGGATCTGTGGGTGGTAGCAGAGTTTGTTAACTCTGAATATACTGATATCAGGGATTTTCAACTAATGTTCCCCTAGAGGCCTTTTTAGAAAGTTTGACCAACTGACCACTACTCAGAATTTGAAGTAACCTACCAACCCATCACTCAACCAGTAGACATTGACAGAGAACCTTCAATAATACCAAAAATAACAAAAACAGCAGCACTCCAATGCTTGTCATTTGTTCAACACAAAGTGTTTGGTGTGCAACAGGCAAGATCCCTATAAACTGGGGAGTCCCTGAGGCAGGGACAGTTTGAGCACCTCACCCAAATTCACCCAAGTGGTGGCTGCAGAATCCACACCCAGGTCATCCTTTAACATAGTCTGCTAGGCCATGCCCATGTCCTTGGAGAAGAAAAATTTTTGAAGAATGGAAAAGCAAGCAACTGAGACATGACACCATAGGGCCTTTTCAGCAGAAGGGAAACTAGTTTAAATTCTATAGCCAGGAATGTGGGGATGTGTAGCAAGAAGAAAGGTGGCTGAGGGAGCCCAGAAGGAATCCTGCTGGCTGGCAGCTATAGAGCAAGAAGGCTCAAGTGTTGATGTATGGAAAACCACTAAGAGGTCGGTGCTAAGGTTAGAAGGTGTACCACCAAAGTTTTCAAATTCATATGTCGAATTTATTGACTAGACTTTTGGGATGTTATTAAGATCAAAGACATCAGGGTAGGGCCCACATGGTGGCATTAGTGGCTTTATTAGAAGAGAGACATGAACTAGCACACTGGCTCTGGCTGATCATGTGATACCCTCCTCCATGTTATGATGCAGCATGAAGTTCCTTCATCAGATGCCAGTGTCATGCTCTTGAACTTCCCAGGCCCAGAGCCATGATCAATAAACCTCTATTCTTTATAAATTACTCAGCCTGAGGTATTCAGTTAAACCAACAAAAAAGTCTTGAAAGGAGGCCGGGGTGATTATACATCATCTGGGGAATTAACAGGATGAGGAACTTGGTCAGATATTGAGGAAGGATCAAATATTGACAAGAAGGGATTTTTGCTAAACCAACCCGATAGGAGTCTTTCTAAAATTAGGCTTTTGAGAGCTTGTTTGCACATAGCCCCATTGAAAAGAATCTCAGAGGAACCTGACTAGCGTCTAATCAAGGAGAGTTTTTGTCACTTCCCAATAAATTTTTTCTATTAGCATTTAGTGCTACAAAATGCATGGACTCTCCCGAGCTGCACCACCCAAGATGGTGGCCACTAGTCACCTGTAACCACTTAGCACTTAAGATGTGGCCACTCTGAACTGGGGTGTGCTTCAAGTGTAAAGTACATGCTGAATTTTTAAGACCATGTACGAAAAAGAAGAAAGATAATATCTCATTAATTAATTTTTATATGGATCACATGTTGAATGATAATATTTTGGATATATTGGTTAAATTATGAAAATTAATTGCATCTCTTTCTTTTTTGCTTTTTTAAAAACATGGATACTTGAAATTTTTAAGTTACATTATATTTCTTTGGCAGCATAGCTCAAGAGCTTTAATTCTATACCAAAATTGTCTAAATTAGACAAAATGAAAATTAGCAGCAAGAGCTAATTGGCTAATACAATCTTAGGAACTGTTTCAGAAACACTTCCAGAATTCCTTGAAGAGATGGAGAATACAAAAGGCATCAACAGGGTGGGAGAAAGAAGAGCCCACAGGACATTTATACTTTCAGCATTTTTACTCAAAAGTATAAAAATTTTCCTTCTCCACCTTTCTACAGCCTGACAAAGTCTTCTAATGATACTGACCCAAAATTTGTTTCTTATGAAAATCCGAGTATATATTATACAAGCACTTCACAACAGTAGAATGCAGGCGTGACATTAGTATCAAATCCAACATATTTCTTAAACTGAGTGAAAGAAAATGTTCTTTTTCCCTAAGATAAAAAAAATCAAAGGATTAACTTTGCATATACATATGTGGTATCAATAATGCCATTCAATAATGCCATCTGACTAATAATCACTATGGGAGCAATGATACCTTCTCTCTTGCTTTGCAGTTGGTGGAATCATACTGAGACTTACCCTGGATCAGTGGTTTTTAAAACAATACAAAGTGTGTTGTGGTTTTCCCTTTCAAATGCAATGTTATGCCAAACTTAATATATAAAAGATACAATCACCACCAAACCAAGAAGAGTTGTAGAAGGGTAGAGGGCACTGAATAGTGGCCTCAGTTTCCCAAAGGAGCCCCACTGTTAAATTCATGGAAACCCACATACAAAATAACAGTTTGATGACAGTGGCCTAGATCAGCCAGTCAGCCAGAAAAAAAGAGAAAGCAGGAAACCTTTTTCTCAGTCTCTTCTCATAATAATTAAGATAAGACTTAACCCAGTTACCCATTTTATCTTTTTACCTTTTTTAAAGCTTAGCACATGGAATGTTTCCCACAAAGTTCTTTTCATCCCAAAATAGCTAGCACTCTAAAACCAACACACTGAGCTTCTGAAGCTTCCCACCCCAAGCTCTGTTGAACTCCTCCATTCTTTTTGGGTGTATCTCCTATATTCCAGCATTGGAGGTAGGGCCTAAAGAGAGGCAACTGGGTCTAGAGGGTGGAGCCCTCCTGAAGGGATAATCTCAGACAGTGGAGGGGTTGGTGATGACCAGAGTACATTAGTTATTGAGAGAGAGGGCTCTTATAAGAGCGAGTCTGAGTCTGTACTCCCGCTTTCTCTATTGCATATGCTTGCCTGTCATTCTGCCTTCCACCATGTTACAGTGCAACATGAAGGCCCTGGCCAGATGCTGTCCTATGCCCTTGGACTTCCCAAGCCTCCAGAGGTGTGAACTAAATCAATTTCTTTCCTTGTAAGTTGCCAAGTCCATGGTATTCTGTGATAGCAACAGATCATGAACTAAGGTAGTCTGCCCTCCCCTTCCCTGTTCTGTCTGGACAGTTCCCAGTTACACCTGCGTTCTGGTATAACTATTAACAATTCCTTTCACACTCAGCTGTGCCCCTGTCTAGGCCTAACATTGTAGGGTAACCCAATATATGCCCATCTTCTTACCCTGCATTGTCAGAACTTGCATTTTATTCATTTGTATTGAATTGTCACATCTCAGTCATCACACAATTTGGTCTCAGTTAGGACCCACATGGAGCTACATTCTTGCAACAGACTACTCAGTTTGGCCCCTAAATCCCTTTTCACACCTTTCTTGTTTTGCCCAAGTCACACTTATTGTTTCACCGGCCCTTGTTGTGGTTGAACTATTCCCCCAAGAAGTGATGTTGAAGTGAAGCTCTGTGGAGATCATGCTGTGGACAGAGTACAACAGCCACCAGAGGGATGCTGGAGAAGCCAAGTGCATACAGTGAAAAGGTAAGAACTGGAGGATGTGAGGAAGGGAGGGAGGGGGTGTGAGGAAGGGCAGAGACCTGGGAGAAGTCAGACACAAGTGGGAGAGAAAAGGGACAGCAGAGCCCTGGGGAAGCTTGCCAGCCTCCAAGAGCTGTGGTCTTTTCCAGGGATAGCTTGTCATGTGATCTCTGTGGTGGAATACTTCATCCTCTGGCTTTCTGATCAAATATTATGTCTCTTAATAAAAGTTCATTGCAGGCTGCTAATTTTTGGCCTGTGATGTCTGGGAGATAGAGTCCATCGAAAGAGGAGGTAAAGCCAACAATATGCTGTTGGCTGTTCCATACAGTGGTGTGGCTCCAGAAGGGTGAAATAATAGTGAATGAAGAAGTAGAGCAGGAAGTGACTGGAGGCAGAGTGTAGGAGGAGCCTCAGGACACAAGAGTGGAAGAGGAGGCAGCTTGGCAACAGCTTGAGGAAAGGGGAGAAGAAAATTGCAGGTGCTGAGATTCATGCACATGCCACCCCGAATCACAGATCTGTTTTCTTGTCTTGTTCTGCGATTACTGAGACCCATCTCACTGCACTGAATTTGCTCTCTACAAACCTGACTGTGACTCCCTCTCAAAGGACTTGTTGGTCACCTGGGACTGGCTTTGTTCCCACTTGCTCACTCCTTCTGTCCTTTAAACATAGCTAACGCGCCTCTTCTACAAGCCAATTTCTTTGTTTTTCTCCTCCTTCCCATCTTTTTCCTATTCATACACTCACCCTGAAAAAAACTTCCGTAAATCTCCTTCAGGAGCTCAGACACCTGCAGAAACCAAATTTCCCAGGGTGTCAGAGTGCCCAGTTGGGCCAAGCTGCTATCCACAGAACACACCTGTTCCTGCCTGATCTTCCTGCTTTCTTTCTACTGAAAGCTCTTTTCTAAGGCTGAATGTGTATGTGAGGGGTGAAGTTTCTTGACAGAGAATCTTTTGTTCCAAGAAGTTTAGAACAAATAGCCCTAGAGGTGAGAGGACACTGGCCAATTGCCCCACTCTTAGAAGCATAAGGAAATGAAAATTCTCCAAGTCCAGAAGTCATACAGACAGAGGTCTTTGTGGATAGTAAAGATAGGAGTGTCTCAGTGAGTATGACATACAGCTCAAAACAAACCTTATCACCTGAGTTTAAAAACACAATGTGACATGGGGCAATTCTGTTTAACAATGGGTTGATTATGTAATGCTTTGGTTACTTGTTGATCTTGCTTATTACATTTTGTTGAGGTCAATGCTAAAAATTTTCATTCTTTGAGTAGCAACTGATAAGAAGCTTCTTGTCTATACATTTTCCCATTATTTTATAAAGAAGCTAAACTGAAAGGAGATTTTTTCAGCTCAACAACTCTAATAGCTCATCATTATTTCCATATTCATTTTGAGGGTGTGGTTCAGGTGACAGAAAGCCTCCTCCAAGTCTGTCTTTGCCATGGGCCACCTGGCAACATTGTGGCCTGGTGAGCTCCACCTGCTGACCCAGCCTTGGATGAAACATCCTCACATGCTGAAGGAACTTCTCCGCCGGATACTGGGGCTTGGGAACTGTGCTCCCAGATCAACATCCTCCAGCCTCCAGCCTCCAGGCATTTCCAAAGTGGAACCAGCCCCTTTGAGGGATTTGCTGAAAGAACAGCAGGGTACCTTCCTGATCTGAAAAGTGGGAAGGAGAGGGCTTTAACTTAAGAAGCCTCATAAGTGCTTCTCTTGAAGGGCAGATTCCTCCAATAACCTAACATGCTAATCCTTCCTATTGCCACCATCACCAACAACCTGTGACTCTCAGCAACGTAGCTTATCTCCTTAGGCCACTTCAGGGTTCCAAATAACATAGCAACTTGAAGGTGTCCTGTATGTGGCCTCATTTCTTCCAAGTTATAAACAAAACCTTTCTGTCTTCATCCATTTTGTGCTGCAATAACCAAACACTTGAGACTGGGTAATTTAAAAAGAACAAACACTTATTTTTTACTTCCGCATGCTGGGAAGTTAAAGGTCAAGGGGCCCACATCTGACAAGGGCCTTCCTGCTGCATCTTCCCATTGTGTAAGGTAGACAGGTAAGAGAACAGAGAACATGCCCCAGTGAAAGAGGAAGGAGGCCAGCCAAGCTCATCCTTATATCAAGAAGCCACTCTTGGGGCTGGGGATGTGGCTCAACCGGTAGTGTGCTCGCCTGGCATGCGTGCGGCCCGGGTTCGATCCTCAGCACCACATACAAACAAAGATGTTGTGTCTGCCAAGAACTAAAAATAAATATTAAAATTCTCTCTCTCTCTCTCTCTTTAAAAAAAAAAAAAGAAGCCACTCTCTTGGTAACTAACTCCTCCCCTGATTAAGCCATTCTCCAGGGAAGAGCCTTTGTGACCCATCACCTCTTAAATAGGTCCCATCTCTCAACACTGTTACTTGAAGATTAAGTTGCCAACACATGAATTTGGAGGACAGCTTCAAACCATAGCACCCTTTGATGATAGCACCCTTTGATGACTAGGAAAAATCAGTGAGCTTTAAAAAACAGTATAACACAAACCCAGCACTTGAATCTTAAAGAACCTCAGCAGAGAAACTAGGTCCAGTGAGCCCCTACGGGTGCTATGCCTGATCCCCTGCATAGGGGTCCCCGTCACAATGTCTTATGAACATTTCCTCCAGCAGCTGTCTCCTATTTCCCGGGAGCCTACATAAACTTGTTTTAGTTTTAAAAATGTTCCTTTTTGAAAGCTATGGATTTTTATAGAAGAGTTACAAAAACAGTAAGGAGAGCTGCTATGTATCCTTCACCTGGTTTTCTGTGTGTCAGCATCTTGCATTACCATGGTACAGTTGTAAAAACTAAATACCAACACTGACACCTTCCTATGAACCAAACTCTGGATCCCATTGCATTTCACCAGGTAACACCTTTGTTCCCTTGCAGGATCCCATTCAGGGCACCACGTGGTGTTCAACCATCAAATCTACTGAGTCTCCAATGGCCTAGGCGAATTGCTCAGTCTTTCCTTGGTCTTCGTGACCTTGAGAGTTTTGAGGAGTATCTTGAGATACCCCAGGTTTGCATTTGTCTGGTGGTTTTCTTAGACTACACCAAGAGCTAGAAGAACACCATGAGAAGTGTCATTCTCGGCACGTCAGGGGCTGCAGGACTTCTCACCGACGATGTTCATTTGATCACTCAGATACAGTAGTGTCTCCAAGGTTTGCCCACTGAGAGTTACTATTTTTTTCCTTTCTACATTCTATTTTTGAAAGCAAGTCACTCAATCCAATCCACCCTTACAGAGTGAAAGTGGGTGGCGAAGGGACCAAACTCTCAACTCCTAAGAGCGGAGTATTGACATAGTTTGGGGTTCTTCTGTATGAAGAAAGTCCGCCTCTCTCTTCCACTTCCTTATTCATTCAGTTACCTACCAACGTCACCTCTTAAAGAGGTGACCTTGCACTCTCGTTCTACTCCAGCCCACAAGGGTTGCTTTGTTGCTGCAGTCATTCCAACTGCAAACTTGCTTTAGCTCCAGCCCTTGGTGTGAACTAGAGGTGCCACCTCTGCCTCAGTGTTGCTCTCAGCACTCTTGGCATGGCTCCCCTATCCTGGCCTGACCCTGTCCCACCCTCTGTAGCTAAGCTCTGAATGAACCACAGGACCCCAAGTTTTCTCTGAGACTCCCACCCAGCATAAGTACCAGCCAAGCAGCAACACCAGGAGGAACCCAGAAGTAGGGTGAGTGGACACAACAGAACCACAAATGTCTATGCCCCACATCTGCAGCCCTCTCCATGAACACGTGACACAGGAACACATGTATTCCTCTCAACACTGTGAACAGTGTCCACAGCACTGAGCAGTGTGAACCACTTCCAACGTGTTCTCATGAAAGCCATGAATGACGAGCTGCCATTTTCTCTCACCTTGATAACTCTCTAAGACTTAAACCGTGTTCATATTTCCTTTGCATGTATGCCATTAGTCCCTTACCTTTCGTGTCTCTTCTCTATTTTAAGTATTAGAGGAAGTCCATGGTTTAAAAATAGAAATGAGACTTGGCTTCTTTACGTGCACCTACTTTTAGCATCAAACCATGGCAACGTCATACACACAGGGCATCATAAATTTTCATGGTGGATTCTCACTGCCAGAAGCCACTTTTGACCTTCTGTGAATTTTTTTCTATCCAACTTGATTTCATATTATATTTAATGAGACAATGAAATCACTAATCATGCTCCAAATTGTAGAGGGTGGTGACCTGTTGAAGACTCTTAACGACACAGCTCCTGTGCCCCTCATAAGCAGTTGAAATGTAAACACTGCCTCAGTCCTAAATATAAGTGGAGGGAAAGGGACATGCTGTGTCAGGAGCTTTAAGAGAAGCCAGAAAACAGTGTGTCCACACCATCTGTGACAGATACGGGGGGGGGGACACCATGTTTACATGCATCCTGAAGAATGATCACTGTCCTCCCCCAGGAAAGTGCAACTGGCCTCATGTGAGGAGACAGACCAGGAGGCCCTCCCAAAAAGGAGAACAGACCGTTCCTAGTTTTTCACAACCCATAAGTACGAACCCTAAAGGCAAAGCAAGGCTCCCCTTTGGTGGCTCAATTGAGGAATAAGCATAAGCAGATGAGATGGCATCTTCTGCAGCCTGCTGAGAAGTCGGGCCGTGGACTCCTAGGTGGGCATGGTAGCCATTCACGTAAAAGCTGGGAACGAGAGCCTGAGAAGACGCTGAGTTCCCAGGTGTGTTAGGACTCCTCAGGGAAAGAGGACCAAAAGGATTTTCATACAGAGATATTAACTTAAGGAACTGGCTCATGAATTGTGAAGGATGGCAAGTCTGTAGTCAATAGGGAGGCCAGCGAGCTGGAAACTCCAGCAGAAGTGGCAGTCCTGAGTCCGAAGGCCATCTAGAGACAGAATTCCTTCCTCAGGGCACCTCAGTCTTCACTCTAAAGGCTTTCCATGGACAGGAGAAAGCCCACCCACATAATGGAGGGTAATCTGTGTTACTCAAAGTCTACTGATAAGCTAATCACATCTGAAAAGTATCTTCACAGCTGCATCTTGACAGGTGTTTGGTTAAATGAGTCCGACACCACAGCCCGGCTGAGTTTACACACAGATTCGGCCATCACACTAGGGTGGTCTCCCACTGCTGTGGGTTTCAAATGGATCAAGGAGATTCTGTAGAAACACATGTTCTGTTTTTGAGAAAAATCAACGAATGTTGACCTATGGGCACACTGTTGAGCAGACAAGAAAACCCAAATGTGGGGGGCTGTCATGCTGAATGACTTGCATTTTCCTTCCCGTGATTAGTAGAGGCTCTGACAGTCACTTTCGTAGTGACATGGTCACTTTCGTAGTGGCCTAAGACGCTGCCCCATCCTGGAAGTAGCAGAATGTGTCTTCATGCATAGACATGGCCTCCTGCAGCCCCAGGGGTCGAGTTACCTTACCTGTCCTTGTAACCCTGCCCCTCTTAACCTTTTTTGGATGGAACTTTCTAAAGAATGAAGGTCCCCCTGATCAAAGCTCACTCCCAAACATGCTAGCTCTCTCTCACCAGCCTTTTTCCTCGCTCTCCCATTTGGGGAGCTTGAGGCATCCTGAAGCTTGATTTAAAGGTAAAAGGTGTGTCTGTGTTTTATTTGGTATCCCAGAAAATTCACTTTAGTTAGCAATCTTTAGTTTAGCAATCTTTAGTTTAGCTGCCCGCGCTGGTCGGGGGCGGCACCCAAAGCCTCATTAACTCGTCAAATATTTATTGGAAGTGTATTCTGTGCAGTTTCCATGCAACGTAACAGGTTAAAGGACCAGCTATGGCATCAGTGGCCTGGGTTACGTGGAGGGGCAAAAGCAGGAAGGGGCTTACAGACTCCATTCTCAAAGGCTCCTACCTTCATGACCTGGGAAAATGTCGAACCCAGGGTAGATGTTTCAGGGATAACTAACTAAAAGGGCCCTGAATTAGAAGGGAAATTGGCATATTCCGAAACAGAGTCTAGAAACCATTAAGAGAACAGTCTGGTTAAAAGACAATGGCAGATGAAACACAGGAGGTCCACTATTTTAATTTTAGTTTGCTTAGGAAACACATGTCAGTTTCTGGGAGTCAGACACTGATCTGATGCTTCTATTTATATTAACCCATTTTAACATCATGTTCCACCCTGTGAGAAAGGGATAACTCTTTCACCAGGGGGGTGGTGAAAGAGTTGTTCCTCCAGGGGCAGGAGGCACTACAGGGACAGCTCACAGCTTCAGCCCTCTTTGGGTACCATCTTGGCTAAAGGAAACTAACTGCCTCTCCTAAAGTCACGCCTCCATCCAGAGCCAGCCAGCGACTGATTAGCGCAGGAGAGTAAAAGCCAGGCTTCCATGCCCCAACTGGGGACAACTCCACAGGGCTGTCCCAGCTCCAGGGCTCCCTGTGTGTCTGGAGGCCCTTATAGGGACTGTTGTCACAGCTCAGCTCTCCCAGTGTGCAGTCCTACTTCCTCTTCCTCCCCTCCTGACAGTGACAAAGCACACCTCACTACAGTTATTCACCTCCAGCTCAGAAGCTGCTTCCTGGGGTCCTTAGACAAACAAAGCACAGAAGGCTCTTGCCCAGGGCCCAAGAGCAAAGAGCCAGTAACTGCGGGAGATGGGATTCAAACTCAGGCCAGCTAGCTTCAGGGTGGAAACCTGGTTTTATAGGGCTCTTTGGAAATCAGGTTTCACCTTATCAATCTGAACTTAAAGGCAAAGTTTTTCTGATTTTGTTTTACTCAAAATTATCCCTCAAAAAAAGATATGGTTGCATGTTTGTGACCTTACAAAATGTGTCATGTACCAGGGCTGGCTGAGCATTCAATTTACTCTGAATCAGAAAGCACTGGGGAAGGAAAAAAGGCAGAAATGGCATCAATCAGTGCCAGTTTGAGAGCCCTTAGATGTCACAGAGGCTACCTGATAGAATTGATGATAATAAAAATTTAAAAGTAAGAAAATTTTATTACAAATTTCATAATTATTGGAGAGGTGAACTCACAATTTAAAAGGCTACATAATAAATAAGCCTTTCAAAACTTTCTTCAAAAGTAATATAGTGTGTGCCTGTATGAATATGTAACAATAGATCCCACCATTATGCAGAATTATAATCTACTAAAAAAATGGGAAAAAAGTGATATATTAAGTGGTCATGTGATAATGATTAATCAAAATACTTTATAGCTCAGTACAATTTTTAACAACTCTAATTTTTTTTAAAGTGCTCTAGCTCAACAGTGAAGACAATTTTTTCAGGAAGATGTGTTAAGACTCAAAAATGCCCTACTCCCAATAAATCTGGCATAAAAGGATAAAAGGAAAAGCAGAATTTTAAAACTAATATGTGAATAAGGTGTTTTTATATAAACACAACTAAATCAGCAGGCAGTAATTTTAGAGAGAGAACAATTGGCATGAACAGAAATTGTGACTTTTAAATTTCTATTCCTAGAAGCCCATACAAAGTGGCCACAGATTCTCCTAGAACATGGCAGTGGAAAGAGCTAAGGGGACAATCATTTCATGTTCACGGTCACCTTATGTAGATTTGCCACAGATCCAGAGATTGAAAAGTTTTCTGGAAAGAGCCAGAGAATAAGAGCATCCAGTCTGCATCCAGATGGCCTCTGTCACAGTGCCCAGCTCTGATGCAGAGCATGAGGGCAGCCACAGGCCACGTGCACACATGGGTACAGACCATAGCCTGCGCCTGTGCTCCACACATACCTCCTACCAACTTAAAAAAGCATGTTGCCTATCTAGAAACTGATTTTTAATACTATCTGGGAGGAGCTACATACTTCAAACTGTTTTCACATGTCAACACCTAATTTGGTATCGCCATCCCACCCAAGAGACACAGGGGTTATTCTGCATCACTATTCGCCAGCAGCTGAACCCTGGTGTAAAACAAGCATTTGGATGTTAGGATTCCAGCCATAGAGCTATTTCTTGTTCACATCCTTAGGCTATTAATTCAATTAAGTCCTATCACTAGGAATGGAGATGAATGTTATCATTCTTTCTTTGGCATGCTTTATTTTCAAAATTTTCCTTACCTATGGATTCCTTTTGTAAGCAGGTAAGATCTACAAGTAAAGAACAAAGTCTGATACTCTCTTTAAAGATTGACAGATGAAAACAAAGTCTTGGATGCTCTGCTTGTGCGTCCTGTTGTGGGTTGTACTTTGTTATTGAGGCCATTTAATATGAAAATATTTATCAGAAGGGTCACTGGAACATCATTTCCAAATCAGTAGCTGACAAGAAAATAACTTATAGCTGTGTTTCCTAGACCCAGAGGGTTTGTTTTTTATTGCATTGGCTGAGTCTCCGGAAAAGATTGCATCTTGAATTAGCAGCTTGACTTTGCTTTCCAGATAAATATTGTGTTGCTATGACTGAAATTGCCCTGCCACGTGGGTCACCCTGTCATATAATTAGCTTCTTATCATATCAGGTGCAGATCAAAGGAGCAGCACTTGCTGTTAATGTGGTAATTCAACAAATCAGAAATGCTGTTTGCAACTATCAGCATCTGATTTATTGTCCTCACCATCCCACAGAAGGCTCTGCTGTGGTTACTTTGTGTCACTGTTCAACAGCAAGCTTCACCTGGTGTCAACCAAACATTTGGGTGTTCGATTCTTAGTTCTGTTGGCCAGTTTGGCTAATTGTTTTCACAGCCTTAAACCAATCATCGCACCTTGTGTCGGCCAAATCACCGCAGAACGGGGTACAGCGTGACATTTAACTCTAGGTGTCTCTTTGGTGCATAAATACTATTCCCAGGCCCTTCTCATCTGGGCCATCCTGCATGGTTGCTGGATTACTTTTCAGCCTCTTTCAAAGAGAGTCAAGTCCAAGTGACGCCTGATGCAGCTTGACCAAGTACAAATAGCTTTGCCCTTCACCCTCCAGTCATTCAGTATAGTCCCCCTGCCCAGGAGGCCAGACTGCAGCAGCTCCACTTCCCCTCTGTGTTCTTCCTCTTGTCCCTCCCTCCTTGGGTGTGGACTCTCACAAACGTCCCCCTGCTCATCTCTACCTCCTATCTACTTCCAGGGAACCCACCCTGCCTGTAAACCTCTTCAGTTTTCAAACTGTATTTTCATCTCTGTACAATTGTAACTCTGCCTGAACAGACCACCACTAAGGGGCAGCGCCTCTGGCTTCCAGGCTTCTCACTGTTGTGGGCAGAGTACATGTGCTCCCAGCATGCCAGGTTACTCCAGGAGCTAGCCAGCTTCAGTTCTGATGCTGGCTCTACAACCTACTGGCTCTGTGATCTTGGGGAAAGTTACTCAACCTCTCTGAGCCTGTTTCTTCACCAGTAACATGGTGACGACTATACTTCATTATAGTTGTTGTGAAAACTTAAAAACATATGAAAATGTATGTAAAGTAGATTAAGTAGAGGATTGAAATAGACTGAATATATAGAATGCATGTAAATGGAATCCTATGCAAAACACAGAATGGTGCTTGGCATACTGACTGTCCTGCTTATGTGTCTGCTTTACCAAATACCCAAGAGAGAAGGAGAATGAACTTCCGTTTTCCTTTTTGCTGTTTGCTATCACAATGATCTTTCCTTTCTCTGACTTCCACCAGATTTTTAACAGAAAGAAAGCAAAGCCCCAGAAAGGAAGGAAGGGAGGGAGGGACAGAAGGAGGGACTGTTCTTTCGTTTTTAGTGGCTCCCTCCTGCGGGCCAAGTGTCCCCTTGAGGACAATGACAACAGCAGCAGCTAAGGTGCTCTCACTGGGTGCTAAGCTCTCTATGTTGTTTTATATAATCCTCACAGTGAGGAAGGTGTTCTTACCCCCTTTTACAGGGAAGAAGACTGAGGTTGAGAGAACTGAAGCAACTAGTCCAAGGTCGCAGGGCCTATAAACGGCTGAGCAATGGCTATTTTATTTCTCTTGGATCATCCATGGCTTATAGAACCACTCTCCACTCCTCACAGATGCTTATTAATTTCACTGATTAAAGTGTCATTAGACTCATTCAGCAACAACGTGTTCATGGCCAGTCGCAGGCCAGGCACTGGGAGGGCAAAGATGAGAGATGTATGGGGCACTGACCCAGATGGAGTCTGGTGGGGACACAGACAGATGGATGAGCAATTACAAAGCACAGGGCTCAAGGCCACCAGAGCAGGGAAAGCAGAGGGATACGGAAATGTGCAGACTGAGCACAGAACAGTCTTGGAGGGGTGAGGTCGCTGGGGAAGGGGACGGTAAAAGACTCATTGGGTTTGGAAGGGGAGAACTCCAGGTAGAAGCCAGACACAGCCCACAGCACATCTGAGGACCTGGTGGGGAGAGGAGAGACAGAGCTGAAGGGGGCACAGGAGGTCCCAGGTACTAGGCTTAAACAGGAGATTCCTGTAACAAATCAGGCTGTGGGCTGTGGGTGGTTCCCTGTCTTTCACAGCCCATGGCCTGAAGATGTGGTATCTCACTTCTATGTTCCTTTACACCAGCATTAGTTAGACGAGGTCCAGGAACATGTCAAGCCAACTGGGGCTGTGCCCACCAGGCAAGGCGCTCAGGGGGCCAGGATGGAGGAAAAGGACCCAGGATCTCCTTGGCCTTGGAAATCTTCCTCGAGTAACAGAAGCGTGAGGCCACATGTGGGAATGAAATGATATTTCCTAATACCCAATGCAGACCCAATAGTATTTTCTTTGTTTTTGCTCTTTTGGTGATTTCCTGCTGGAATGCAGGTGAAAAAGGGAAAGATGAAGCAAATTACCAAGATGCTATTTTTAATTTTTACAAAGTATGCCTCTATTATCCGCACAACTTTCCCAAATTCCCAGTGCATGTAGGTAACTGCAGGAACTCTCCACCTCGAGTTAGTCTTGGGAGGCCAGCTGGGTTCCTTGATAGTTTAGAAAGCAAGGATGCTAATAAACAAACAGAGCTCCTGTAACATAGCTCATGCAAAAGACTCTGGTGAAATTTAACACAACAACTTTGAAGACAAACGATCTAGAAAAATCATTTCATCCCTCAAAATAAATTGCAAATCCCAACAGGCACAAATGTAAATTAATACTGTTTGCTATCTTAATGTGGGATATGTGGCCCTTTGGAAAGAGCCAGGAATATCCTTTCAGGAAGAACATCCTTTCAGGAAGACGCCTGCCCTGGATTCTAGACTTTAGAGCTGAAGGAAATTCACAAAGGACCTAAATACATACTCTAGGGGTTGATAATATAAACAGCATAGGTGGACCTAACATTCTCTTAACTGCTTGGCCCAGGAGTCTAATGACAACCCCATTCCTCCCATTTCTCAGGAGAGACACCAAATTTCAAGTGAGGAAGAAATAAGTCCAAAGGCAGACCAACCTGGACGTCTCCAGGCCTAAGCCTTTTCCAACTGAAACTCAGGAATGGACCCTTCCATGGTGACCAGCAGAGTTCCAACAGGAAGCTCCTGCCTAAATGCTTTCCTTTAAGCCCACTTTTCTCATTACCAATTTCTAACTCCAAGTATGACCAGAACGCATCTGGCTGGTAGAGCCCAGGGTGTGAGCTTCTGCCCTTGCTTCCAGGGAGGCTGGAAAGTGAGCTCCGCCTCTGTTTTAGAAAGGCATGGATTCAAGTCAGAGAGTTCCCCTTCTCAGGAAAGTCCTTCAGAAGATCTGGGCAGCCAAAAGAATGACACATGCTCCCCTCTATCCAACTGATTTACGACAAGGAACGTTCCACCACCAAACCCCCAGTATCCGAGTATGTTCAGAGGAGCCGAGACGCACATTGTGTGAGAACCGTATCATCCCCACACTCTAAAGTGACTGGCTGATTTGAGCGGTGTGGGCAAGCCCAAAGAGGAGGTCCCCAAGGTTATCATCCTTAAGTGCAAAGGGCTCCCCACTTGTCCAGCCTCACCTAGGAGTGAGGCCATGCAGAACAGAGCAGAGGCAAGATTACCATCCTTACTTGAACAGACCTCACCAAGGCCGGAACAATTAAGTGATAATGTGTGACTCAACCAGATGGGGCAGCCTGGGCACTTCTGCTCCCGTCAACACTCACGTGTCAATTCCAGCCAGCTTCCACCTTCCTTTCCTGAATGTTCACAAGCCTCTTTCCACATGAGGCTCCTAGCCTCTATTTTACTAATTTGCTAAGAGTAGAAGCCCCTCAGAATTATACTCTGTGCCACTGATGGCTATAGAAATAACATATCTCTGCCAAACTTCATAAGGAAATGCCTTCTACTACCATTTTTCTTCTTTAAGTGATAGTCTCTTTTGCAGGAGCCAGATCAGTGGTTCATTCAATTATTTTTATTAAGTACCAGGCACTGTGGTAGGCCCTGGAGACTCAGAGGTAATTAAAAGAGACATGATCCGTAGCTCATGGGCTTCTAGGATCAGAATGCTTTATTTGATCCCCATGATGCCAAGTTCAGAGAGCACCCTCCGCACACAGGAGCTGTGGCTATTGGGTGCATACTGTATTGGGCGGACACAGAGTTTACCATGTGCATTGCCTGGGGCACATCTCACAAGAACACACAAAGCAAGAACTCAATGAGTTCTAATCTCCTTTGGAGCCTACCTCCCTTCTGCCCCTAGAAGGAGTAAGGCTAAGTTCCACTCACTTCCCTTGTCTTGCAGGTGCTAGGGAGACGGGTCACAACTTTCAGGCCAGCTTTTACCAAGGAAGAAAGCTGCCTTTTTCCAGAGGTGGCATTGAAACTAGACAGCCCTCCAAATGACTCCCTGAGACAAGCTCTGCCAGAATGCCCTGAGGTTGGATTGTGTTGAGAAAAGCCCTAATTTACTCCTATGTCTGCAAACACCAAGAGTCTAATTACTCATGGTGACCACAAGAGTGGTCAGCATGAATTGCCAACCTGGTCCGCCTCCTGGACCCAAACCCACCACATGTCAACACATTTTAACTCTCTTCCCAAGGAGCCACCAAGGGCCACAAGGACACAAAACAAACACCTAGCTCCCATTCATTTTTCTGAACTCTCTGACATTTAGTCTCTGGTCCCATCCAATAGGAAACACGAACTCCACAGATATGAGTGGGAAAGTCGTGAATTACGGTGGGGTGATACAGCTATTTGCCAACAGGCTGGAAATTGGTGCAAGGCATGGATGGCACCAAAGTCAAGGGATGACTGAGACCAAATGGAGGTTAGGGTTGGGGTGCTTCATGAATTTATGAGATCCCAAGTTCATCTCTTGCTTTTGCCTCACAGGAACAGTCTGGCAGACTAAAATCATGTCTTTCCAACTGCTTGAGGACCATCAGAGACAGACTCTTAGCGTGGGGAAGAGCATACTCAAAGGCCAAGAATGGGCCCTCTTTTGCAACTCATGCCACCATAGCTGGCAAGAGCTACTGTCTTAGTTCATTTTCTATTGCTTAACAAAACACCCGAGACCAGGTAATTTATAAAGAACAGAAGTGTATTTGGCTTCTGGTTCTGCAGATGGTTAAGTCCAAGAGCACAGCATGGAATCTGGTGAAGGCCTTTTTGCTGCGTCATAATACGGCAGAGGGCATCTTATTGCGAGATGGAGCAAGAGTCTGGGTCTAGCATGGGTTTCACTTCCTCCTCATATAATGCCCCTAATGCCATCATGAAGGTCCCACCCTCATGACCTCATCTATCCCTAATTATCTCCCCAAAGCCCCACCTCCAAATACCATTAACACATAATTTGGGATCACATTTCCAAAACATGAACTTTCAGGGAAACACATTCAAACCGTAACAGCACCCACTGGCAAGGGGGTTAACAAAAGGTCCCCTCCCTAATCCCCACTTGATCAGCCTGGCCCCATGTCAATCCCACCCACAACAAGAGTCTGTGTGAGTCAGAAGCACAAATCAAAGAGCTGCCCCATTCATGGCACCCCTACCAAGGGCCAGGCACTGTGCCAATCATGTTTTAGGCTTCTATGTACTTCATCCTTCCTCTGACCTGACGTATACACCACTTGCCACATATTAAAAGGGAAGAAATGAGGCTTTGAGATCTTGAGACTTGCCCAGGGTCAGGTATATGTCAAGAGCGAGAGCTGGGTTGAAACCCTGCCTGAGCCTTAGAGCCCATCCTGTTAGTGATTCATCTCTAAAAGGGAGGACCAGGCACGGGGGCTCAGCAAGACACCTGCTGCAAACACTGCCCCATGTAAAAGTACAGGAGGTGGAAGTGGACTGTGTATGCTGGGTCGATTTGGCCACAGATCAAAGACTTTCATTCTTTTTAAAGGAAAAAGGATGATGGGAGGCAGATTTCTGGGTGGCAGAAGGAGGGTCTGACCCTGGCATGACGCCACTCCCACACAGGGTGCCCATGTTCACAGCCTGTAGTGGTGGCCTTCCCAGACTACCCTCTCATCCTGCATCAGGGTCCACAGCTGTCAGAGCCAATATCAGGTGCACAAAGCCCATGTCATGCAGGAATTCTCAGCTTTCAAGTCTATTCCAGAACCACAGAATCTGAGTGGGGGAAGGAACTAGAATCCATAGCCAGCACCCTTCATTTTACTGCAGCCCGGAAGGGAGAGTAAAGGACATCTGCCAGGTAGGTCCCAAGTCAGAACGAGATCTCCAGAGCTGTGGTGCAACCCTGGGCCTTGGAGAAAACGCAGAAACGTAGCCCCTCGACCCCACCCATCTTGTCTAAAACGAGGAGCAGATGGCGCCTGGCTCTGGCTGTGAGGACCAAGTGCCAGCCTCAGAGGGACAAATGAAGAGACACTGGGGACGGGAGGAGCCTGTGATGTGACTACTCCCAGCAGCTGCAGGATTAGTGCTCGCTCCTGGCTCCCCTGGGTGTCTTGCCCGTTACCGTGGAAGTGGCTTCAGATCAGGGGCTCTTCATGTCTCAAATAAAATAAGGAAAAGGACAGACGGCGGGGATAAGGGGGGTCACTAAAATGAGCCGAACGAACAAACACAGATGCTGTGTTAAATGCCACATGGAGGATTAGAGATAATCCTCCCCAAAGCGCAGTGAGGGTGCTGCTCTTAGTACTCCAGTCTATCCTAACCACCACGTCCCTGCCCCCCAGCACAACCACAGGCCTTCTGAGACACTGGGGACCTCACCGGCCAGTTGGAGATAAGCTCAGAATTGCAAGGAACAAAGGATTTGGACTCAAAATAAATCTGAGCAATGGTCCCAAGAATCCATTACAGTCTCATTTTCTACTCCCAGATATTTCAGAGGTGGCTCACACATCACTAAGGGATTTCAAAGAACTCTGCCTCAGAGGCCATTCCCTGAAAAGGGTTTCACTTAAATGACTAGGGACACCCATCCAGAGGGGCACACCAGGGAGGAAGGAGGCCTACCTGCTAGAAATAAACAAGGAAATAAACAAGCTATTTTGTTTCTGTGCTCACGTGCTCACCCCCACGCCAGCAGGCAGAGTCCGGAGCATTCAGTGACTAATCAGCTGATGGGCTGGGACACACACCCCTGAATGTCATCAGAGTCCAGGCATTCGCACCAGGAATCCAGAAATAAGCTGTCACCAAAGGGACGTGTGCCCTCTGGAAATAATTTCCAGAACATGTTTCGTAATCCAGGGCTGGGGACAGAGCGAGCCAGGAGACAAGCAAAGGTCAAAAGGCAGCCCTACTCCAGCCTGGCCAGCCGCGGGGCAGCCTCCTGCCCACTCCCCTCACTCACTCTTCTCCCTGCCTGTTGTCACATCCAGAGCCCCAGGGTCCCTCCCATGGAGGGTCCGGGCATTGGGCCCTGCCACCACCTCAACACCTACAGACAGGTCTCAAGCGATGGCAGCCGCTGTCATGGCTTCCTTCTGTTTGCCTTGAGTGTGTTTTCATTAACTGTCAAAAATCAGTGAGGAGCTGATTCACCAGACATTTAGACGTCAGAAGATTACTCGTACCTATTCTCCACTTCGCAAATGCAACTGAGCTGAATGGCATGATTTAAATCTAATAATTTTTAAAGCAGTACAGCCTCCTTGTAGCCAACGGGAAAGCCATTTTAAATGAATTAAGAATTCTTTTTTTATCCCCAGCCCTTCTTTTATATTATATTTAGAGACAGGGTCTCACTGAGTTGCTTAGGGCCTTGCTAAGTTTCTGAGGCTGGTTTTGAACTTGCAATTCTCCTGCCTCAGCCTCCAGAGCCACTGGGATTACAGGCATGTGCTACCACACCCAGTTGAAATGATTAGGAATTCTTCTTTTTTTTTAAAATATATTTTTAGTTGTAGTTGGACACAATATATTTATTTATTTTTATGTGGTGCTGAGGATTGAACCCAGTGCCTCAAACGTATAAGGCGGGCTCTCTACCACTGAGCTACAGCTCTAACCCTAATTAGGAATTCTTGAACACATTCCAATTAACTTTTAAATGTAAGGCTTATTATTATCTTATTTATATTCCTGAGTGCTTTTTGTTTAAGACACAGGATTCGGCCAATGATAAGAGTAATGTACCCCATGGGCTGGGGATACAGCTCAGTGGGTAGAGTGCTTGCCTCGCATGCACACGGCCCTGGGGTCAATCCCCAGCACTGAAAAAAAAAAAAAAAAAAGTATACACACTCCATGAGTGATTCTATCAAAAGTTGTTCTTTTGGAACTGTTTTTTGGGGGTTTGGTTTTGTTTGAGTTCACACTGGGGCCTGGTGTATGCTAGGTAAGTGCTCTACCACTGAGCTACACTCTCAACCCTTTTGGAATATTTCTTGATGAGGAGCTAAAAGTCCAAAATGCATTTCTTACATTAAGCCTGGATCCGCCAACTCAAAATTACCAAGACGACCAACATCGATCGCCACAGCACTTTCATTTTCTGTGGCAATGGTCTCTACGCTATTGGTGCATGTGTAAATTTCCTGAGAGCAATCGATTATCTTATTAGCCTTGCTGATTGAGCAGAGTTATCAATAAAGCCAACGAGTAATGAACTTGGAAAAGGAGATGGCATCTCAGTACTGCATCTCAGTACTTCCTGGGAGCACATGGGTGACGAGCAGGTTAATGTTGCTGTCACAGGAGAGCACCCACCCTGCACAGGTGCACACCAGGGCTAAATAGTGCTTTCACTTCTATACAAATTCAATGAGCACAGGAAGGACTTTAAGACAGAACCTGGGGCCCTGCGAAGACCCAAACAGGAAACCACAGGTCTCTCTCACAACAACCACAGGCCTCTGAGCCCCTGGGCACAGCACAAAACAGGACAGGGATGCATAACACACTGTGACCACATTCTCTGGCTGGCTGACTTGTCCCATGTGTCTATGAAACCATGGGGGGAGGATTTGTCAGGTGGTGATTCAGGCCAACTAATGGGGAAGCCCCCCCCCACCGCCATGCAAGGATTCAGTCAACAGACAAGCATTATTCTGCTGGAGAGGAAGACCCCAGATGAACAGCAGCTTGGTCCTCCAGGGTCCTCAGAACTTCAGGCCTGAGCAGACATGACTAACATGTATACTTCGTTTTTTTACTTTTTGCAGTTCTGGGGGTTGATCGAGGGCCTCATGCACGCCAGACAAGTGGTTTAGCACTGAGCTACATCCCCAGCCCTTAGTCACATTTTTTTCATATTTATATAGTGCTATGATCTGAATGTTTGCATGCCCCCAAATTTCATTCGCTGTATTACAACATATACTATCCTATGTGAGAGTATGAAGAGGTGTGAGCTTCAGGGAAGTGACTAAATCACAAGGACTCCACCCTTGTGAATGGTATTAGTGCCCCTATAAAAGATGGTAAAGGGAGCTGCCTTGCCCTTTCCCCATGAAGACACAGAAAGATGTCACCATCTGTGAGGGACAAGCCCTCAGCAGACACTGAATCTATACCTTGATCATAGGCTTCCCTGCCTACAAAACTGTGAACAATAAATTCCTATTGTTTATAAATCACCCAGGTTAAGGTATTTTGTTATAGCAACCCAAGTAGATTAAGAAAATAACCTAAAACAAACCACCTCAATTTCACCCTTGACTTTGCTCTTTAGAAACACAACTATTAAAAAATAGTATCCAAGTTTAAAAATAAAAACTAATCTATATATCTGTGTCAGCCTGATTTTCACTACTATAACAAAATGCCTGAAGATGGATATTTTTATCATTATTATTATTATTATTATATTATCCATCTTCAGGCATTTTGTTATAGTAGTGAAAATCAGGGGCTCATTTAACAGTTTGGGAGGCTAAAGTCCAACACTGGGTAAGCCCTTTGGTTCTTCCCCTGGTGAGGGCACAGCAGCTGACAGTTTCATGACCAGAGTACATGGAGGAAGGAGATACCATTGTGCCAGGCAGGCAGCCAGAGGCAGAGGGAGGGACCTGGCTTGCTTGTCTTACAACAATGCTCGCTCAGGAGGACTAAGGAAGGTTCTCTTGAGAACCACCTGATGGCTTGCCAGGCTGGCTTCCCCAGCCACCTCTCACTACCCCCCCTCTTAAAGGCCCCCCACCACACTGAGGACCCAGCCTGTAGCACATCTGGAGGCCAACCACACCCATCCCAGAGATGCCTGTGGTGGAAAACAGCAACAAAAAGATGGTCTCTAATGACTCAGAGACGCGATTATGCAATTGTTCTTTTTCTATCTGTGTCTACAAGTCACGATGAGGGCTGGGGGCAGAGCTACGTGAAGTTTTTAAATGACAACTCTGTCGAGGTAGAATTCACATGGAATAAGTGTCCACTTTTTTTAATATTTATTTTTTGGTTGTAGTTGGACACAATACTTTTATTTTATTTATTTATTTTATGTGGGTGCTGAGGATCGAACCCAGGGCTTTGCATGTGCTAGGCAGGAGCTCTGCGGCAGAGCCACAACCTCAGCCCCTAAACTGTGTCCACTTAAAGCACAAAAGCTGATGCATTTCTCATGTTTACACTCATGAAATCACTACCACCATTAAGACACAAGCAATCCCAATACCACAGCCCACCTGCCTCACCGCAGGCTCCTCAGCCCACCCCTCCCTCCAGGAGGCAACCACTGCTCGGCTTTCCAGGGAGAAAACAAACTGCTCAAAAATAAACAGTGATTTTGGATGTTCTGTAACAACAGAAATGAATCTCTCAAAATAATTATGCTGAATGAAAGATGCCAGGCCAAGTTGTATGGTATGAATCTGTTCATATAAAAAAATTTTAATGCAAACTTATTTATAGAGAGAAGGTAGATCAGTCTTCACCTTGAAAACAGGCAAAGGGTTTGGTTTTTGTTTTTATGACAAAACAAGAAAGTCACTCTAGTTTGGATCTTGAACCTCTCCCAAATGGTCCCATGTGGAAGGCTTGGTTCCTAGCTCACAGTACTAGGAGGTGGTGAGACCTCTGGGAGGCGGGGCCTAGGGAAAGAGTTAGGTCACTGGGAATGAGGCCTGGAAGGCGATATTGGGACCCCAGCCTCTCCCTGTCTCTCTCTCTGCTTACCATGAGGTGAGCAGTCTCCTCCTCCATGTACCCTCACCATGATATACCAAGTCCAAAGCAGCGATGTCAAGTCACCATGGTCTGAAATCTCTGAAACTGTAAGCCAAAATAAACTTTTCCTCCTTATAAGTCTTTTACCTCAGTTATTTTGTCACAGCAATACAAAGCTAACACGAAAGATAAAAGCCACGCCAAATAAACTCAGCTCACAGCTCAGGCCTACATTTGTCTATGAAACTCCAGGGGAATCTGGAGAAAATCATTTACTCTCAAGAGTAAAAGGCCCATTTAATTATTTGGACTAAAAGAAATACATGCCGTATCGCATGCAAAAGATACAGCAATATGAAAAGGTGTCAGAACTTGCTCTGGAATTATCTGTAGACAGTTTAACAAAATTCCTGCTAGCTTCTAAACAAGAAAGTCTCTATCTCTGTGTTCTCAGACATGTAGTTATATTGACTGCTATCCCTGTTTCATTTTAAATGGCTTGATTGATAGATAATAAACTGCATATATTTAAAGTGACATTTATACCCATGGGACTATCACCAAAATCAGCACAGTGAATAACTCCATAATCCCCCCAAATTTTCCAGTGCTCCTGTTAAATAATCCCTCCCTGCACTAAGCCCTTCCTTCCAATGCAGAGACTGATCTACTTTCTCTAAACCAATTTGCATTTTTAAGATGTTATACAAACGGAATCATACAGTAAATACATGGCTTCTTTCATTCAGCATAATCACTTTGAGATTCACCTCTGCTGTTTCACTTTCCAGTACATCAATAATTACTTTTTATTTTTCAGCAGCTTCCATTGTGTGTCTGCACCACCATTGATTCCTGTCGCCTGTCAGTTTCTGGCTATTACAAATAAAGCTGCTACCAACACTCACGTGCAAGCCTTTGTGTGGACATATGCTCTCCTTTCTCTTGGGCAAATCCTACCAGCAGAAGCAGCTGAACCATGTGGTAGGTGTATGTTTATTTTTCTTAATAAGTTGAAAGCCCGCTTTAAAGAAGGGCTGTGCCACCTCACCTGACCTCCATTGCCACTAGTAGCATTTGAGGGTTCCAGTCACACCTCAGCCACCAACAAACACCAGGCCTGACAATCTTTCTAAATTTTAGCAATTCAAATAGGTACAGTGGGCTCGTACTGTTGTTACTTCAAAGTTCTAATGTCTAATAATGCTGAGCGGCTTTTCACATTTTTCTCCTATGCTAAGTATCTTGTCAAATCTTCTGTATTCTTTCAATTGGGTTGTTTTCTTATTAATTTTAAGAGCTTTTTTATATATGCTCTGGACAGAAATCTTTTGTTAGATATATGACTTTTTAAACATTTTCTCCTAGCCTGCAGCTTGTCTTTCCACTCCCTTAAAGAAAATCTTCCTAAAGATTTTTAATTTTGGCTGTTTTGGCTGGAGATATGGCTCAAGCGGTAGCGCGCTCGCCTGGCACATGTGCGGCCCGGGTTCGATCCTCAGCACCACATACAAACGAAGATGTTATGTCCACCGATAACTAAAAAATAAATATTAAAAATTCTCTCTCTTGGGCTGGGGAGGTGGCTCAAGTGGTAGCGCGCTTTCCTGGCATGCGTGCGACCCGGGTTCGATCCTCAGCACTACATACCAACAAAGATGTTGTGTCTGCCGAGAACTGAAAAATAAATATTAAAAATTCTCTCTCTCTCTCTCTCCTCTCTCACTCTCTCTTTAAAAAAAAATTCTCTCTCTCTCTCTCTTTAAAAAAAAAAAGATTTTTAATTTTGATGAAGTCAAATTGTCCTTCTATGGGTCAAACCTATCATTTAGAAGTTTTTTCCCAGCTGGGCGTGGTGGCACACACATGTAATTCCAGAAGCTTGGGAGGCTGAGGTAGGAGGATCACAAGTTCAAAGCCATCCTCCAGGGGCTGGGGCTGTAGCTCAGTGGTAGAGCATTTGCCTAGCATGTGTGAGGCACTGGGTTTGATTCTCAGCACCATATATAAATAAATGAATAAAATAAAGGTCCATCAATATATAAAAATTCTTTTAAAAAGCCAGCCTCAGCAACTTAGCCAGGTCCTAAGCAACTTCGTGAGACTCGGTCTCTAAATTTAAAAATAAAATAGAAAAAGGGGTAGGAGGGATGGGGTGGAGCTCAGTGGTTAAGCATCTGAGTTCAATCTCTGGTACCAAAAAAAAAAAAAAAAAAAAGGAAAGAAATAAAGAAATCTTCCTAACTCAGAGCTATAAAGACTTTCTCCTATGTTTTCTGCTAGAAGTTTTATAGATTTGTGTTTACATTTAGGCCTATGTTTGAGTTAATTCATATATGTGGTACAGGTACCGATTAAAGTTCATATTTTTACAATTAGATATCCAATTTTTTCTAGCATTATTATTCCAAAAGTCCATCTTTCCTCCACTGACCTGACTTTGGGCCTTTGTCAAAAGTCAGGTGTCACGTACACGGGGTCTCTTCCTAGACACCCTAGTCCGCCTGCTACGCGATCTTCACCACAGTGTTCTAGGAAGCCTACTCACTTGTTCTAGCCAATAAGGAAACTGAGGCTAGAGGGCAGCACTGATTATTCCGTCCTATGTGATTTCATCAGTGCTACATCATCTACTAATACTACATCATCATTCTTTGACAAGTAAGGAGAAATTTATGCCAAGAAAAAAAATAGTTAATATGACAGATCAACCCAATCTTGCTAAAAATACAGCCTCATTTTGGGATGAAAGCAAGCTTTAAACCTACTTAAGATAAGCTTTTAATAGCAAAAAGTCTACCTTGACTCCCCAGCATCTGGAGAGCCCCAAGGTCAGGGGTTCGTCCCTCCCAGCTGAGGTCCCCACGGGCCTCGACCACTGCTAATCCCTCCCTACACACTGACGACACCCACATTCCACTTGCTTTCCAGTCAAGGGCATGTGATGAAAACATCTTAAATTTTGTTTTTAATTCCTAACCACATCTTTATTTTCTGAAATACTATTTAAGAAGCTATGTCCTGGAGGGTGGGCTGGTGGGGGGGGTGGAATACATGCTACTTGACGTGGGATGCAGTAGAAGCATTGAGGCCAAGGCTGCTGTCGATGGAGAGGAGACAGGTGAGTGCTGAGGTCTTCCCTCTGTCACTTTGGTCAAGCCCCAAGCTTTGCTGCTCTTGTCTAGTCATCACTGCCTCGTGGAGCTCCCTGAGAATGGATTAGGTAATGCAGAAGGCACAAGGCACAGTGCCGGCCAGGGGCTAGGCTCTCCGGGAGGACGGTGGCTTGAGCTCTTTACCATCATCATCATCGGCACCCTCCTTCTCCCCACCCACCCCACAAGGCCCCTCGTTGGACTTTAAGTTTCCTGCCATTTTCCATGGGTTCCTGGGGAGGATTTAAACTGCTCCTGTTCTGGGTCACTTCCTGGTCCCAGTGCCCTGCATTTCCTGCTTAGAGCTTCTAAGAGATGTCCTGAATCCAAATAATAATTCCTCCTCGTGCTAGATAGAGAGGATCCCTGTGTTGTGTGGCGTTAGAAGCTTCCAAGGAAAGACCGTAAATGAGCCCCTCAGGCCCATGGCTCCACCCGCCAGCTGAAGGAGTCCAGGCCAGATGCAGCACTGAGCTATGACAGGATGCAGCTCGGCATGGCGGGTGAGCTGGAGACCCCTCTCTCAGTGGGAGATCTGAGCAAGTCCACTCTACACTTGCCACCGAGAGCTTAGTGGTGGAACCAAGATGGAAACCTCAGGAGGAAAGAAGAACACTAGGAAGTAACCAAGTTCCTTTAATACATCTGTTTGTCCACTGTCCAGATCCTGATGTCTCATTCCTGAGACAAACACTCAACCTCTGAAAAGACACAAGTCTCTAGAGGCAACGGGTCATTTTTCTATTTTCCTAATTATAACAGGTGATGGAAAAATAGGAAGAAAACAAGGTGACAATGCAATTTCCATAAAAATGAATGCCAGACTCCAATGCTGAAGTAGTAGTCAGTGTGTACAAAATAAAGCTGGCAGCCTTCTCCAGTCATCCCACACTCTACCTTTTTTCTTAAAATTATCATTTCGATGAGCAAAAAGGAGTCATTCTAAATATAACCATGGACTTTGCTCCCCCCAAGGCCTGAAGTACCAATGAAAACTTTTTCTGATGATGTAATGCTTCCAGTTATTTTTGTACTGGAGACACGGGCTGTTTCTTTATGTAGAGCAAACAGCAGTGGAATCTCTTTAGAATGGTTTGAAAGGTGAATTCACACGGTTTCGACTAAGCCCCACAGTGCGCAGCTTTCTCGTTGTGCTCCACCTTGTGACTCCTGACACCTCCTCCTTGTGTTCTGACATCAAGGGAAAGGGAACGAAGCCCTGACACACAGGTGCTGCGCATCCTGCAGAGTCCGTCCCGTGCATGGCAGGTGTTCAGTAAGTGCTGGGAGAATGAATCCTCTGGCTGGAGCTGCAGACTCCCACAAGGAAGGTGGCCCCCAAATTAAGCAGGAATCCAAAATAGCAGGTCCACCAGAGACCAGCAGGGTGATTTGGAAAGCATCACCTCCCTTTCTCTATTCACAGCCCCAAAGACGACATTCACTAAGTGTTTTATCCCCTTACAAATATCTCCAAAAAATCCAAGTGAAGAATTTCAGAGTCAGGCCGAAAATAAAAGATACTTCATCAAGGGAAAACACAGACGTTGGCAAACTGCTCAACAGAAACAGTGAACCTGGTTTCCACATTCACTTTCTACTCCACTCCTGCAGAGCCCTGAACTAAACGCCCTGTTACCTTTTGCTAAAAAACCATGAGTGTTACCAACAATGAGAATTTAATTACAATAAAAAAAATCAAGTTTTAGCAGGATTATTTATGCTCCGTGTGTGTGTGTGTGTGTGTGTGTGTGTTTAGTTCCCTTTTAATGCGTACAATGGGGCCTTTCTAAAAATATAAAGCAACATGATGTCTTCAGAGTCACACTGCAGCTGACATTCCAAAGTCCTTTACTTCTGAGCATACAAACACACACACAAATGCATCATTAGGATTTCAAATTGCCAACAATTTTATATCCCAAAATTATTAGTGGGTAAAATGGTACTGGTTTTGAAAGAGGGAAGAATAATAAGACTGAGAAAATTCCTTAAAATGGGTATTAGATAAAACTATAATCATAGCAAAAAAGTTCAAGCAATACCTGTAAAAAAAGGGATCAGAAAAAAGTATTTAAAGTAGCTATTTTCAAAGATAAATGGAACCGTTCACAGAGGCACAGGCCTATAATCCCTGCAGCTGGCGAGGCTAAGGCAGGAGGATCAAAAGTTCAAAGCCAGCCTCAGCAAAAGTGAGGCACTAAGCAACTCAGTGAGATCCTGTCTCTAACTGAAATATGAAATAGGGCTGGGGATGTGGCTCAGTGGCCAAGTGCTCCTGAGTTCAATCTCCAGTACCCCACCCCCAAAAAAAGTTAAGTGGAGGGTATCCAGGAGTACTGGTGGTATACACCTGATGTCCCTGCTAGCAGGGAACCTAAGGCAAAAGGGTCATTTGGACCCAGGAATTTGAGGCCAGCTTGAGCAACATGGTGAGATCTATTTCAAAAAAATCAATCAATTATCAATAGCGAGATCAGACTCAGAAGTTTATACCCTGTAAGTAAAAATATGTATTATACACACACACATTTAAAAAAAAAACTATTCTGAAGAGCTGAATAGTTTGAAAGGCACTGAATACAAAATAAAAACCTGTATAACTACATGAAAAATAATCCCATTTAGTAATTTAAAAAATCAATGCCAGGTTAAATTATGAGGCACAATTTTTTGCTGCCTCATTGTGATGTCTATCACCCCACTATGACCTCATGTCGCAGAGATGAATCTCCCCCTTCTTAACCAGGGGCTTGGCCATGTGACTCTCTCTGGCAGACTAGACATGAACCAGTAGAGCTTGAAAGTTTGGCCTTGAGCTCTTGCGGTCCTCCTGCCTTTGTCCTTGAGAATACTATGCCTCAGGTAGCATGTTTTATGCCACAGAGAACTTGGTTTTGGTTACACAGCAACATTGGACAATGAGTCCTTCCACAATTAAAACATAATGATAATAATACATGGAAAACCAGGGGGTCATGATGCCTGCATTGCCAAGCCTGTTTCTTGGTGGTCTCACACCCATGGCTGATAAAGAAGAATTTTAAGGGATCTTGAAACACTGTGTTATAAGCTTTGACCAAAGACATTTTATACAGATCCACACTATGGACCTCCCCAAGTTCATGTGTTGGAAGCTTGATTTCTCTGTTCTTGCGAAGGCATTGATGGGAATGAAATGTCTACGCCTGTCTACCCATAGGGAGAACTATGGGGAACTTTTGTTTGATTTTACAGGCTCAGATGAACCCTGCCTTGAGTCTCACCCATATCTGACTTAGATGAGATTCTCATCTTTGGACTTTTGAGTTGGTGAGTTAAGACTTTGGATCTATTGGCATGTTTGGCGGGATGGGGTATGCAAGTGTTTTGCATGTGAGAAGGTCATGAGTTTGGGAGCCAGCGACAGAATGTATGGTCTCAGTGTGTCCCCCAAAGTGCCTGTGTTGGAGACCTACTCCTTCTGCCTTCATGAATGGATTCATGTTGGCTGTCCCTCTGGCATGGGTCAATGTCACTACCATGGGAGGGATTTGTTATAAAAGTGAGCACACCTCCCTGGACGTGGGCTCTGGCTATCCATGTGGTGCCTTCCACCCTGCAGTGGGGAAGCCACAAGGCCACACTAGAGGCAGAGCAGATGTAGACACCGTACTCTTGGGCTTCTTACTCTCCAGGAGCCAAAGAAACATCTGTTCTTTATACATTACCTGGTGTTGCGGTTGGACCTTCTATAGGTCCCAGAGGCCCACGTGGTAAAGGTCTGGTTGCCAGCCTGTGGCACTATTGGAAGGTGTGGAACGGCCTACTAGAAGGAAGTCACTGGGGCCTGTCCTTGAAGGGGACACTGAGTCCAGTTCCCTCCCCTACCCCTCTTTGCCTCCCACTGCCATGACATGAACAGCCTTCTCAAGCATCTACTCCTACAGAGTTTACTCGTCTGCCAGCCCCAAAGCAGCAGTGACTATGAACTGAAACCTCAGAAACCATGATCCAAAATGTCTTTCTTCCTTCTAAGTTGATTTTCTCGGGTATTTTATCACAGCAGTGGAAAGTGAACGAACACACCTAGCATTGGGTATTTTGTTAACAGCAGCAGAAGCAGACCAAGACAAGCCGTTTTTCTATTTTGTCTGGATTCTATCCTCCTGTAATGTGAAGGAAGAACGATAATCTATCAGACTCCAGGGTTGACCAGGATTGGCTAATGGCTCTGACTCTGGTACTGTCTTGATGTTAAATGACTCGGCCATGTGACCCACACTTCCCACCCAACACCTACCACGAAGTTAGACCCACGTTAGTAGTTGCAAAGTTATCTTCCAAAGGTATCAGAATATAAATGAGTAGGAAACTGGAAATGGCTAAGTCCTCTGAGGTCCAAACTTAAGTTTCTACAACAACCCTGGAAATAACTCCCAGAGTTCAGGGATCCCAGAGCTTAATGGTAATAGGAGGGGAAAGAATCTAAAATAATTTGAAAGAACTTTTCCTTTTTCTTTTTCTTTTTTTTTTTCCTGGCACCAGGGATTGAACTCAGGGGTACTCAATCACTGAGCCACATCCCCAGGCCTGTTTTGTACTCGTTTAGAGATGGAGTCTCACCACATTGCTTAGTGCCTCGTTGTTGCTGAGGCTTGAACCCATGATCCTCCTGCCCTAGCCTCTCGAGCCACTGGGATTATAGGCATGCATCACTGTGACCAGCTCCTCTTTATTTCTAAGGGATTCATGAAACACTGAAACTATTAGACCAAAGACGTTAGCAAACAATGCCTTCTCCAGGAATCCAAATGCAGAACCGAAGGTCTTTATGATTTGGTGTCTTATGATCTCTTCAGGGGCTGAATCACCGGTAAGTTCATCTGACTCTAGTTCTGCATTTCTGTGAGTTGCATTAACCCAACCCAATTCCTCCACTCACCCTCATTACTGAATTCTAAAGGGGGAAGAAATGGAGCAGAGAGAGAAGAGTGCTGTGGGATGAATGTCTGCGTCCCCCAACTCACATGTGGAAGTGCCAACCCCCAATGATGGCATCTGGGGTGAGGCCTTTGGGAGACAAGTGAGTTCAGATGAGATCATGGAGATGGAGCCCTGCATGATGGAACCTGTGTGCTGATAAGGGGATGAAGGGTCAGAGTGACCTGTGTCTGCTACCTGAGGTCCAAGAAGAAAGCAGCCCTCGGTCAGGCAGGAAGAGGGACTGCCACAAGCGCCAACCATGTGGGTGCCCCAATCTCAGACTTCCAGCCTCCAGGACTGTGAGAAACTGATGCTTAATGGCATGCCACAACAGCAGCCCAAACTAAGACAAAGAGAATCCCAGGCCAAGAGTCATGCAAAGTGGCAGTGGGAACCCGTGCTGTCTTAATGACGTGACCTCAGAGTTAAGCCTCCTGCAGCACCCAGCCCCTCCCCACTCTCTCCCTCCACGGCTTGAACTCAACTGCTTACAAGAACATGGCTTTGCTTCTAGTCCAGAAGTAAGGTGGCAGAATCTAGAGGAGAAGCTTTCTCCAGAACTCAGCCTTTCTGCTACTGATGGAATTATCCATCTCACATTCTAACCAGCATGAGAAAATTCATTTGTTACAAGTTGCGTATTCTTTCACCACGGGAGAAACAAAGACAAACATGATAGACTTGTAATTTCTAGGTGTCCCACGCAGAAATCACCCATCGTTCCTCAAGGCAAGATCATTTCACCCTTCCATTTGGCAAAGGACCTAACTCGATCCCCTAGATATCTGTTGTCTGAGAAGGGCAGTCTCCTCTATTCCAGTTTCATGAGGACCCCGGCCGGGATGGTACTGTTTTTAGCCCCAAATCAGTTTCAGATCTGTTTCTCAATTTAAAAACACAAGATGATTTTTCATTTTAAAATTCTCTCAGTTTCTAACTCTTCATTATACCCGAGCAGGGTGCATCCATTAAAAGTCTCTTCAAGCAAAATGATTTACTTCCAGCTTAAACCCTGCAGGGAGGGCGGTGGAGGGGGGTATGGGGGGTGGGTATCTAAATGTGCAAATTGCCAACATAAACAGCCCCATTTCTGAGTTGAGAATGTTTAGCTTCATCAGTTTGGGGATACAGAGTTTTCTTTCTACAGCAGATGATTCCTGAGTCATGGTTGAAAATATCCTCACTCGTTTTTATAAAGATAATGATTTAAACTGATTTAAAAATAAGTCCAATACCAAGGAAAAGATTTTTGATGTATTTTCTGTGGGAGTAAAAAAAAATAGTCTTTGAAATCTAAAGCTTGCAGATCAGGAGAAATAAACATTGTAAGTGCTCTTTGGTCTTTAAATGACACGAGATGGCTCTGAATGTTTTAGTTTAAAAATACTCTCTAAGAATACAAGCCAAATGACTGCAGGATTATAAGTTCTCTCTCCCAGTTGTTCAGGTATTAAAAACAGGCACAAGTAAGAATAGCCTTCAGAAGAACTAATAAACAGCCAGGAGCACAGGCCACGAGCCACAGGCCTGCACCACCGAGGGCTCCTCTTACCCAAGCCCTCTCAGTAGCAGCACCGACCCTCCCACGCTGTTTATTCCTCCCCTTTAAAGAAACAAATCAAAATGGAAACATGACTTGAATGACAGAGGAAGGGCACATTCTTGGTTCTTCCTTAGAAGTGATACCCTCGATGCTGGAGGATACTGATACCTCCTGGACTTCAACTTCCCCAGTGGACACAGGAGCAGTTGTTCGTTACCCCATGATATCTTCAGTTTTCCAGTAGAGATTTATGGCTGATGAACAAAGCCACTCCACCTCCTCCAAGACGAAATCTGTCCCAGAGCCAGACCTGACTCTCCCTGCACGCCCTGCGGCTCATCTCTTCTCCTTCACCCACGTGGTCACATCTCTCCATTATGAGAACAAAACCAAATAAGATAAAACCCAGCGGCACACTGTTCACATTAGCCAAAAGATGGAGATAACCTAACTGTCCATTGATAGACATTTAGTGTTATGTCCAGACAATGGAATAGTATTCAGCTGTGAAAAGGAATGAAGTACTAAAAACAGTAATAACATGGGAGAACTCTGAAGTCATTATACTAAGTGAAAGAATCCAGACACATTTAAGATAATGCAATTCATTTATATGGAGTATTCAGAAGAGGACAAGTCAGCCCAGAAATGCAGACTGGCTGCCAGGAGCCGGTTGGGGAGGGGGAAAGAGAAATGACTGTGCATGGTTATGGGATTTTCTGGATATGGGAGGTTCTGGAACTGGACAGTGATGATGGTGGCACAATACTATAATGCACTAAGTGCCACTCAAGGTAAATTTGACATTATGTGTGTTTTATCAAAAAAAAAAAAAGAAAGAAAAAGAAAAGTTCAAGCAACAGCAATGAAAATTTCGGTTTTCATTCCTGAAGACCTCCTCCCCTCCCCCTCCACACACATCAACAGAATCACAGAGAACCAGTCGCACAGGTCTCCCCAAACGCTTTTATACAACCATGGCCTTTCCCAGCTGGTGGCATGCCAGCCAGTTACCCCAGGCCTCCAGGAAGAACCGTGCTGGTTCCCTTCTCGGAGCCTCTGCTCCTCCACCCAGCGGGAACATTCTCCCTGCCCCACGCATGGATACCTGTCCTTCCTTCTGCCTTGGCGATCGTGCCTCTCCGTCCTGCGCCACTCTGACCCCTTCAGGATGACCCCAAGAATCCTGTCAAACTGCATTTCTTTGGTGGACATATATCTGACTTAGCAAAACTGCCCTCCACGTTTTCTAACAAAAGTCAAAAGTCTTTCACACAATCAAGAATATTATATTAGGGCTGGGGCTGTAGCTCAGTGGTAGGGCGCTGGCCTAGCACGCGTGAGGCACTGGGTTCAATTCTCAGCACCACATAAAAATGAATAAAATAAAGGTCCATCAACAATTAAAAAAAATTTTTTTTTTAAATATATTCGTCTCCTATTGCTGCTGTAACAAATGGTCACAGATTTGATGACTTAAAACTCCACTCGTGTCTCTCCTCATTGTCCTGCTGTGGTCTCTGGGTCCTCTAGATGCTCTGGGTCATCTATGTCCTTGCCTCTTCCAGCTTCTACAGGCCACCTGCATTCCTTGGTCTGTGCATCCCTTCCTCCATCTTCCAAGTCCGCAGCTGAGTATCTTCTCTGATCTACTTCCCTTCTTTTTGTCCCCCAGTGCTAAAGACTGAACCCAGGGCCTTGTGCAGGCTACACACAGCCACACCCCCAGCCCTCTACTTCCCTCTCACAAGGACTGGTGGGACAGTTTTGGGTCCACCTAGATAACCCTGGATCATCTCCCTACCTCAAGATCCTTAGCTTAATCACATCTGCAAGGCCCATTTTGCCATTTAAAGTAACAGATTCACAGGGTCTGGGAGTCAGATTACGGACCTGTTTGGTGGAGAAGGAGGGTATTTACCAAGTCTA
The DNA here is from genome assembly GCF_052094955.1 of Ictidomys tridecemlineatus. Classification (NCBI taxonomy): domain Eukaryota; kingdom Metazoa; phylum Chordata; class Mammalia; order Rodentia; family Sciuridae; genus Ictidomys; species Ictidomys tridecemlineatus. The sequence goes on from NC_135477.1 coordinate 228,197,256, forward strand.
CTCTAAAACCCCCAAATTCCTAAAACCATGCTGCTTCAGACACTAGACCTATAAGCTTTTCCAACAAGGAAAGACCTTTGCTGTCGATAGTTAACAGAATCACCAATACATCCTCTCTCCATCTAACCACATACAAATAGAGCTATTTTCTGGGAATCATGATTTCAGGTTACAGTTAGGGGTGGGAGGGGGAGAAATCCATGAAGTTTCATTCATTTTTCCAAGAGAGAAAAACACTAAGTCAAGGACCAAGGGTGGAAGGAAAGATTTTTGAGAATACACAATAAACAACTCTCAAAAGACTTGATAAGTCCCTGGACAAAAATGAGCAGTAAAAGGGTCCGGCACTCAAAGTGGCATTGAGTTCTTAGGAGCCTCGAAAATCGTTAGGTCATTTCTCAACTAGGGCGCACAGCCCTTTTTCACTGATTTATGCCATTCGTTTGTGAATTTCCTCCCTCACCATCTTTCTTTTTCTCCAATGATGGATCCTATCACTTCTCTTATTCCCTATTTTTTCACTCCCCCTCTTTCACTAAGATTTATTATCCATGCATCTCTGTGCCACAGAGATGAAGTAGCCTGTAATTGGATTTCTTCTTGTAACCGGAGCAATAGTAAGGTTCTTGCCCTCCTAAAATGTGCAGTGCAAGTCCACCACCACTGGGGGGCCAAGCTGCTGCATCTGTGCAGTGGCCACCTTCTGACGGCTGAGACTGCCTGCCTCTCCCACTCCCCCTAGTGGCAGCCAGCTCCCGAACACTGCTGGGCTTGCTCTGTCTAAAGACACAAACAAAACTTGCGGGCACGCCTGAAATGTTTCTAAAGGGTGTAGATTTTACACAACCTTTCAAACGTATAGCACTCTTGCTTTGGAAACTGTTCACCTCAAGCATCAGGCATTTACTCTTTTCCTTGTATTGATCTTTGGCACTGTCACAGAGTGAACTCAGAAACCACGGAAACAATGGACAGTGTGATTAGAAAACAAACAAAACGCCAAGCCCAACAAAAGCAGAGTGGATAAATACATCGTGCTATAATCACATGATGGAATATTATAAAGCAGAAAAAATAAATGAACCACAGCTATATACAGCAACATGATTAATCTTAGAAAATGTCATAAGACATTAGTCCTACAAGAGTATGCAAATATGGTACCATTTTTATACACCTCAAACCAAAAATTTTATTTACGTGTATATGTAATTAAAATCCCTATATATAATTAAATATAAACTATAAGTATATGTAAAGTATTTACATAAAAGTGTATAATTACAAATATTACATATATACACATATATTAAATATATATGTAGATGTAGATCTTTTTAAAAGCAAAGGAAGGAAGAATACAAAAATTCAGGGTTGTGCTTCATACATCTTCACTTGATTATGGTGTTTTTAGCCTGTGTGTGTGTGTGTGTGTGTTGTGTAGGTTCAACAAACACAATCATTAAACTCTAACTAAGGGGTGTGTCTAGGCAGACAGACCAGCCTACCACAGTCGGGGACAGGCTGTCAAGACAGGACCCCACATCCTCTCAGATTCATTCCTGTTTGAACTTTCCAAAGACTACGGTTTGGAGCGTGGGGTCGAGGTGTGCATCTGACTGTGGATGACACACAGTTTCTAAATATTGACTTCAAACATTCTCAGTTGTCTACCTAAGATCATGAGCACATGCCTTTGGACCCATCACCTGTACCTGAGACTCGCCACTCCTGGGGACTCCACCTGACTGTGGAACGACTCGGCTTTCCTTATCCTGGTGCATGGGGCTGGCTGGCCCCACCTGTAATGGCACTTACTTCCTTGCCCTGTCTCCTTCTCTGGACCTGGGCCCCCATCTTTGTTTCCAATGACTGGGCAGCACCAGCCTCCTCCTTGAACCAGAGCCCTTTCTGGACGGCAGCACAGGAGCCACAGCCCTTGGGCATGAAGGCAAGCTAAATCCCTGGGCCATGCTGCGGCCCAGTGTCACCTCCCCACAGCCACCAGGCTGCTGGGACACTCCCCACTCTCCAAGTTCTTTTGCTTCCCTTCTTGATAAAGACATGTGCAGTTAAAGGGAAAAAAATGTAATGAGGATCAAGGACCAAAATAATTCAGACCACTTAACATTCCACGGGTGGACGTAGCTACCAGCTTAGAGTTGTGCCGGGCACTTCACTGTGCTTACTTTAAATCTACAATCTTTAATAAAAATTAGCCATGAAAGATGATTTTTCATTTCCCTAAACATCTTCTATATGGTGGTCTTCACTGGCTACATAATATTCCACTGCTTCCAGCGCATAACTACAACAGTGAAAAACTAAACCTCCTGGTGTAAAACAAAGGTCCTCTCACACGGGCCTCCTACCTCAGGGCCCTTGCACCTGAGACTCCCTTTGCCTTGATTCTCTTCACCCAGACATGATTCTCAATCTCCCTCCCTCAGGGCTTTGCTCAAAAATCTTATTTTGCCCCTTGTCTTCTGCCAATGTTTGGCTCCATCAATCTGGTTTATATTAAGGGGAATGTATTACTTGTGAAGGGCATATGCAGCCAGCCACGAGGGTAAGAACTTACGCCTTGCCAACACAGCAGGTGGGATACAAAATACACCTTCTGTTTCCATCCATCCAAACATCCATCCATCCATCGGTCCATCTATCAATTTATTTATTTACTTATTTCATTGGTACCAGGGATTGAACCCAGGGGTGGGTGATTAACCACTGAGCCACATCTGCAGCCCTTTCATTTTTTATTTTGAGAGACAAGGTCTCACTAGGTTGCTTAAGGCCTTGCTAACTTGCTGAGGCTGGCTTTGAACCTGGGATCCTCCTGCCTCAGCCTCCTGAGCCACTATGATTATAGGCATGCACCACTACTCCTGGGTCCCTTTATTTTTAATGCCTCATGGCCATAGTGAACATCCACATCAACTTCTATCGGGCTCCTTCCTTGAACTTCCAACCTAGGCAGGTGCTGACTTTGGTCTGACAGATTCCGAGGGAGAAGTGTGGGCCTTCAGGGTCTGGCATGAAACATTTTTAAAAACCTGTTAATTTTTTATGGAGATACATCATTGATAATGAGGGATAACTAGTATAACTCTCCATATCAGTTTCCTCCAAAGCAGCTTTAAAATCTGGTCCCTTGTTTCACACTTGTCTTCAACAGGTCTCATTTTTCAAAGTGCAACTTGAAAAAATGGACGCAACAGATCAGAATCTGGATGGGGAACTCTGCAGCCCAGTCCCTGCAGCCCTGCTAAGGTTTTGTTGTGTGCTGATGAATGGGTCCCTTCTTTTGTAAGGAAGAAAGAAAAGGGCTTTGACTCTCCCTTGTACAATAGATGACTACAGAATTGTGCTCAATTATTATTTTTTTAAAAAGGAATGAAAGGCCTATTCGAGCTTTTATTTTGACAGGGATGGACTTTCAGAGTGGTGCTGAGCTCCTGGGCTCCCCAGGCATCCCCAGCCAGAGACAGATCAGGCACAATGTGCTTATGCCCGTGGCCAGAGGATCCCAAAGGTCACTGGCTATTTCTTTTTTCTTTTTCTTCTTCTTCTTCTTCTTCTTTTTTTTCCTACTTAACCCAATCAAATTTGGCTGACTTTACTACAAGATTTCCTTTTAAAACTCATGGAGAGGGCTGGGGATGTGGCTCCAGCGGTAGTGCTCGCCTGGCACGCGCAGGGTGCTGGGTTCGATCCTTAGCACCACACAAAAATAAAATAAAGATGTTGTGTCCACCGAAAACTGAAAAATAAATATTAAAAAATTCTCTCTCTCTCTCTCTTTAAAAAAGAAAAAAACTCATGGAGATGTGACTCCCTCTTTATAGGTCACCAACCATAAAACTAAAACCTAGAGCTTTCCCACACTATGCTTACTAGCAAGGTACAAGGTCCAGGCCTACAGTGTGCAAGTTACTAGGGGACTTTAAGTCACATTAGAAAAATCAAAACTCTAAATTCTATAGTTTTCAACACTGGAGAGTCAGAACTATTGCTGTACTAACACGAAAGGGAGTGAAGCTCTCAGGCTATCAGCTCTGCGTGGGAACCCAGATCAGCCAGCCTGCTTACGGTTCTGATACGAATGAGGAGATGACGAAATGTAAAACAGCGATCTAAGCTCCACTTCTCAGAGGAGACAATATGGTGAAGGCTAGATGGCTGTCCCTTGTGATGGTGGTATAATGCTGACCTTGGGATTCGATGTCCTAGACCCCTCTGACTCAATGGCTCCAATCTGCCCGGGGGCCTAGGCAGCGGGGGGACAACACCAGGACTTGGATTTTACATCCAGTGATTCCTGGATCCTCTCTCTCTGCCCTTCCAAATCCACAAGCACCGGGATGCTTGGCTGGCAGCTAGGGTGAAGCCCACCAGACAAAAGGGCCTTTCATTCCCAGAACTGGGCCACATACTGCTACTCTGAGAACACAGAGGGAGAGTGACTGGGAGAGAGAGAGCCGGGAGGAACTCCTGCGATCCAACCCCGCCAGAGTAAAAGGCTGACGGCTCTCTCACTGGACCTTTGGCCCCAGACAGACCTGCCCTGTTAATTCTGTACTCTGCTCTCGAGAGTCCAGCCAAGGGGAGGCCACCAGACACCAGTCACCATCTGCACTACTGGAAGGTCACCACCCTCTTCTTGCAGCTAGCATGCTGTTAGCAGCATCTGGATACCTAGAATGTCTGTGAGAAAATGCCACAGCTCTCGGCCATAATTTTGAAATTTCCATTGCCACCAAGAAAACTTTTTTTGTAAATTGGTACTAAACAATCAGATAAGATTTATGCCAAGTGTGGAGGTGCATGCCTGTAATCCCAGCAGCTCAGGAGGCTGAGGTATAGGAGGATCTCAAATTCAAGGAAAGCCTCAAGCAACTCAGCAAGACCTCTTTCCAAATAAAATATGAAAAAGAGCTGGTGTTACGATCTGGATGTGAGGTGTCGCTCCCAAAAGTTCATGTGTGTGATAATGCAAGAAGGTTTAGAGGAGAAATGATTGGGTTATGAGAGCCTTAAACCCAATCAGTGAATTAATCACCTGATGGCAAGTAGAATCCCTATCTCTGTTTCCTGATCATCCATGTGAGCTGCTTCCCTTGGCCACACTTTTCCACCATGTTGTCTTGCCCCACCCTTGAGCCCTGAGGAATGGAGCTGGCTGTCTATGGACTGAGACCTCTGAAACCAGGAACCCTCAAATAAACTTTTTCTCCTCTACAATTGTTCCGGTCGAGTCTTTTAATCACAGCAGAGAAAAAGCTGACTAAAACAGCTGGAGATGTGGCTCAGGGGTAAAGTGCCCCTGGATTCAATCCCTGGTATCAAAAAAAAAAAAAAATTAAGATGAAAACAACCCATCTCTTAATCTGGGTGACAAGGAACAAACTATTGAAGAACTAGTAGAGACATCTTGAATGACTGTTATATATAAGTGAAGATGTTTCTTTATAACTCATACTTACTGAGAAGTACCTGGCCACGCTGAAGGCAATTTTACATTTTTAGAAGACACACAGGCGGGACAAGGTAACACTCTTGTTTTCTCTCAAACAGATAATTTTTTCAATCAATTGCCGTAGTTTCACGCAGAAAGAAAAAGCTACTATGATACTGTGAACCAAGTTTCAAGTCAGTGCTAGGAATGAACCATAAAAGATGTTGATTTGGTTCAGCTGACAGATGGCTCTGACTAGATCCTGCTCAGATCCTAGGGGTAGTGCCTGGGGAAGACGGAGGCCACGCAGGAGCCCTTCTCAGGACACACCCACTGACAGCTACGTTTTGACAAATGAGTTTTCCGTGTACCTAGTCTGACTTGTGAATGGCATCTGATTAAAATCATCCGATTTTTATGGTTGATGAGACCGCTGGAAATCAACCCTGGCTTGAGTACTATGTATTAGTTCAGTGAAACCTGGAGAACTTTGCAGATACCCCCCAAGTGTCCAGAAGAGCTGTTTCCTGGGCAGGAGCGGTCACCACCTTCCCGAATATTTTAAGGTTAGTTTAGATGATGATGAAAGCACATTTTCCCAAAGAATAAATAACACTCTGTGAAAGGACAAGTCTCGGGACTGCAGAGAAGAAGGGAGGAAGAAGTTTCTTTTTAATTCAAAAAGCTTTATAACGGCACTGAAAGGTGAGTGCAGTGCTCGGATCCACTTTTCAAACTGAAATTAATGCAACTGACGCTCCTTAAATGCTCCTCCTGCAACGGAAAGCACAGGGGCAGAAGGCCTGACTTACGCTAGGTCCAGCACCCGCTGAAATTGATCCAGTGCAGCGCTGGAAAGAGGCAGGACAGGCCCTGCTGTCTTGACTGAGAGCCTCAGCTGTTGGGCCCATGGGCGCAGGGGGATTCCCAGCTACTGCCAGTGAGGTGAGGGTCCCGCTGGGCATCCCAGATGGGAAGTGAAAAGACCCTGGTCCCACACAGAGCCTCCCTCTGCTGCCAAGGAGCTGCTGATGAGCTGCTGTGTGTTCTATCCTTAAAGAGTTTCTTACTTCTTCACTGTTAAAAACATAAGCTCTCCCCAGGGCCAGATGCTAAGGATCCCTGGACACAACACACCGAATCACCCTCAAAGCAATTCAAGGCACAAACATTTTAATTTCACACCTCCAACGAGGAGAAGGGTACTTCAGGTTGTAGATGACAGAGGACAGATACAGACAAGTTTCATTCCAGGGTAAATTAAGCCAGTTTGAGAGTCACTGACCGCAGAAAAACATGAAGACAACAATATGGAAGAGACACGCAGACCCGCAAATAGACCTTCACAGACACTGACATCTGGGCAGGACATCTGAGATGACTGAATCTGACTTCCCTCCTAACCCAGGCCAGGAGAGGAGTGGGCCTTGGCAAGATCAGTAGCCTCAAGGGTGGGACCAGGATAAAAACACCTAGGGGACAGGGAATGAGACCCTTCCTAAAAGGCTATTTCCTTTGTCATGCCTGAGCACCCTTCCTAAAAGCCTATTTCCTTTGTCATGCCTGAGCACCCTCCCTAAGGAGCAAAACATTATCTGTCTAACAAAGGACACAGAAAAAGGAGTTATTTCTCTATGACCGAACCTAACTGGTAGTAGAGTGAGTCCTGTGGTCCTGTTGTGCTCATTACTATCTTTTTTTCCAAATCATGATCAAATAATAAAATGGCTTCTCTATGAAAAGAATACACACAGTGAAGATTCTTAACACAAGCTGTCCGTGTGTTCAGAAGGACTGTGGGTGGCAAGGACTCCAGGAAAGAAGGAGCGATGTCAGGGGCCCTTTTGTGCTACTATAACAGAATACCTAAGGCTGGGTTATTTATAAAGAACAGAGATTCATTTCTCATAGTTCCAGAGGTTGGGAAGCATTCACCAGATGAGGGGCTGCATCCTGTGAGGGCTTCTTGCTGTGTCATTACATGGCAAAGGAGAGGAAGAGGAGGGACCTGCAGCCTCAAGCCCTTTGATGAGCTGCATAGGGCCATTCTTGAGGTGGGGGCCTCATGACCTCCTCCAGTGAGGTCCCAGCACCTAACAACTGTTGCACTGGGGATTAGGTTTCTGACACATGAACTTTAAGGGACACGTTCAAATCATATCAAGGGATGACACTGGTCAAATTGAGTAAACGTGAATCTGAAAGGATTCTGCATCAGAAAAATCACAGGTTTTTGTTTGTTTTTTAATCTTGTTGTAGTTGTAGATGGACAGAATGCCTTTGTTTTGTTTGCTTATTATGTGGTACTAAGGATTCAACTCAGTGCCTCACACAGGGAAAGTAAGTGCTCTGCCACTGAGCTACAGCCCCAGCCCCAGGTTTTTTTTTTTTTTTTTTTTAAATCCTGAATTCAAGCAGCTCACGTGGTCTAACCTTCTCCCAACCACAACTAGAGAATAAGCCTCAGTTCTGCCATCTGATGAATGGGAAAACCCAGGTACAGAGAGCCTAAGATAAAGACCCAGGACAGCCCAGCACATTCATGATGGGGGGGGGGGGGGCGAGACTAGGAACAGGCCCTGGGGAGCTACCTCCGTGGACTGTCCTTACACTCAGATTCTGGTCCCTGGCTGTGCTCTCTCTGCCACCTTCTGATCTAACCTTCACTTCCCAGATAGATTCTTCTGCTTCACAGAGAACCAGCCGGAGGCAGCTGCACCATGACTCAGCCAGGCAGTCAGGCTAAAGTCAAGCCCTGATCCTGCTGACAGCATATCCCCTTGTCACGGTGTGATGAAAATGGCCCCTGGCTTCCATGCTCCTCCCAAACATGTCACCCCAGTCCAGCCACGAGAAACACAGCAGACAGGTTTCCAGAGGGGCCTCGTTTTAGGCAGCTCTTTTGCTGCTGCGACCAAAAGACAGGAACGATTTTAGAGGAGGAAAAGTTTACTTGGGGCTCAGGGTTTCAGGGGTCTCAGTCCACAGATGGCCGGCTCCATTGCTGTGGGTCAGAGGTCAGGAAGAACATCATGGCAGAAGGGGGTGGGGGAGGAAGGGACTCAGGAGATGACACTAAGAAGCAGAGAGAGACAGACAAACAGCTCCACTTGCCAGGGACAAAATATAAACCCTAAAGGCACACCCCCAGAGATCACCTCCGCCAGCCACACCCTACCTGCCTGCTTATCACCCAGCTAATCCCATCTGGCGACTCATTTACTGATCAGGTTAAAACTTGCATGACCCAGTCATTTCACCTCTAAGCCTTCTTGCATTGTCTCCCACGTGGGCTTTGCGGGGAACCTCACATCTGAACCACAACAGGCCTCCTATGGTGTACCTGACCAGTGCTCCTCAAAAACATCAAGATCAGCAAAAATAAGGGAAGTCTGAAAACCATTGTGGCCCAGAAGAGCCTGAGGAGACAGAACCGCTAGCCCAGCGTGATGTCCCGCGTGGGACGCTGGAACCGCAAAGCAGCATTAGGTAAGAACTAAGGAACCCCTGAAAAAGGCAGGGACTCAGGTCCATCCGAGCACCCGGCTTTGCTTCATGACCTGAAACCCATCCCCATGCTGAAGCCAGATGTCAGCAATGGGGCCTGCGCCTGGCAAAGGCAATGATTTGTGTTGGAGTTTTCGTGACATTATTTTGTCGTCCTTTTCACACACCCAGTTCATGACGTCCACTTGACGCAAGGCCAGTACCCCAACCATCCTTTCTAAGTCATACAAATATGTATTTTAAGGCAGAAGGTTTTTTTAAAAAACCAATCCCTACACACATTCCTTTCCCTGCAGACTGATCCCCACACTGTCCTCAGTTTCCTGCTTCCCACGTGTCCAAGGGGTGAAGTGAACCCTCATCACCTGCAGCAACCCTGTCCTCGTCCACCGGAGCAGGCCCTTCCTGCTGCCAGCAGATGATGCCAGATGAAGTGGGCCGAGGTCTGGTCGTGGCAGGCGTGCGGTCAGCAGCTGCTCAGTTTCCACTGCACTTCACCTGCCAGCCGCTCACCCCTCCCCATCTTCTCCCCCACTCCAAAGTCCTCTAGATGGACAGCATGTCTAACCCTCGGGAACATTCCAGCAGAGTTCTCCATCCCCACCACTGCAGCACTGTCCACACCCCAAAAACGAAGCCTCAAAGGAAGTCCCAAAGTGAAATGTGTCCCTCCCTTCACTTCCAAACCCCCATGCACGATGCACTCCCCACACAAGGTCCCCAATATTAAGACAAAATGTGAACCATTTCCTAAATGAGTCCCAGTTTTATCTTGTTCTCAGTTTCACTGTATTTTTATTTTTCCACTCCTGCAAATTACTATAGGACTTAGATCCCCCCGTCACTAAAAATATGATGTCAAAGCCACGTCCAGGCAGCTCCATCCCCCCACCCACCCTCCCCTCCACTAGCCATATCATTGAAAGAAAGTCTCCTACCTTTCGCTGAGGCTTCTCCACAACTGTGCACCTGCAAGAGGGAGAAGGAAAATGAGAGACTTAACCAAGCTGCGCTCTCCTGAGGCATTTCCCAACTTAAAAATATTTACGAGATATGTCAAGTGGAACCTTGAGATCTTCAGGCGCTGCAAACTATCAGATCTTATGAGGTATACTGCTGGTGCCAAGGCTAATTCAGGCAGTTAATTCACAAAAAAAGTTAGTGGAATCCTACTACATGCAAAACAGTTGAGCCGGTGCCCTGAGGGATGGAATGCTCCAGCACACACACAGTTCCTGCTTCGGGGGCTTCACTGTCCAATGTGGCAGACCAAATGTGTGCTCCAGTAAATGTGAACCTAGAGAGGCAGAGCAGGAACTGCACAAGAGGAGGAGTAACCATGAGGTTCCGGGGGAGAGATTATGTGGCTGCTCCAGGGAGCATGAATAATAGAGGTGGCATTGAAGGTGAGTCTTGGCATCATCCTGGCAAACTGAGACAACTGTGACTGGAAAAGGGAGATTTTTATCTAGTCATTCTTTTTTTTTTTTATTAGTTGCTCAAGACAATACAGTGATCTTGACATATCATACATTTGATTCAAATAGGGTATGAATTCTCATTTTTCCACGTGCACAGATTGCAGGATCACATTGTTATACATCCATGTGTATACATACACCAATCCTAGTGTCAGTTGTATTCTGCTGCCCTCCCTATCCCCCCTCCCCTCCCCTCCCCTCACTATTCTCTACCCATTCTACTGTGACACTTATCTCTCTCTCTCCCTTTTTTTTTCTTCCCTTCCCCCTCCCACCATCATATATGTATTTTGTGATCCCATGAGGGTCTCCTTCCGTCTTCCGTGCAATTCCCCTTCTCCCTCCCTTTCCCTCCCTCCTGTTTTCCTTATTTCGTGGTAACCTTCTTCTCATGCTCTTCCTTCCTACTCTGTTTTGAGTCACCTCCCTTATATCAGAGAAGACATTTGTTTTTTTAGGGATTGGCTAACTTCGCTTAGCATAATCTGCTCTAGTGCCATCCATTTCCCTGAAAATGCCACGATTTTGTTATTTTTTAATGCTGCGTAATATTCCATTGTGTATAAATGCCACATTTTTTAATCCCTTCATCTGTTGAAGGGCATCTGGGTTGGTTCCACAGTCTAGCTATTGTGAATTGTGCTGCTATTAACATTGATGTAGCTGTGTCCCTGTAGTATGCTTTTTTTAGGTCTTTTGGGTATAGTCCGAGAAGGGGAATAGCTGGGTCAAATGGTGGTTCCATTCCCAGCTTTCCAAGGAATCTCCATACTTCCCTCCAAATTGGCTGCACCAGTTTGCAGTCCCACCAGCAATGTACAAGTGTACCTTTTTCCCCACATCCTCGCCAGCACTTGTTATTGTTTGAATTCATAATGGCTGCCATTCTTACTGGAGTGAGATGGTATCTTAGAGTGGTTTTAATTTGCATTTCTCTGATAGCTAGAGATGGTGAGCATTTTTTTGTGTGTTCTTGTTAATCGATTGTATATTCTCCTCTGTGAAGTGTCTGTTTAGATCTTTGACCCATTTGTTGATTGGGTTATTTGGTTTTTTTGTTGTTTAACGTTTTGAGTTCTTTGTATACTCTGGAGATTAGCACTCTATCTGAAGTGTGAGGGGTAAAAATTTGTTCCCAGGATGTAGGCTCCCTATTTACCTCACTTATTATTTCTCTTGCTGAGAAAAAACTTCTTAGTTTGAATATGTCCCATTTGTTGATTCTTGATTTTAACTCTTGTGCTATAGATGTCCTATTAAGGAATTTGGAGCCCGACCCTACAAGATGGAGATTAGGGCCAACTTTTTCTTCTATTACATGCAGAGTCTCTGGTTTGATTCCTAGCTCCTTGATCCATTTTGAGTTAACTTTTGTGCATGGTGAGAGAAAGGGATTCAGTTTCATTTTGTTGCATATGGATTTCCAGTTTTTCTAAACAAGAAGGGTGAAACAGGTGGTATAGCGATACCAGATTTCAAACTATACTATAGAGCAATAGTAACAAAAACAGCATGGTACTGGTACCAAAAAAGGCAGGTAGACCAATGGTACAGAATAGAGGACACAGAGACCAATCCACAAAATTTCAACTAGCTTATATCTAGTTATTCTTTAGGTACAAGCACAAATGAAAGTATATAGACATGCATATAATTTGCTTTTTAAAATCTCCAGTGACTGTCTTCAGTGGCTCATTTTTTGTTTGTTTGTTTGTTTTTTGCAGCCCTAGAGAATGAACCTGGGGTGCTGTATCACCGAGTTATTCCGAGTTGTTTTTTTTATTATTATTATTTTTGAGTGAGAGTCTCACTAAATTGCTGAGGCTAGTCTCAAACTTGAGATTCTCCTGCCTCATCTTTGGAGTCCCTGGGACTATAGGCATGTGCCAGCACACCTGGTGACCGAGTCTTAATATTATACTCAAAATAATAAATGGCCATGAGAACATTTCTGCATGGTCCATCAGACAAAGGGTCAAAGGTGTCGTCCTTATGTTCTTCACAATCCCCTATCAAAGGTCCAGGTGATAAGTTAACTTCCAGGAAAAAGTTTCTCAAAACTGTTTTCTGCATTTCCTCAGACCACTAGAACTGTGCAATTAAGTCTACAGCCCTACCTACCACCCTGAACATGCCCCATCTTTCTGATATCAGAAGCTAAGCAGGGTCAGGCCTGGTTAGTACTTACATGGGAGAATTGCACAATTAATCTGATTTCCTTTTTGCCTTGGTTGCCTGTAAGCAAGGGGATAAACCTGTTGCTCAGAAATGTTACTCTGTTGGACTTCTGCTCCTCTGATAGACCTCTTGTAAACAGCATTATGTTTTATGTCCCTTATATGTCCCTTCAAATTCTTTGGCGTTAGGTGGCATATAAAAGCAAATTAACAACAGGAGAGAACTCAGGCAATTGTGAGCAAGAGTGAGGTCCCAACTGGAGTTGGGAGCTGGATGGACTCAATTCTACAGACATCAGCACACCTTGACACATGACATTTCCATAACAGCTCTGCTGCCAAGAGTCGGGAAGGCAGACGGTGGTACGGGATGCTAGTGTGCTTGCTTGTCTTGTTATTTAACATGGTGGAATAAGTATGGTTGGTGGACAAGGGATCAAGGACACTACAAATAGCAAGGACAGAATCTCTACAGTCTTTGAGCACAGACTGGGGGAATGAGCAGAGAAGGGGCTGAGGGATAGTATGAGAGGCAAGGGGCTGAGCAGGAAGAGTAAATCAAGAGTCCCCGAGCCAGCTCAGCAGGAGCAAGGAGCCAGGGAGGGTAGGTGCAGTGGCAATTGAATTTCAGGCTTTATAAATGGTGGACCTACAGTACCTTCCAAAGGCTAAGATCAAAGATGAAGCTACCTAGCAGGTGACCATCCAGCCATCATCTGAGCCAGAGAGAACCACAATCAATGGAAAGTGCATGAAGATCTAAGTGGACCACAAGCCCTACATATCCCTATTTCATAGCAGCAGAAGGGAGAAGGCCTAAAGGGATAGTGGTTGCAAATGCTTCCCACTGGTAGCCCTGGGGAGTGAGGGGGACACTGGCTAAGCCCTTTTTCTATCCACAGAGCTGTAGCTAAAGATCTTAAAGAGAGCCTGGGGTGGAAGTGGCTGGGTCTACTGCAATGGGGAGAAAAAAAAAGGTGGTAGGATCAAGTTTAGGAATGGGAGAAGAGTTCTCCATGGCACAGAAGAATTCCCCAGAGCGGAAATGATGGGTTAACACAGGGGCACATGTGCTCCAGGAGCCTGTTAAAGAGAGAAAGGAGAGAGATCTGCTGCAGAGCGTGGCCTACGCAGACCAGCCACTCACAATAGGATGGGGGTTCCCTTAGGTTTCACAAAAGCTCACTCATTGGGTGGTAACTCTGCTCCCCCATCCCAACTGCTTTCTATTTCATATTAAGCACCTAGGATGGTACCAAACATCATAACTAGGAGTACCCCAACTCACAGAAGCAGAAAATAGAGTGGTAATCGATCAAATTACATTTTTATGTATGTACAAACATCCCACGAGAAAACCCACCAATCTGTATAATTAAGACTCACCAATAAAAATTTTTGAAAAAGAAAGAAAGGTGGTTGCCAGGTCCTAGGGGGAAGGTGATGGGGGACTAGTCACTAGGTGCAGATGTTCAGGCATCAAGAAAATTCCCAGCCAGAGCTGCTCTGCAACATGCACCAAGGTAATAACACAGCACTTGAAGATTCGGTCAGAGGGTTTAAAGAAGATAACAACTGGGAGAGTGGTATATGAAGTTCGTGAACATCTTCAGTCACAAATGTGGGGAGCAGGGAAGCCAAGAGAGGGGGGAGTGGCAGAGCTGCCGGCAGCCCTGCGGCCTAGTCTTCCCCGGTGCTGTAGTGGACACGAGCCAGCTATCTGCCAAGAGTGGCTGACGGCTCTGACTGAAGCCACGGAACTCCCAGAACCACATCTGCATCCAACTTGGAGCGATTCTGTGCCTCCCTGGGACTGGGCATCGTGGCAGTGCACTGTGCTGGAAGCCCCCACCAACAGGCTCAGCCAGCCATTCACCAGCTCAATGGGGTCTTTGTTCTAAAGACTCTCTAAAGGAGGCTGAGGAGCCACCAGGGTTTCTCAGTGGCAGACTGGGGAGCTCTGGGAAAGCACAGCAATGAATTCCATCTTCCTTTTCCTTCTTTCTTACAGAGAAATGCTGTATTCAAAGCAATGTCACCTAGTGGAAACCCTGAGAGAAAGGCAGGCCTGAGACAAAGGCAGGTCCCCCAAGGCAGACCATAAGAGCTCTGCTTGGGCAGGGAGCCTGGCGTGTCTGGATCCCCATGGAAGCCAGCGCCTACACAAGGCCCTGGCAGAGAAGGCACTCAACCCAGACTGACTAACCAGTGAACAGACACCATGCTCTCCTGAATCTGTGTCAGCCAGCAGAGGAGAGGCCGCTGTGCCAAAAGTTCTTTTTTTTTTTTAATTTATTTTATCTTATTGGTTGTTCAAAACATTATAAAGATTGCAGAATCACTTCGGTTACACATCCACATTTTTACATAATGCCCTATTAGTAACTGTTGTATTCTGCTACCTTTCCTATCCTCTACTACCCCCCTCCCCTCCCCTCCCATCTTCTCTCTCTACCCCATCTACTGTAATTCATTTCTCTCCTTGTTTTTTTCCCCATTCCCCTCACAACCCCTTATATGTAATTTTATATAACATAGAGGGTCTCCTTCCATTTCCATGCAATTTCCCTTTTCTCTCCCTTTCCCTCCCACCTCATGTCTCTGTTTAATGTTAATCTTTTCCTCCTGCTCTTCCTCCCTGCTCTGTTCTTAGTTGCTCTCATTATATCAAAGAAGACATTTGGCATTTGTTTTTTAGGGATTGGCTATCTTCACTAAGCATAATCTGCTCTAGTGCCATCCATTTCCCTGCAAATTCCATGATTTTGTCATTTTTTTAGTGCTGCGTAGTACTCTATTGTGTATAAATGCCACATTTTTTTTTATCCATTCATCTATTGAAGGGCATCTGGGTTGGTTCCACATCTAGCTATTGTGAATTGTGCTTCTATGAACATCGATGTGGCAGTATCCCTGTAGTATGCTCTTTTAAGTTCCTCAGGGAATAGTCCGAGAAGGGCAATAGCTGGGTCAAATGGTGGTTCCATTCCAAGCTCTCCCAGGAATCTCCATACTGCTTTCCAAATTGGCTGCACCAGTTTGCAGTCCCACCAGCAATGTACAAGTGTACCCTTTTCCCCACATCCTCGCCAACACTTGTTGTTTGACTTCAGAATGGCTACCAATCTTACTGGAGTGAGATGGTATCTTAGGGTGGTTTTGATTTGCATTTCTCTGACTGCTAGAGATGGTGAGCATTTTTTCATGTACTTGTTGATTGATTGTATGTCCTCCTCTGAGAAGTGTCTGTTCAGGTCTTTGGCCCATTTGTTGATTGGGTTATTTGTTTTCTTATTGTTTAATTTTTTGAGTTCTTTGTATACTTTGGATATTAGGGCTCTATCTGAAGTGTGAGGAGTAAAAATTTGTTCCCATGATGTAGGCTCCCTGTTTACCTCTCTTATTGTTTCTCTTGCTGAGAAACAACTTTTTAGTTTAAGTAAGTCCCATTTGTTGATTCTTGTTATTAACTCTTGGGCTATGTGTGTCCTATTAAGGAATTTGGAGCCCGACCCCACAATATATAGATCGGAGCCAACCTTTTCTTCTATCAGACGCATAGTCTCTGATTTGATATCAAGGTCCTTGATCCATTTTGAGTTAACTTTTGTGCATGGCGAGAGAAGGGGATTCAGTTTCATTTTGTTGCATATGGATTTCCAGTTTTCCCAGCACCATTTGTTGAAGATGCTATCCTTCCTCCATTGCATGCTTTTAGCCCCTTTATCGAATATAAGATAGTTGTAATTTTGTGGATTAGTTTCTGTGTCCTCTATTCTATACCATTGGTCCACCCACCTGTTTTGGTACCAGTACCATGCTGTTTTTGTTACTGTTGCTCTGTAGTAAAGTTTGAAATCTGGTATCGCTATACCTCCTGACTCACACTTCCTGCTTAGAATTGCTTTTGCTATTCTGGGTCTTTTATTTTTCCATATGAATTTCATGATTACTTTATGTATTTCTACAAGGAATGCCATTGAGATTTTGATTGGCATTGCATTAAGCCTATAGAGAACTTTTGGTAATATCGCCATTTTGATGATGTTAGTTCTACCTATCCATGAACGGGATATGTTTTTCCATCTTCTAAGATCTTCTATTTCTCTCTTTAGGGTTCTGTAGTTTTCATTGTATAAGTCTTTCACCTCTTTTGTTAGGTTTATTCCCAAGTATTTTATTTTTTTTGAGGATATTGTGAATGGGGTAGTTTTCCAGTTCAGAAGATTTGTTGCTGAAATACAGGAATGCCTTTGATTTATGTGTGTTGATTTTATATCCTGCCACTTTGCTGAATTCATTTATTAGTTCTAGTAGTTTCTTTGTAGACCCTTTTGTGTCTTCTAGGTATAGGATCATATCATCTGCAAATAGTGATAATTTAAGTTCTTCTTTTCCTATCTTAATGCCTTTAATTTCTTTTATCTGTCTAATTGCTCTGGCCAGTATTTCGAGAACTATATTGAATAGAAGTGGTGAGAGAGGGCATCCCTGTCTTGTTCCAGATTTTAGAGGGAATGCCTTCAGTTTTTCTCCATTTAGAATGATGCTAGCCTGAGGCTTAGCATATATAGCTTTTATAATGTTGAGGTAAGTTCCTGTTATCCCTAGTTTTTCTAATGTTTTGAACATAAAGGGATGCTGTACTTTGTCGAATGCTTTTTCTGCACCTATCGAGGTGATCATATGGTTCTTATCTTTAAGTCTATTGATGTGGTGAATAACGTTTATTGATTTCCGTATATTGAACCAGCCTTGCATCCCAGGGATGAATCCTACTTGATCATGGTGCACAATCTTTTTGATATATTTTTGTATACGATTTGCCAGAATTTTATTGAGGATTTTTGCATCTAAATTAATTAGGGATATTGGTCTGTAGTTTTCTTTCTTTGAGGTGTCTTTATCTGGTTTGGGGATCAGGGAGATATTGGCCTCATAGAATGAATTTGGAAGTTCTCCCTCTTTTTTCTATCTCCTGAAATAGATTGTGGAGTATTGGTATTAATTCTTCTTTAAAGTTCTTGTAAAACTCTGCTGTATATCCATCCGGTCCTGGGCTTTTCTTGGTTGGTAGGCTTTTGATGGCTTCTTCTATTTCCTCACTCGATATTGGTCTGTTTAGGTTGTTTTATCTTCCTGACTCAATCTGGGTAGTTCATATGTCTTAAGGAATTTATTGATGCCTTCACTATCTTCTATTTTATTAGAGTATAGGGTTTCAAAATAATTTCTAATTATCTTCTGTATTTCTGAATTGTCTGTTGTGATGTTGCCTTTTTCATCCCGTAAGCTAGTAATTTGGGTTCTCTCTCTTCTTCTCTTTGTTAGCGTGGCTAGTGGTCTATCAATCTTATTTATTTTTTCAAAGAACCAACTTTCAGTTTTGTCAATTTTTTTATTGTTTCTTTTGTTTTGATTTCATTGATTTCAGCTCTAATTTTAATTATTTCTTGCCTTCTACTGTATTTGCTGCTGATTTGTTCTTCTTTTTCTAAGGCTTCGAGGTATAGTGTGAGGTCATTTATTTGTTGGCTTTTCTTTCTTTTAAGGAATGAACTCCATGAAATTAATTTTCCTCTTAGTACTGCTTTCATAGTGTCCCAGAGATTTCGATATGTTGTGTCTGAGTTTTTGTTTACCTCTAAGAATTTTTTAATTTCCTCTTTGATGTCTTCTGTAACCCTTTGTTCATTCAGTAGCATATTGTTTAATCTCCATGTGATGTAGGAGTTTTTCTTTCTCATTTTATTATTGATTTCCAATTTCATTCCATTATGATCAGATAAAATGCATGGTAGTATCTCAACTCCTTTGTAATTGCTAAGATTTTCCCTGTGACATAATATATGGTCTATTTTTGAGAAGGATCCATGTGCTGCTGAGAAGAAAGTGTATCCGCTTGATGTTGGGTGGTATACTCTGTATATATCAATTAAGTCTAAATTATTAATTGTATTATTGTGCTCTATGGTTTCTTTATTCAACTTTTGTTTGGAAGATCTGTCCAGTGGTGAGAGAGGTGTGTTAAAATCTCCCATGATTATTGTGTTGTGGTCTATTAGACTCTTGAATTTGAGAAGAGTTTGTTTGATGAACGTAGCTGCACCATTGTTTGGGGTGTATATATATTAATGATCATCAAGTCTTGTTGGTGTATGGTTCCCTTGAGCAGTATGCAGTGTCCTTGTTTATCCATTTTGATTAACTTTGGCTTGAAGTCTATTTTATTTGATACAAGTATGGACACCCCTGCTTGCTTCCGGGGTCCGTATGAGTGATATGATTTTTCCCAACCTTTCACCTTCAGTCTGTGTATGTCTTTTCCTATCAGATGAGTCTCCTGTAGGCAGCATATTGTTGGATCTTTTTTTTTAATCCATTCTACTAGCCTATGTCTTTTGATTGGTGCATTTAAGCCATTAACATTTAGGATTACTATTGAGATATGGTTTGTATTTCCAGCCATATTTGGTTATGTTTGTTACTTAACAGGATTTGTTTTTCCTCTGTGCTTAGTTTTTCCTTTACTGTACTACGTCCTGCTGTTGGTTTTCATTGTTATTTTTCATTTCCTCTTCCTGTAATTTTTTGCCAAGGATGTTTTGAAGAGCTGGTTTTCTAGCTGCAAATTCTTTTAACTTTTGTTTGTTGTGGAAGATTCTCATTTCATCTTCAATCCTGAAGCTTAAATTTCGCTGGATACATGATTCTTGGTTGGAACCCTTTTTCTTTCAGCGTTTGAAATATGTTGTTCCAGGCTCAGGCTCTTCTAGCTTTCAGAGTCTGTGTTGAAAGATCAGCAGTTATCCTGATTGGTTTACCCCTAAATGTAATCTGTTTCCTCTCTCTTGTGGCTTTTAAGATTCTCTCCTTATTCTGTATGTTGGGCATCTTCATTATTATGTGTCTTGGTGTGGATCTCTTATGATTTTGTACATTTGGTGTCCTGTAGGCTTCTAGTATTTGGATTTCTTTTTCATTCTTTAAGTCTGGGAAGTTTTCTAGTTTTATTTCATTGAATAGATTGCTCATTCCCTTGGTTTGGACCTCTATACCCTCTTGTATCCCAATAACTCTTAGGTTTGGTTTCTTGATGTTATCCCATAATTCTTGGATGTTCTGCTCATGATTTCTTAACATTCTTGCTGAGCTGTCTATGTTCTTTTCAAGTTGAAAAACTTTGTCTTCGTTGTCTGAAGTTCTATCTTCTAAGTGTTCTTCTCTGCTTGTAATACTCTCATTTGAGTTTTTAATTTGGTTTATTGTTTCCTGCATTTCCAGGATTTCTGTTTGTTTGTTTTTTATATCCTCTATCTCCCTATAGAGTTGATCTTTTGCTTCTTGGATTTGTTTATGTAATTCATTGTCAAAGTGATTTTTCATTGTCTGAATTTGCTGTATAATGTCTTCCTTGAGACTCCAGATCATCTGAAGCATCCAAAAGTACTTCTGTTCCACGCTCTTAACTGCCCCTCATACAACCCCCTGGTGTGAGCATGGTTCCCCCATTTAGCAGGATAAAGAGGTTCTGGTGGTAAAGTAGGCCTAGTCACAGTCCTGAAGATATCAAATCTTCATCCCTGGAATCTGGGAATGTGAGTTCATATAGAAAGAGAGCCTTGCAGATGTGATTGGGTTAAGGAACATGAGATGAGCAGATCACCTGCCACCCGGGTGGGTGCAAAAGGCAATCCAATCACAAGTGCCCTTGGTAGAGACAGGCTGAGGAGGATAGATAACAGACAGAACCCACCAGAAGCTAGGAAAGGCCAGATTCTTCACTAAAGCCTCCAGAGGGCATCCAGATCTCTGACTCCTTGATTTTGGTTCAACAATACCAACTTGGACAAGTGGCATCCAGAACTGCAAGAGAAGAACTTTCTTTGTTTTGAGCCATAGCGTTGGTGGTATTTTGTTACAGCAGCAACAGGAAACTAACACAGTCTGTTATATGGCTTCTCTACAGCTAGAAATGAGTGACCCAGTCTGAGAATTAGACTCTTTAGGCTGGCCTTCTTTCAATTCCATAATATTTTAAAGGACTGAATCTCTGTGATGTACAACTTTCCTATAATTCATGAGAAGGAAGTTTCTGCCTTTGTGTAACCCATCAAGTCAGGAAGTCAAACTAGAAACTTAAGATCTTCATAGGTCCACAGAATGGAAGCTGAAAGATTCCCTAACTGCCCTTTTCTCACACTTGGCCACTCACACAGAGATCAAGTCTTAGTCTTCCATGTGTTTCTACTCTTTGTAACCTGTGCCCAGATGAGGACCAGATTTGTCATACAACTCCAAGCACCAAGATGCTCAGCATCCTCCGTGGATCAGCTGGGTCTATCAAGATAATATGGTTGCTGAAAAAACTTGCAACTGGCTGTCACTTCTAGGATTCCCCTCCCAGAGGTTCTAGAGGGGGAGCATGTTGTAAAAGTTTATTTGAGAAAATGGTGAAGAAACAAGGAGTTGCTGTAGACCACCGAATGAAGCCTTGCACAAAACCAAGGAAATAGATGCTCTGCCTCTAGGTGACCTCAGTGCATATGTGGCAAGCAGGAAGAATCAGTGAGCACCTGCTCAAGCTGAAGCTGAGGCAGTTCAGTGCCTGCTCTCTGATAGAAAGGGGTAGGGAGAGAGAGGGAGACAGGGAAGTGTGTATACAAGAGTATAATTGAAATCTTCAGATTCATGAAACACATTAACTGAACAAAAACAAATGTTTTCACCTTCCAAGATGCTAGGCAAGAGGGAATTGCTTCCAAATCTGCAAACACACTAATGTAAAGCAAACTTCCTAAAAATTGTTTTCACAATGATTTAGTTTAAGAAAGATGTTAAGTAAACCAGATTTAAAGCAGATCCACAGAATGTCTCAATGGTAAACCTGTAACTGTATGCATTCTTGGTCTCATGTGTGTGTTAGGGAACAGAACATGCCTCCTGCAAAAAGGACCTCAATATCTCCACCAGGATGAGACATCTGGGCAGTTCTTAAACACATTGGTCCACATGGGTCTCAACCAAAACTCTGTCTCCAGTTGGGGTATAGTCAGTAAAATTAAATGCCTGATTACAATCTCCTCTGGGCTAATTTTTATCAAATCTATCTATTCCATTTGGCTTCATGGGACTCAATTATTTCCAGGAGGGATTTTTGCCCACTTACAAAAAACTAGCTCAAACACTCATGGAAGAGCATCCTCCAACTATGGACAGCTTGATTTATAATACAGTTAACTTACTCAAAAATACATTAAGCAAAATTTAAAATACTGTTAAGTTCTCACTTTTAAAATTAATGTTTGATATTTATTCATTTTTCATGATTGTTTACTCATTTAAAATTTTCTCTATCGTTTGCTTTTAAATCCTCAATTGTTTTTCTTCATTGAGGCAGAAAAAATGTTTATATAAACGTGTCCATTTTCCAGTGGACCAGTTTCATCAGGTAGGATGTAATAAATATTTAACTGCTATCCTCACTGCAGCCTACTTACATATCAAAGAGGTATTTGAAATGGCACTTAGAGCCAATAGGAAAGGCAGTAGTTGAAGCTATGAATCAGTTACATAAATTACTATATTGAAAATAGCAAAATCAGTACCTATACAATCTATTGCTTTTCCTGTTCAAAGGAATATTCAAAGGAATAATTGGTTAGTGTGCCCTCACAAGAATCAGACATTCAGAGTTGAGAGAATTAAATGCCATAAAAATTAAATCTTGAGTGTTCTTACCTCTTGTTCTAGACAAAACCATATCCTTTATTATTTGCATAATAACACGCCCAAGGATCATGACCGAAATCAGATGATATACTCTCCATGGAGTCAATGCAAGGAACCTGTAACAGAGAAACATCATTATTTCAATGTGAGGATTTTCATCTCATTTTTAACAGAATTGGGTTTTCGGCCTGTCCAAAAACACAAAACATAAAAAAAAAAAGCATTCAATAATGATTTTGCTTTTCAAAAACCACCCCGATGTAACTGCACAAAAATTATTTAATAACCAAAGCCAGCAAAATAAACACCCTTGATACACATGTATCCTGCGCTGGGCTTTCTCCGCTCACCTCTAATTCAGGAAGGAGATTTGCTCTCCTGGGAATGAGCCAGCAAGACCCTCAGTGACAAGCTTCTCCCTCAGCAGGTACGTTCGGTAGTGACCTGAAGCACTCTTGTGCTGGCTGAAGAGCCCGAAAGGCAGGACGTTCCACAGACAGGATGGCTGGACACCCCTGTCTCACAGTTCTCTGAGGTTTTTCGTCTATGCCCTAATCACTTCCCTGAGTTCCCCTTCTCCCATCTCTTATAAATGGCACTGAGGATCAGATTTGCTAATACTTCCTCTTCAAGATGCCAGCCTCCTTGTCCACCTTGTCTCCAAAGAAAAACAAACTAAACATTGTTTCCCATGAACAGGTCGCAAACCTGGCAGGACTGTCTTTGGCTGGGCTTAAGAAGAAAAGGAATGACAGAGAAGTCACAAGCCGCCTCGAGCCTTCATCCGAGACTGGAGGCTGAAGCTCCTACTCCTCACAAGTTAAATGGCCATGCTGCCCGTTAATATTAACACTGGTGTCATCAGAACTCGTACAAAAATCAATTCAACAAACGTCTAATAATGGTGACAAGGGTGTACAGTGAAGTGAAGGACACATGCATGATCCTGGTTCGCTTTTTTGTCGCTGGAACAAAATAGCTGAGAAAAACAACGTAAAGGAGGAGAAGTTTGTTTGGGCTCATTGTTTCAGAGGTCTCAGTCCATGATTAGCCAGTTCCATAGCTTTGGGCCTGAGATGAGAGAACATCATGGCAGAAGTGTATGGTGGAGGACAGCTGTCCCCTCATGGCATCCAGGAAGGGGACGGGGACAAGATACAGCCCTCAAGGATATGTCCCCAGGAACCTGCGCCCTCAACTTTGTTCCACCTCCACCTTGAGTCCATTCACATTTTTAACTCCTCAAAAGGTTAATCCACTGATGAGGTCAGAGCCCTCAGGATCCAATCCCTCTCTCAAACCCCACCTTTGAACATGGCTGCACTAGGGATCAAGCCTTCAACCAAGGAACCTTTGGGAGACAATCTAGATCCAAAGTACTCCAGTAACAACTGCCTTCTATCAGCTTACTCTCCCATCAAACATGGGTGAAGTTAAACAAGTCCACAACAGTCTTAGGGGCTACTGCTACAGAATAGGGACAAAGAGCAAGATGCATCAAGGAAGGAGTGATTAACTCCCAATCAAGAGGATTTTATAAAAGTGGCACTTGAACTTGGTGTGGGAGGGTGGATGTTATTCAGAGAAAGATAGAGGCTGCTCCACCTGGTGGACACACATGAACAGAAGACCAGAGTTGGTGAAGGTTAGTTGTCTGTGGCTTCCCGGGTAACCTGGGGTGGCCCCAGCAGGACGTGAAAGCAGAAGGAGAGAGTTGGGAGATTGGAAGAGAGAGAGAAGAGACAGAAGGGACAGGAGGGCAACAGATGCTGGTGGGTTCTGAATGATATGCTGCTCCAAGTTTGGTCTTTCTGCTACTGGCCACAGAAAGAAAGCCAAAGCTATAGAGCAAGAAAATAAAATGATGAGTCATTTGGGAGAATGTGGTGGTGTAGAGAGGAGTATGGAATCCATGCCACCTCCTAGAAGGCCATGGAATGTTTTTAGAGAACTTGGTAAGAGATGCCAGGAGTTGTAGGTAAAGCCCTCCACCAGAAGAGGAGCGACCCAATTTTTAGCATGGTTCAAATGCTAACAGCATGTGTAACCTGGGCCAGGGAAGGAGCAGATGGACTAGGTCTATGCTTCCTAAATAATGGTCTACAACTGCCACCAGGTTAGCTACGTGGAAAGCTTGTTAAAACAAAAATTCTCCTCCCCAATTCTCTGAAACAGGTGTCTTAATTACTAGTATTTGTACCTGATAAATATGGATGTATTACCTACAGTAGACCAAACGCTGAGCTACCAAAAGGCAATAAATGGTGAATACGGAGCATGGAGGGAAGGAACGGACACCAAAAAACAATCCACCATGCCAACCTCTGTGTCTTCAGCAACAAAAAAGTATCCTTCCACTAAGGGGCTACTGCATAGTTGCTTGCTTGATTGACTGATTTCAGCTTTTAGGTTGGTTTAAGCCCAGGGTGTGTTTTGGGCTCTGTTTCCTTGGGGCCTACCTCTTTACCAGCAGGTTATGATTAACTCTTGCTGTTATCCATGTGCTAGGCTGTCCCAGCTCTTCCACATCATATACTAAAGTGGCAGTTTTTAAATCGTTGACAGTGATCCACAGCAAGGTATTTATTCACATCAAAAAACAAATGAAACCAAAGTCTCAGAAAAACAGTATTCATCTTCACAACTTATAATGCCTTTTGATGTCTTCCACTCCGTTCTCTCTCTGCCTGTTTAACTGCTGACTGTGACCCACTGAGGAGCTGCAAGTCACAGATGGGCTCACACCACATTCGAAGAAACCTGCAAGGATTAATGTCACTAGAATGGCCCCCTTTGTAGAGTCAGGTAAAGCCCTAGAAGAGACAAAAGTTCCCTTGAGTTTAAAGGTATTTTAAGCCAGCCAGAAAGCCATTTAAGTGTCTTTTAAAAAAAAGAAAAGAAAAAGAAAGAAAGAAAGAAAGAAAGAAAGAATGAAAGAAAGAAAGAAAGAAAGAAAGAAGGAAAGAAACACAAGATCAACTGAAGAAGTGAAAGCAATTAGTTATTCTCTTAATGGAAGTTCCAAATTTCCAGGAATAAAAAATTAGGTAATGACAGGATTTCAACCTAAGACCTAGCTTAGACCTCATTGGGAGGTCATTGCCATAGAAACTAAAAAAAAAAAAACGACAAAAAAAAAAAAAAAACACCATGGATGTCCCCTCTGTGTCCTGGATAAGGGTCCAGCTGGCTTCTCTGCCAAGGGTCTTACTGGTCATTAAGAGTCCTCCATTGCTGGTAAGGCAACACCAACAATTTCTTGGGAAAACGATGCCCAAACTGTAGGCTCCTTGGCTGTTTACTTGGTAGGTGAGCGCCTTCATCCCCAAATATTAAGTATAAAATGTTTTGAGATACAAATCTTGAGATAAAGAATTGTGTGGGACTGGGGATGTGGCTCCAGCGGTAGCGCGCTCGCCTGGCATGTGTGCGGCCCAGGTTCGATCCTCAGCACCACATACAAACAAAGATGTTGTGTCCCCCGAAAAAAAACTAAGAAATAAATATTCTCTCTCTCTCTCTCTCTCCCCTACCTCTCTTTAAAAAAATGCAATTTAATATTAAAAAAAAAGAATTGTGTTTAGAAAAATCTGTATTTGGCATTTTAATTTCAAATACTGTTTGAGATGATTTGTCTCATGTGGAGTAATTCAGACCTGTGATTTGTAATTACAATCTTAGAAACACTTATGAGTTAAATACATTTTTAAAAATATATTTTAAAAATTTATTTATTTATTCTTAAATTTTGATTTGTTATATATGACAACAGAATGCATTACAATTTATACACATATAGAGCACACTTTTTCATACCCCTGGTTGTACACAAAGTAGAGTCAAATCCTTTGCGTCTTCTTACGTGTATTAGGGGAGCTACCTAATATTAAGGAAGGCTTGAGCTGTTACAATTGAAGCTGTTTTTTAAAAATTTGGGGTAAATTTCAAACATACACAAAAAGGTGGCCAGAGTATAATGAACCCAGTTTCAACAATTCATGGTCAATCTTGTTTTTTCTAGTTTCCCACCCACTAAGCTCCTCCCTCCCTCCCTAGCCAGATTATTTGAAGTAACTCCCAAATAGCATATAATTTCATCTGCAAATATTGGCATTTACCCTCCCCAAAAAGGTCTTTTTAACAGAGGGAACAACATAGTTTCACTCTTAACGTCATCAAATATCCTCACTGTCCATATCTTCTCATTCATCTTTGCACACTCATGTATACACACACATATACACAGAATGAAACAGCATCTGAAAAGTCACACACTAAAATGGGTGAGCTTATGTTTTTACTCTCTTAGTAAGTCTTTATTTACACGATAATACTTAATGACCCACCAAACCCACGCCTACCATATAGTTAATCCTAGTCCCTGACCATTAACAGGGGCCCTCTCCGCCTTACTCCTAACGTCTGGCCTAGTAATATGATTTCACTTCAACTCCTCCTTTCTCCTCACACTAGGCCTAATAACTAATACCCTAACAATATACCAATGATGACAAGACGTCGTGCGAGAAGGTACATTTCAAGGTCACCACACATCAATTGTCCAAAAAGGTTTACGATATGGCATAGTACTATTTATTATTTCAGAAGTATTCTTCTTTGCCGGATTTTTCTGAGCATTCTACCATTCTAGCTTAGCCCCAACCCCCGAACTAGGCAGTTGCTGACCTCCAGTGGGAATCAACCCACTTAACCCCTTAGAAGTTCCACTATTAAATACCTCTGTTCTTTTAGCTTCGGGAGTTTCAATTACTTGAGCTCACCACAGCCTAATAGAAGGGAGACCGAAAACATATAGTTCAAGCACTATCAATTACAATTGCTCTAGGACTTTACTTTACTCTTCTCCAAGCCTCTGAATATTTAGAGACTTCTTTTACAATCTCAGACGGAGTATACGGCTCAACATTTTTCATAGCCACAGGCTTCCATGGCCTTCACGTTATTATTGGATCAACCTTTCTCCTAGTATGTCTCATTCGTCAACTAAATTTCCACTTTACATCAAGCCATCATTTCGGATTTGAAGCAGCCGCATGATACTGACACTTTGTAGACGTAGTATGACTCTTCCTATACGTATCTATTTATTGATGAGGCTCATATTCTCTTAGTATTAATTAGTACAATTGACTTCCAATCAATAGTTCTGGAACTAATCCAGAAGAGAATAATAAACCTTATAATATCCCTCTTTATAAATTCTTTTATTGCTCTACTATTAATTTCTGTAGCATTTTGACTACCCCAGCTAAACGTATATGCTGAAAAAGCAAGTCCTTACGAATGCGGCTTTGACCCTATAGGATCTGCTCGCCTACCATTCTCAATAAAATTTTTTCTTGTTGCAATTACATTTCTTCTATTTGATCTAGAGATTGCTCTTCTTCTCCCCCTCCCCTGAGCCTCCCAAACAAACAATCTTAATCTTATATTAACTATAGCCTTACTTTTAGTCTTAATTCTTACTCTCGGACTAGCCTATGAATGAGTCCAAAAGGGTCTAGAATGAATTGAATATGATAATTAGTTTAAAAATAAAACGAGTGATTTCGACTCACTAAATTATGGGTTACCATAATTATCAAAATGCCTATTATTATTCTCAATACTATTCTAGCTTACTCTACATCCCTACTAGGAATATTTATCTACCGATCCCACCTAATATCATCACTTCTATGCCTAGAAGGAATGATACTATCAATATTTGTCCTATGCTCACTCTTAATTATAAATTTCCATTTCTCTTTATCATTTATGATTCCCATTATTTTACTAGTATTTGCTGCATGTGAAGCAGCTGTAGGTCTAGCCCTTCTCGTAATAGTATCAAATACATATGGTCTAGACTATGTCCAAAACCTAAATATTCTTCAATGCTAAAAATTGTTATTCCCACAATCCTACTTGCCCCCCTTGTATGATTCTCAAAACCCTCCATAATCTGAATCAACCCCTCAATTCACAGTCTGTTAATTAGCCTAATTGTTCTTTTCACATTAAATCGTCCTACAAATACAGATCTAATTTTTTCACATGGGTGTTTTGTTTATTGTTTTCTCTACACCTGCTGCATCTTCTCTTTTTTAATTCTTGGAATTATTTTTTGTGGAAGAAACGCTCATTCGACCAATTAAAAGTCTTCCAGATTCTAGGAACTGTTCATTTTAGGCTTGTGGCTTAGTTTGATATTTTCCTGTATTTTTGTATAGCCTGAAAATTGGAGGTTGGATATGGAGGCTGGATTAGATTTAGGTTCCTTGCTTTTTCCTGTAAAACCCCCTAACAGGTGGTGGTGTATGTGTACATCAGGAGGTGTGCATTACTCCTGGGGCGTCTGGGGTCTCTTTTTGATGACATGAGCAGCCAACAAGGTCACTGTCTAGCATTTAACTCCTTGGGGGCTACTTGGCAGTGATGGTCCTTTATTCCTGCTCCAGATATCAGGTCTCAGCCGTAAAGAGGAACTTCCCCTCGGTGGTGATGTGTGGTTAGCCTCGAAGACAAAGCTCATAAGAAAGACAGGATCAAGCCTTGACTCCTTTTATTTACCAGGTTTCCCCCCTCAAGACAATAAGGCATCTCCTAGTACCCTCCAAAGGACACTAGGCAGTGTCTTCATTCCTTTTTTTTAAATTAGTGCTTTTAAGAACTAAGAATCTGAAAATGCATGGTTTCAATGAACAGTAGCATTAGCCTTACCCTCAATCTGTTCCATCTTGGCTAGTGGCTCCTAAGCCCTTTTAGGGACAACCTTAGTAATCTTTGATAATGAAGTACTTATAAAGGGACATGGAAAACATAAAATCTGAGCTGGGGTTGTGGCTCAGCAGCAGAGCACTCATCTAGCACATGTGAGGCCCTGGGTTCGATCCTCAGCACCACGTATAAATAAATAAAAAAGTTATTGTGCCCAACTACAACTAAAAAATAAATATTAAAAAAAAAAAGAAAATATAAAATCTACAAAGGCAGTCTGAAATGTCCAAAGGGGCACTACTTAACTTGTATTGAAACCAATCATTCACCTAAAATTCTCTTGAAACTGCTCGATAAAATTTGCCAGATTTATAAACAAAGTAATGTTTTGTCAGTTAAAATTGAGCTCAAAGAAAAATATGTGGGTTTTGAATTTGGAACTTTATGGAATAAAAATTTATTTTTTAACAAAAATAAATTTGTTTTCTAAAAAGTCACTGAATGAATTGGTTTGAACTAATCTTTATATGAAAACTGTCACATGGAACATTTAAAAAAAAACATCCCTGCTAGCTGGACACGGGAGCTCTGACTCACCATCCAGAGAAACGCTATTGCTGCCACAGAGTCACCCATCTGGATGGAGCTCAGACCGTTTCATCTGCTCTGTGAACCCCTGAGGTGCAATGGCCCAGCTCTCCTTCAACACTGCTCAGCCAGGAAGACCAACAGGCCTTGCTGCATCCAGTTTCCTGTGGTCTTTTACTGTCACCACTTTCTCTCCATTGACAAGAGTGTCAAACACTGGGAATACACCGACAGCTGAATCACAGCCTGCCCCAGAAAACACACAGGCAAAGCACCACCCTGAACCACAGACTGTTGAGAAAGCCGCGAGAGCAGGAGAGAGCGCTGGCAGCTGCAGGTCAGAGGAAGCTCTCCAGCGAGGAGGCCTCCAAACTCTGACTGCCTGAAGACGTTGGATTTGGCCAGGTGGCAAAGAGACCCGAGGTCCAATGGGGGAGCCGCGTATACAAAGCAAATGAGACTTGAGTCTCAGACTGAGGAAGTCTCCCCAAATCTTTGGCCCTCTGCCCCTGCAGACACTTGACCTGGCCTACAGAACCAAGCTCCAAGTGAATCAAACAGCTCTAGTGCTGTGGGCACTGGTGCTTATATACGTATTCCTCATTTTACCCCTGAAACAAGCCACCAGGAAGGCACTGCCAATATCCCCGATGTACAGATGAGCAAGGAGAGGTTTGGAATCCTGCCCAAGCTGCAAGACAAGGGACAGGCAGGACCGGGTAGTGAGGCAGGCAGCCTGGCCCAGAGATCTCTTCTCACCTCTCTGTCAAATGCCTCCCAATGAGTGCAGGCTTCTGCCACGTCTGCCACTATCACATGAAAAAGCTTGGCTGGGTGCCATCAGT
This sequence comes from Ictidomys tridecemlineatus, assembly GCF_052094955.1. Taxonomy (NCBI): domain Eukaryota; kingdom Metazoa; phylum Chordata; class Mammalia; order Rodentia; family Sciuridae; genus Ictidomys; species Ictidomys tridecemlineatus. The sequence goes on from NC_135477.1 coordinate 228,227,764, forward strand.
TCACAGCTTTCTTCACATTAAATTATTAGACTTTATCTTAGAGCATTAAAAAAAATTAAATAGATAGTACAGAGACCCCATATGTACCCTTTTCCCTACATATGGTGTCCTCTATTAATATCGTGCATTATTATATGGTACGTTTGTAACATCTGATGAACCACTGCTGATAACAGGATTCCCAACTAAGTTTCTAGTTTACATTAGTCTTCTCTTTGTGAGACATATATTCTAAGGATTTTGACTAATGCATAATGCCATGTATATACCATTATAGTGTTATATAAAATATTTTCACTGCCCTGAAATCCCCTGTGCTCCATCTATCATTCCTCCTGTCTTAAGCCCCTGACAACTACTGGTCTTGGTATTGTCCCCATAGTTTGGCCTTTTCCAGAACGACACATAGTTGGTATCACACAGTGTGTAGTTTTTTTCCCAATGACTTCTCTCACTTAGCAGGATGCATTGATGATCCCTCTGCATGTGTGGCTCAAGGGCACATTTCTACTGATCACTGAATAATATTCTACTGTACATTACTAAAATTTAGCCATTCACCTATTGAAGAACATCTTGGTTGCTTCCAATTTGGGGCAATTAGGAATAAAGCTGATATTAACATTCACATGTAGGATTTTTTTGTACACACACGTTTCCAACTCATTTCCAACACGTTTCAGACTTTTTAAAACAGTTTCATCATCATGCTGGTTTATATTCAATTTACAGACAGTTAAAACCCCCAAGGATTCCATTCTTCACATGCAGTTTTGAATCTAAGCATGTCCTATCAAATTTGTTCTTTGTGACATAGCCTGTCATTCAAACTGACAGACCTTAATGGTGGCATCGATCATATCTCTGCTCTCTTGTCCAGCTCCAGGACACCCACACATGGCATATCTGCATGTCATCAGTCCTCATTCTCACCACTGATCAAAGATACTGATCAGCACTGGAATCCTGTCATGCCCCATTAGCAGAGTAACCTAGATTCATTAATCAGCACTTCATGAATACAGACCATGCAGCTTACGCCATAAGAATAGATTTTTGTAAGCACACTGCTGAGACCTGCAGTAATCCTGAGGTCTAAATGTCTATAAGTGTTAATTGGCTTGGCTACTGCTGAGAACTACTTTGAGGTATGTGATAGTTCCCTGTAAAGGAACTAAACACCATTAGACCCAAAATATCATGGGGCATGTCCCGAGCCAAAGGCCCAGGGTGACGTTGCCCATCTACCCATTTTCAGAACTCACAGAAGCATGTGGTAAGCACCTGGCCCAGGTGAATTCTGTGGCACACAGGCTGTCAGGAGGTTCTTGGGTGCTACAAAACAGTTATCACAAGAGGGGCTATGGTCAAGACAGAGGGTGTCCAAGAGGTCGTGAGAGCAGACCTTAAAGGGAAGGCTCTGTGGATGTGCACTATCCTCACACAAGGGGTTTCATAAATTTTCAAGACTCAGGGCAAAGTGAAAATGCAGAGACCTCATCAGGGCTGCAGAAGTCAATATTCCCTTCCCAGCCTACTCCTGCCCTAACCCAGACAAATAGTAGTTCCCAAACATATTGCTCCTCAGCTGCAGGCTACTTCTGGAATGTGAATCCAGGATGGATGAGAAGCCCCCGCCCAATCACCCTGAATGCACCCACATCACTGCCAGCCACGACAAGGATGCTCACCATCTGTTTTGCAGCTGTGAAGTACACAAGCCCTCATGCTCAGATGTCCCAATGAGGAGCAGACAGCCACAGTGGGACACAAGTCTTCCCCACTGCTGCAATCAGCCACTGCCCTGGACAGTCACACAGAGTGGGGTTGAGAGGGAGGGACTGGGCAGCACCATGTGACAGGGAGCAGGTAGCCATAATCTAACCTGGACAGGTAGGACTGCACAAGTCCACAAGTCCCCTGAGCAGCTCCATCAGCCCACTGAGCTTCACTTACAAAACAGATTCGAAGATGAAAGTATAAAGAACTGTAAGAGGCAACCAGTGCATGAACCCCAGTGTGGGCCCTCTGAAGTCCCCACCCCATGCAGCTGTGTAGGTCACTCTCCCACACACCCAGCCCTGCCCTCAATGAGGTCCCCGCACAGTGATCAACAAAGGCTTTTCTTTTGCTTAAAATAATGGTTATTAAAATTCACACCAAAAAAAAAATCACTGACACTCATCTTTATCCAAATTAGTCTAGGGATCCATGATCACATCAATGGGTCCCAGAATCAAGGAAATTCAGAAGCACCATTTCCACCAGCCCTTGAGCTTCCAGCTCTCTGAAACATCTTTCTATTAATTGACAGGCTTCTTATCATCAACTGAAAGAATAAATAAGTACACATTTTTAAATTAAAATATCAATTGTTTACCAAAAGAGCTACATGTTCTTGTTGGGTGTGGTGGCCCATGCTTATAATCCTAGTGACTCAGGAGACTGAAGCAGGAGGATCATGAGTTCAAGGCCAGCCTCAGTGACTCAATAAGGCTCTAAGCAAATTAGCAAGACCCTGTCTCAAAATAAAAAATAAAAAGGGCTGGAGATGTGGCTCAGTGGTAAAGTGTCCCCAGGTTCAATCCCCAGTACCAAAAAGAAAAAAAAAAGTTACATTTTTCTTTAGCTGATGTAAAATATTACTTTTATCTGACAATGTATGCTTCACATTTGGAAAACCAAGACAAGCAAATATTATATATGATGATCATAATATGTATATATGTATGTTTATACACATATATTGTGCTAAGCAAACATTACAAATGACAATTATATGCTATGTAAAAATATAAAGTTGTCTGTGTATAATACTACCTCGTTTATCTTACAAAGACACCCTGTGTGGTTAGCTGTCACTGGAAAAGCACAGATCTGTAAATTACTATGAACTCTTTATTTTAGCAAGATGTGGCCTATTTCTCCACCCCAATGTGGTGACTGCTTAAAAACATACCACATCACCTAGGTGTGATTATCTCAGCCTACAGGTGACTTCTAGCCATGCTTGGACAGCATCGTTTCTGACTCATTTTCATTTTGGATTAATTTGTCCATTTGGTTTTTTTCTTCTACTTTCTTCTATTCCATTTCCAGATTCAGTAACCTTATTTTGGCTTTTAACCTGCTTTTCAAGCAATCAGCTGCCTTCTCTTGCTTTTCATTGCTGGGATAGTTATGAGACTCATCTCCATTATATCTGGGTCAAGATAAGAATGAGAACCCCATCCCCACACTCGGAGATAAAGTAAAACAGATGAAGATCCAAAGAAAGATTCAAAGCCTAGAAGGTCAACAAAGGGGCCTGGATAATGGTTATATTATTTCAAAAATGAACAATTTTAAGAAGAGATTCTTCCTACCAAATCACAGACTCTAATATGGAGGTTAGTCAGCATTCACTGCTCCTGCCCTATTGCAGAGCCAGAGTCAGGGCGGTGTTCCGTGAGGATGCTCAACACAGAAAGGGAGGCCAGGAACTAGATTGCTCTTGGGTGACACACGGCCTTAGGTCTCTGTGCATGAATCACTCAGGAACCTGCCAAGGTCACTGTTCTTCCTTGGTCCTGTATTGACTTTCAAGCATTCCATATACAAGGGCTCTGGTGGTGACTGTTTAGACTGGGCAATGGAGGAAGTCACAGCAAAGCAAGTGGCCATGCTGGTCAGGGTGTGGGGACAGGCCCTGGGCTATGTGGATGATTTATTCCATGAAAAAGGAAGGTCAAAATTCTGGGACAGCCTTCTATAGACTTCCACTCAGTGGCTACCTATAAGTGATGTTTCTGACTAGCTGTGTATCCATTTGACAAGGAAAAGTCTACATTTCCTACTCCATGATGAGTTTTGCAAGGCCAAATCCCATGAATCCATGGAACATATCTTTTTTTCTTTTCAGGCAAAGAAAGAACTAATAATGTTAGTCCCCACCCCCCTCAGTCTCTCTCTCTCTTTCTCTCTCTCTCTCTCACACACACACACACACACAGCAAAAGAATAAATTTCTCAGACAATAAATGCAAAGGACAATACTCAGTTCTCCCATGTGTAAAACACTTAACATTCATCCTGGGTAACGCACAGCCCTCTCTATACTATGAAATGAATGGTGTCAATATCCAGAGAAAGAAGTTCTCTGGATATGAGCATTGGGCCCTGCATAGTTCTAATATGGATATTAATCTGCATTGCTTGCTTTGTAACTCTCAATATAGAGATTTAAAAGTGAGATTTTGTTTTCCTTTACTGAACTCTAGCTGTAGACTGAGCCGACATAGAGTCCTTAACGTATGCCAGCTTTATCTAATATTATGGTGTCTCTAATCATAAAAGAAAGAAGGGTCTTGTAAGATGTAATGATTCCCCAGATATGAGAGTTGAAATGATCTACTGGAAGATGACTGTCAAGAGTTAGGAATACTGGTAACCATCTACCTTAATATCAGAAATATCCTGAATCTTTTTATATAAATCCTGCAAAATTAATGACTGAAGATGACTTATGTACCATAAAGGAAAAAAAAAAGTGCTGCCAAATAAATTATGACCTTCTGAATTGAAATGCACATCTCATTTTCAGAGCTGCTTAAAATATTCACTTGTGTCGGCCAGAGGGGATATCTTTCTTCAAAATCAACAAAAGATTAGGGGGAGGGAGAAGGGAAGAGAAAAGGAAGGGGAAGAACGTGGATTGGAATCAAATTCCTTGCATGTATTATTTTGTCAAAATGAACACAAATACAATGTATAATGCCCTAATAAAAAAATCAACAAAATATATCACTTTAAAATAATTTGAAAAGAAGTTAATGGTAAAATCGAGCAAGATAAAGAAAGAATTTTTAAAAATTATTACAAATCAGATATTAAATGAAACCCAGAAATCTTTTGGCCTAGAGAAGCACCTCCTTAGTCATCATGACCACAAAAGTGAATGAGAAGCATGAAAGAAGAATTGGGGGTGGGGAAACAGGCTTCTCTCTGCAGGGAGATGAGGAATCTCCCAGGATAACCGACCAGAAAACTTGGGGAGAGCCGCCAGTACATCTGCTGCGGAGGAGGAGGAGGGAGGTCTCCTTCCAGCAGAAACAGGTCTGGCTAATCCAGTGAATTCAGGGAATGTGCCCAGGTCAGCAAGCTGCAGCGGAGAAAGAGACAAGACAGCGGGAGGTGCAGCGGGGATTTGCGCTCTGTGTGCAGGCTTGAGCCCGTGAAGGGGAGAAGCCAAGGGCAAGGCTGGAGTGGAGCCCAGCCAAGGGCAGGAAAAGCACCATCGGGCACCGTCTACTACTCAGCACTGGGATTGTAAGAAAAGCCATGGGTAAGTTAAGTCAGGCGCACCCCACGGAAAAGCTGAATACCTGCCCGAAAATACTGACCTGCAGCCGGGTCATGACAGTCCCTTGACTGTCAAGACACAAACAAGGAACAGGTGAGTCACCTGCTGCAACTCTCTGCTCTAGTGAGTTCCCAGTAAGTTAACACCAACCACCAGATTTAGTCAGAGGAAGGAGTTAAGAGGGAAAAAGTAGAATATCAGTCAAAGGCACACATTCAACAAAGAGCAGGATGGTAAAGGGGGAAGGTGATTAAAAGGCACAGAGAAGAGAGAAGAAAGAAATGCAGAAAGGTAGGAGGCGGGGACGACAGTTTGAGTCAGTTTTGGGGGGTTTTCATGCAATGACAAGGAGATATTTTGTGTGTCCCTCCCACAGGGAGCAGAAGGGTTTGGGGCCCAAATTACAGCTGTGCACAGAGGCCAGATGGCTGAAATAGCACTCTATCTTCCACCTCAGAATTTTCATGTATAAACTGTGGCACCCGCAAGAATGATCAGAGTTCAATGAATCATTCTCAGAATTACTTGAGGCACTTCTTAAAAATACAGACTTCTAGGCCCCACTTTGGACCCTGTAGGTCAGAACTCTCAGCCAAGAGGTGCAGAACCCACATGTTAACAGCCAGGTTTATGGACCACTCGACTACAAAGCCCCCTGTGGGCATTTCTCACTCAAACGTTTTCTGAGTCCATGGACCCTAGCTCTAGAGGACTGCCCTACAACTGACTCAAATATCAAACTAGGGGCCTCCTCCTGCAGAAATGAATAAAGACCTTTACTGGTGTCTCAGTCCATTTGGGTTGCCATAACAAAATACCATAGACCAAGTGGCTTATAAACAACAGAAATTTATTTCTCCAGTGCTGGAGGCTGAGAAGTCTAAGATAAAGGTCCCAGCAAGTTTAGTGTCTGGTGAGGATTTGCTTTCTGGTTCACGGACAGCACTTCCTCACTGTGTCCTCACAGGGCAGAGGGTGTGGTCTCCCCCACAGGCCTCTTTTCTCACTCAGGAGGACTCCACCCTCATGACCTGATCACTTTTCAAAGGCTCTGCCCTCCTGATACGATCACACTGGAGACTAGATTTCCACATATAAATTCCAGGGGACATAAACATGAAGTTCATTACAACTGGATGTAAAGAATAATGACAGATGCCAAAAGAGTCTTCTAAGAATAGCCCTTGGGGACAGGTAGCAGAGGAGCAAGGCACACACTAATGAACTGAGTGAACCTTTACAGGCCATGCCCAAGAAAGAAATAAGCTGATGTATAATGAGGGCCCGTGGCACGGAATACTATCTCACTAAACAACATGATGGACTTAGGTATGTGGAAGTTAGATGTCCATAAACAGAGGAGGATGAACACTTTGTTTAAAATCATGAAGCCTAGAAGTGACAATCAGGATATACACTTGGGTCTTCCTGACTCCAAGTTCACTACTCCGTTTATAACCATTTGTGAAATCCCTTGGCATCATGCTTTGATCAACCAATCAATATTAAAGTACCAGAATGTTCTAGAGGCAGTTTTGAAAAAGCAATTTTGAACTTGGTTCCCGCCTTTCGGATCTCCATTCAGTTGTACCCACCAGCTGTTCATGTTCACAGTCTGTTCAAGAGTCTTCTCCAATGTACATGTCCTCGTCTAGAGGCCCACAAAAGGAATTCAGTCACTCCTCAGTTCTGAGACTGATGGCTTTGCCACACACAGCCACAGAAGATTCCTCCCTCACTCCAAAAGAACCAAGGATGCAAATGACAGGACTTTGGCCCTAACATATGCTCATGACACCTGCTCTTGCCTTGTTTGTGCTCAATTGAGCAGCCTGGTTCTCCAGCCCATCCCTCCCCTGCTCCCTCTCATCCCCCTCCTCACCAGTTGTATGTCTGCTTACCCAGATCCAGCCAACCCCTTTCGGGGTAAGTGAATCTTGATCATATCCTGTTAGGGTTTAGATATGAGGTATCCTCAAAAAACTCTTAGGTGAGACAATGCAAGAATTTGCAGAGGTGAAATGATTATGAGAAGTATAGCCTAATCTGGGAGATTAATCCACTGATGGATTAACCGGGCGGTAACTGTAGGCAGGTGTGGCTGGAGGAAATGGGTCGCAGGGAGTGTGACTTTAGGGTTTATATTTTGTCCCCGGTGAGCAAAGATCTCCCTGCTTCCTGGTTTTCATGTCTTGAGCTGCTTTTCTCCACCATGCCCTTCTGCCATGATGCTTTGTCTTATCTTAGGCCCAGAGCTATGAAATTGGCTGACTGTGGACTGAACATCGGAAACCATGAGCCAAAAATAAACTCTTCTTTCTCTATATTTTTCTTGTCAGGTCTTTTGGTTACCATGACCAAAAAATAAATAAATAAAATGCTGACTAAAACACCAATAACCCAGAGTCCAAGATCACAGCCCTGTCGATAACCTACTGTTATCGACCATTCCTGACCAAGTCCCCGGACTCACCAGTAAGATTCCACACTGCCCAGACTCTCACGCGTCTGTCTGGGAACACTGTATTCACTTTTAGAACCAGGTCCAAGGCTTCTCACATCTCCTGGGCCAAGGGTCTGAGTTTGCTAATAACAGAATACCACAGACTGAATGGCTAAACATTTATTTTCTCACAGTCCTGGAGGCTGGAAGTCCAAGATCTCAGGGCCAGCAATTTGGTTTTTTCTGGGGCCTCTCTTCCAGCATGCAGACAGCTGACTTCTCACTGTGTCCTTTCAGGGTCTTTCCTCTGAGTGGACTCATCCCAGGCGTCGTGGTCTTGATGAGGACCCAAAACGACCTCATTCCACCTCTCTAACAGTCCCATCTCCACATACATAGTCACATTGTGAGGTGCATTTTGAGCTGGGACTTCAACACGTGAATTTGGGGAAGACACAATTCAGACTATGACACCAAATACCTGGGTCACTCAACTGCCTGCTCCAAGGTCTTCTCCATTATCCAAATCAACAAGTTCCCGTAATGGGCCCTCCAGCCCCGCGATGCTGAAGACCAACCCCTCCCTTCCCAAACTCCCTGCTAGGAAGGGAGCCCTTCTCTCTGGCTGCTCCATGCAGTAAACAAAACCAGAACATAGTTGGACTAGCTGGACAAGTCATAAGAAACCTTGCAGATTAGAACAAACAGTTTACTCAAGATCAGAGAGGCCATCCTAGCTCAGTTTACACAGCATCCTGACCTACTTAGGTTTGGATGATAAATTTCATGGTCACTATACTTAACATCTAAATGAACACATGACACAAAGAAGCTAGTAATTTGTTTTAAAAACTCAAAATATAAAATATGCTGAGCAGTAAACTAGTAACTGTATCATCTTAGGAGGGCTATTTATCTAAAGGCCGAGATCAAGTGTCCTTTATCAACATAATGAAGCCGCACTGCCCAGTAGAGCTGACCTGGTCACATTTATGAGCACAGACCTCTGTGCACAAGCACAGCTTCCCTGGATGTGTGAGCAGCCTCCTGCACAGACAGTCCTTTAATATCTGGAATACCATGTCCAGTAGCCATTGCTGGAAAATATCACCCACCTTTATATCTTATTTAATGCTGAAATGATCAGGCAAATAGGTATAATCCCAGCAACTCAGGAGGCTGAGGTAGGAGGATCCAAGCCAGCCTCAGCAACTTAGCAAGAACTTGTCTCAAAATTAAAAAAAAAAAAAAATTAAATGGGCTGGGGATGTAGCTCAGTGGTTAAGCTTCCCTGAGTTCAATCCCTGATATCAAGAGAAAAAAATAAGAGCTTGTGGACTGTCCAGGGACATCCTTTTAATACTAGCATGGAAGGGGAGAACCACAGCCCCTCAATTCCAGTGCATGGGGACCTGCAACTGTCTGCTGCTCTGTGGCCAACCCTGAGACAGGACAAAGTGTTGGCCAATATCTAATACTAGATATCAGGAATGGCACTCTGGGCCTGATGCCAATGGCCGGCCAACTTCCAGTTGGACTTTGATTGGCAGAGCCACCTCAAGGCCAGGGAGAGTATGTTCTATCATTCCAGGCAGGAAAACACTGAGTTTTTCCTATAGGTCTAATTAAAAGACAAGACAAAATGGGGAGGTGGGCACAGGTGGGAGGAAGAACTAGCTGTCTCCGGAACCCCACTCCTCTAAGCTCCACAGATGGCTACATTTCTAGAACATTCTAAACCACAAGTGGACCAGCCACAGGCTTACATCTTCAGCAGATGAGGATGCGAATGGACTTTCAAAGGCTGCGAACTCTTTAGGGTCCCCAGGCTCAGTCCCCTCACTCACACAGGTTATATCGCCCACACTGATGGAGATCGCGAGCAAGCCCTCAGGAGAGACCACTCCTGCAGTAACGAAATGTGGTCTTCTCCACAACCCTGCACGCAGAGTACTGAACCTAGACCTCAAAGCACAAGTTAAACTGCAAACCAGGCCGCCTTTGAGGCGTAAAAGATTTTTTATTTCTATTTTAATGTCTTGTTCTGTTTTATTTTTAAAGTAAAATTCAGTAAATGGCACAAAAAGAGAAAAATTAATGATGCATCTTGAAGCTGAAAATTGTTTTTTATTTAAAATTTTTTTTTCTTGGTTGTTGTAGATGGACAGCATGCCTTTACTTGTTTTTTTTTTTTTTGTTTGTTTGTTTGTTGTTTGTTTTTTAATGTGGTGCTAAAGATAGAACCCAGTGCCTCACACATTCGAGGCAAGCACTCTGCCACTGAGCTATACCCCTACCCTAGAAACTGTTTCTTAAAAAGCACCCTGGGGTGAGGGCACAGGCCTGCACCCACACACTGGAGGAGAGCTGCAGGCGAAGGCCTGTCTCCCAGGGCCTCGCTGTTGTTCTGTGAGGGGAAACCACAGCTCAAGAAGATTTCATCCCTGGACTGGCTTCCTCTAGGCAAGCTGGTTCACCTGTGCCCAGAAACCCCTCCTCACCAGCCACACACTTGCACGCACGTGTGCACACACACACATCCCTGCTGCCTCCAGAAGCATTCATTTCTACTACACCTCAGTCCAAACCACAATGGAGACCTTAACAATGACAATAAACAGCAGATCCTTTAAAAAATAAGGAAATTGGGTAAAGGGAAAATAAACCAAGGAAAAGAGGATGACTCAAGTTGAAATTTAGCCCTCAAGAATTCAAGCCATGTGTTACAATGAAAGAAGATAGCCACTAATTTGGTTCCCAAATGACCCCTCAGGGTAAGAACTTGATTGTCAAACGCTCTTTTAGCTCAACAGGAAAAGATAAAATAACACTGGGAAAGTTTTCACATCTTCTTAGTAGAGAAAGAGTCAATAAAGCGCAGCAAGACTATGAAATAAGTGAATGTCACAGATAACCAACCCCAGCTCACTTTGAGCGCAGAATCATGAGCCAAACAGCAGCGAGGCCACACTGACCTGCTAAAAGGAAGTCTCTGGGGAGCTTGATTTTTAATGTGTCTTTTTTTTTTTTTTTTCACTGTTTGCCAAAAAGCAGCTATAAAATAGGACCGAAAAAAAGAAATGGTGGTTAGAAGCGTTCCGGAAGGAACACAGCCATCCCCTCCAACACGCACTGTGTAAGAGCTGACGTGCGCTTGCTAGGAGAAGCCACCTTGGCTCAGCAGGCTCCCCAGTTCTGTCCCCTTCGTGTGCACACATGTGCAGGACACAGCAGCACAAACAGCCTAACAGCGTTCTCTAATTAAACAAGGGAGACAAAGCCCTCCCTTAGCACAGGCCCTAACCGGGCTCCAATGGAAAACATATGCCTCTCTAGATAATTCCACCTGAGACTTCCAGCACCATATGAACTCTCCAAGCAAGGCAGGCCAAGCCCAGGGAAAACAATACAGGGAACAGGAACAAAAGACTATGCAGTACAGAAGATGACGGTTTCTCATTCATCTCTCCACATGAGCAGCACAGCCTTGGTCTTTAGGACACTCAACATTAAACACGAGCAAGAAATCTCCTCTTGAGTTTCGACTCCACAATCAGCACCAGAACCTGGCCTCATTCCAGCCACAGGCTTACATCTCCAGCAGATGAGGAGGGGATGGGAGGGGAAACCGTTTACAGATAATGACAGAGGAATGCCCTTGGTGGAGCAAATCTGCTGAAAATCCCAAATCGTGCATTCAGCTACATCAGAACTTCAAATCCATATGCCCCAAAGGCCTTGCCCATTTTGATAAATGAAAACCTTGGTTCTTGGGCAAAAGGAGTTTGTTTTCAAAGGCTTGGCAAAGGGACAGCAGTCAATTCTTGACCCACCCCACACACAGTGGTCAGCTTGGCAGCAGCAGGGCAAAGAAGACCCAACCGAGGCTGGTGGCAGGCTGCCATCAACCAGAGCAACTCCCAGAGCATGCTTCTGCTCCCAGCACTCTGGAGTCCCACCTGGATGTCTGCTTGCCTGTTCGTCTGTCTACTACCACTCCTTCCATTCAAAACCAGCATTCCCACGAAGACAGGACCCACTCTTCCCTGTTCACCAGTGTCACCCCAGCCCTGGGCCACTGAGGTTGTCATTCAGGGTTCAGTGAGTGAACAATTCAGTTCAGCCATTCATCAATCATTCATTAAATCAATGTAATGGTTAATCGTGAATTCTCTAAAGCACACTATCATAACAGTAACCACTTGCAAAATTGAAAAAAAAAATATGTACAGGGAACATTAAAATCTCCTTTTTTGGAGCTGGGGATGTAGCTCAGCGGTAGAGAGCTTGCCTCTCGAACATGTGAGGCACTGGGTTTAATCATCAGCACCACATAAAAATAAACAAGACAAAGGTATTGTGTCCATCTACAAATAAAAATAAAACTAAGTAAAACTAAAATTAAAATTTTCTTTTTTTAAAAAAAATACTGAGGATTAAACCCAGGGGTTCTTAACTACTGAGCCACATCCTCAGCCTTTATTATATTTTGTTTAGAGGCAGGGTCTCATTGAGTTGCTTAGAGCCTCGCTAAGTTGCTGACGCTGGCTTTGAACTCCCAATCCTCTTGCCTCAGCCTCCCAAACAGCTGGGATTACAGGCATGCACCACCAACCAGCTCCATATTATTTTTGAAGACACTGTGGGGAGCAATGCACAACATGAGAGGCCCTTGGGTCTTGCCTTAGACTATTTCTTCTTTAACAGAAGCATCAGCTTCTGATTACCCATTCTTCTTGTCTATTTTCTGTTGCTAATAACACAATACCATAGACAGGGTAAGTTATAAACAAAGATTTATTTTGGTCACAGTCATGGCCCAAGGTCAAGAGGCTGCATCTGCTGATGACCCTCTTGATGGCAGAGTCCCTGGGCAGTTCAGGGCATCAGGCAGCAAGACAGGAAATGTGAGCTTGGGAGTCCTAGCCAAATTGGCTTTTATAGCCTATCTGCTCTCCAGATAACTCATTAACCCATTAATCCACTAAGCACATAAGTAGATTAATCCATTCCTGAGAGCAGAGCCCTAATCACCTTTGAACATCCCACCTGGTCCCACCTCTTAATATCTCAAAATGAAGATTAAATGTCAATGGGTTTCAGAGGGGACAAATCATATTCAGACTACAGCATCACAAAAAGTTAATCTAGCTCAGTTTGCCCCATGCTGAAGCTATGTGGCAACTGGGCAGGTCAAGAGGGCGGGGTTCACGACTCATCACCAGCAGAGCTGTAGCTGACATGCAGCTGTAGCTCTGTAGCTGTGAAAACCACCCCAATACTATATAAATATAATATATAGTATATCTGCGTGTGTGTGTGTACAGATGTAAATGTACATGTCTGGGCGTCTTTCTAAACATCTGATACTTTTATTAACTAAAAGCCAAAGATCGTCATTGACATTCTGTAGCCCAGGTTCTTTGGCCACAGCCATGCTCTTGAATGTCACAGGCAGGTGGCAAGACTGTCATAGAACATAGTCTCAAAAGTCTTTCTGCTTCAGGCAAAACCCCCGCACAGCAGAGATTGGGCAACATAAGAGCTGAAACATGGAATATACGCAGAACCAAATATCTCCATCATACACAGAATAGTAGATAAGCAGGCTGAACTTTTTCAGTTATATTCAATGTTGTTATTAAAAATAAAAATTTCTCCTGAAGCCAAATTTCCATTTTGGTAAGCAAAAGCTATCATTCGTGTATACTGGTTAATTAAAAAGAACAGAAAAGCAGTTTTAAAATCACATTTTCATTCCCACTCAATTATATTTTTAAAAAGTCTATTCCAATAAACTTAGGACTTGAGCAAAGAGTGAAATTTCATTGTTAAATATCTTTAAATATTTAAATAGCTTTTATAAGAAAGAAAAGTTAAGCCACACTGGGGTTGTGGTTCAGTGGTAGAGTGCTCGCCTAGCAAGAGTGAGGCCCTGGGTTTGATCCTCAGCACCACATAAAAATAAAAAATAAAAGTATTATGTCCAACTACAACTAAAAAATAAATATTTAAAAAGCTTAAAAGTTTAACACATCATTTTTCATAGTCTGATAATAAACTGGTTAAAAGTCTCTCCTAAAAATTCTTGAAGTTATAGATGACATAATGATGATGCAAGCTATTTTTAATTTGTTCAAAGGCACTTGGAAGTTAATTTCAAAGGTAAGCCAAGCCAGGTGTGGTGGTGCATGCCTGAAATTCCAGAAGCTCAGGAGGCTGAGGCAGGAGGATTGAGAGTTCAAAGCCAGCCTCAGCAAATCCAAGGCACTAAGCAACTCAGTAAGACACTGTCTCTAATAAAATGCAAAATAGTGTTGGGGATGTAGCTCAGTGGTTGAGTGCCCCTGAGTTCAATTTCCAGTAGCTGCTCCCCTCTCCCAAAAAGAAAAAAGGTAATTCAAGAAGATATACACTCATTCCATAAAGGTAAAGAAACAGATGAAGTAAGATTTCCATAATACAGTCAATGCCCCAAGACATTACCCACTCAGGTTACAGGAATCAACTACATGAGGACCGTTGTGGTGTCCCTCCTTTAGCTCATGAGACATTTCTTCCACTTACAAAGATGGATTTGATTTGATGCAACTCTGAGCAACTATGACTCAGTCCATGAAGCCACCTTCTGACTCCTGGTGAAACTCCCCTGGCAGGGTGCTGGTGAGTTCAAGCCTGTACCGCCTGTGCATCTTACGCCCTAAACCATGCTATTCTAATGGATCCTCTGACTCTTGTTTTTACATTTTGTTTGTATTTCACAACAAAGGTCTGATTTTTTGAGCACTGAGTGAATATATGTTTTCTTGTTTGCAGACACCTGTAATGCGTGTCATAGCTAGGGATGATTCTTAATGACAAAAGGTCAAATGCTCTTTTGGAGAGATCTCCTAAAAGTTGTGTTATGATAACTAATACAACTATTAAAGTGACCATGTCCATTTTAACAGGTCTTGGTGTTGTTTTAGTATAAAACGCCAGTATCGATGTCTCACTAAGGATCACATAAAAATGTTTCCTGTGAATAGGAAATGAATTTTTAACTGTCAAGAATCCCCTCCATGAAAGATTTCCCAGGACGGAGTCACTCTTGTCATTTGAAAGGCTGTGTGACCATTAGCCAAACACCTTACATCAAGCAGATGTGGCCGAACGCAAGTCAGAACTACGGTGGGCAAGCAGAAGCCCTCCTCTGCCTCCTTTTATTGGAGCAACTTTTCACAAACTCTGGCTCACTTTTCAGGAAAGTAGCAAGGGATGGTGACATCTAAGGCAAAAGTCTGAGGATCATGCTTGAAAGCTTTTAAAGGTCCTAGCAGAGCTTCGGGAAATCTGTCCCTACACCCGCTGCAGACCCTTGGAAGATTCCCCCAAGACACAGTTGAGCAACCAGAGAAACACCATGGGAGAGACTCTGACACCAGCCATGTTGTCACCAGCTCACTGTGGGTGACAAGGAACTTGAATTTAGTTCCTTCAGCTATAAAATGAGGTTGTTAAACTGGATCAAAGATTTCCTCTCTTTTATTTCATCATAAGGATGTCTTTTTATTTTTATTTTTTTAAAGGATTTAGCTGCCCACAAAACAAACAACCTGATTTACTAGGTCCAGGCTGGTACAACCGAATCACAGGAATAAGTATCTCCCAGGCTGAAATACCGGAAACAGGTTAGCACCTGCAAAGCACTGGGCAGAGTTCAGGGTTCCAGATGATTTTAATTCTTTCTGGGAATCTTCAGCTAAAATCGGCTTTATCTCAGACAACATTTCTTTCAGCACTTCACAGACTGACAAGACACGAGAGGAAACTGCCAGGGTAGCTTCTGGAAGCTGACAGGGGATACTGACACCTCTATGACCTTGAGCTCCAAACCCAGCCTAAAATGTAAATAGCAACGACGACGACGTGGTCTCAGCTGGTTGTATCCTGGTCAGTGACGGATGAGAATATTTGTCTTGAATACTGTGCCACCGAGGGCGGGGCATGAGTTTCTTTTTTTGTTCTTTTAGGCACATGGTACTCTAGAATCCCACACTGTTCCCCCAAAGCCAGGCCCATCGCCGGGTCTGACACCTGACCCCCAGGGCACAACCCAGCAAGGCCCACCATGCCCAGCCAGGGCGGCCTCCTTGACCACTCCGGGGGTCTGCGAGTGCTGTTTTCTGTGGATGGACAGCACAGAAGCCCCAAGCGAACTCCATCCTCCTCAAGAATAGACCTGAAAATTAAAATACACCATGCACACGGCAAGCAAGAGTGGGGTCTTGGGTGCTCAAAAGACAAGAAGAAACGCTGTAAGCTTGCCCCGAAGAGCTCAAGCATGAGAAATAACAGCACGATTTCTGCGTACCTCAGACTCTAGAAGCTGTTAAGTCAGCGTTAGACAAACTACAGAGAAGTTCATCTACACCACGTGACGGACAGGGAATATTGAACAAGTGGGCTGGCCAACCCTGAGGACGGGACAAGACGAGCCAAAAAGTCAAGGAAAACTCTGCAGACATTCCCCCAAGACCGGCCTCCGCAAGTCACTTCACGGCCCTGGGCTTCAGGGTCCTCTGTAAGATGGGAATGTGGTGAGGATGCCACCTCCTCCCCAGAGATGCCACCTCCTCCCCAGAGATGCCCCCGAGGAACGACCTAAACAGGGTAAGCACTTGACCCATTAGGGAGTCACAGGTTTGTCACTGGGTCTTCATCGTCAAAGCCAAAATCTACCAAATCTTGGTAAGCCCTAACCTGGGTGCCAAAAAATGCTGTTGCCTTTCTCTGCTGGACCCGGCATACCCCAGGGAGCTTCCAGGGCCGGGCCTGGCTGCAGACTCTGTCAGAGCCCCACACTGGGAAGAAGGCCACTTCAAACCAGCAGTGCCCCTCGGCCTCTCCCACCCACCAGGTGACCTTGGGTTTACTATGACCACGGGTCCCTGTGGAATGAGGGGTCCCCACAGGCTTTCTCCTGACTGTCCTCTCCAGATGCCAAAGTGGCCACCCACACCTGCTCCTCCCTGCCCCCTGCCTTTTCTGTAACAGAATGTACCCTGTGAGCTCCAGAGTTATCTACAGTTCCCACTGGCCCCCGGGCCTGCAGGTTCCCTGTCCCCGGTCTAGTGCCTGAGACCTTTTGGGTCCTGGCACAACTCTGCCTCCTCAGCTCCTGCCCTGCCAGACACCATCTCCTTGTCCCAGAGGTAAGGAACCATGGAGGGGCCTCCTGGGCAGACCCTGATTCTGCTGGGGCTGGCCCTCACTCCTTCACTGCCAGCCTGACTCGGGTGTCTCTTCTCCTGCCTGGCCTCACCCTGCACTGCTCCCCAAGCAGATGCCCTTCCCTCTGGATTCCCACACGCTGCGTTACTGGGTTTAGAACAACCCCTGCCCCTGCACACCTGGCAACCCAGCTCATTCCCACCAACCCTAAAGGGGTCCCAGCTCAAGCAACGTCCCCTCCAGGTCCTTCCTGGCCCCAGCTGCACTACCACGCCACCTACTTAGCCTGGCACAGCACTGACGGGAACAGGCCAGAAAGGCTCCAAGCTCAGCTTCTTCCTCCGAGGGTACGAGGAAAGAAGGCCTGGCCTCCCAGTTCAGCAGGGAAACTTCCACTGACTCATCCTTGTCCCTGGTGAGTGTCTGCTAATGGAAAGGACCAGGGGTGCGTCGTTGACGGTCGCCCATCTCCCACGGCCCATCGCCCCCACCCGCTTTCCGACACTCCTTCCGCCTGGAAGGCCTTCCCACCGTCACTCACCCAAACCACTTGCCATCATCCCACACTGAGCACAAGTGCACCCTCCCGGAGGAGACCCTGTTGCCACGGTACCAGCCAGGGTACTTCCCGCTCACTTGTCGCCTCTCCCAAGAGACCCTCGGTGCCAAGACCCACTGATGTTGGTGGATCCGAGGTTGTAGGGGGACCTGAACTCTCCTGCCCGCCCCTGCATAGCCACAGACCCTGCTGAGTCATCTGCACCCATGACACTGAAGCTCACCATCCCACCAAGTGCCCCAAAGACACCTGGGATTTGGAGTTTGATATTTGAGGGCCCTTTACTCACCAGATCATGTTCTACCTATTTAGGTTTTTTAAAAAATTTTACAAATAAAATAATATGCTGTAAAGTGCCATTCTCATGCTAATAAATCTAGTTAGTCTGATAGACCTTATTCATGAATATTATACTTTGTGAAAAAAATAATTTATTTCCTAGATATGAGTTGCTCAGTAATAAAGTACCATTCCAGCCACTTTTTAATATAAAATCTACAACGTGCTGTATTTGGATTGGGGAAGCTTTCTCATGATGGCAGTTAATATGTGGAGAAGAACACGGGAAAAGCAGAATTACCCTTCTCCAGGGAGGTACCTGCAGGACTGCACACCTGTCTCCCCTATCATGGAAATCGTGAGGAAACAGATGAAAAAGCTGAGAAGAGTCACTGCAGCTTCACCCATGCAGTTATGGAGCACCTACTATATGCCCCAGTGCTGGGGACTCACAGCTAAAGCCACCAACCTAGCATATGCCACCCCTGGAGGCAGCTCCGAGGTAGGAGAGGATTCCCTGTGGTCAGCTGGGTGCATTGAACACGGCTTTCTCCCCCATCCCCTCACCAGGCTAGAATAAGCCTAAAATAAGAGCAAAGACACACCCAGAAGAGACAGGAAGCGGGGGAGGAGCCAGCCAAGAAGGCAGCACGGTTCTGGAGTCAAGACAGGTTCATGCTGACAACCCAGTGGGCAGGCAGGGTAAGGACATGCAGACCCACATGCCCATCACTGACACAAAGGTAAGTCCTTCTCACAGCACGTCCACTGTGCCGAAGACCCCAGAGCATCTCCGAATGGCCTCCCTGTTCAAGATACCGACTTTCTCCTGTCTCCCAATTTCAGTCTGAGTCCACTTACAGGCTCCCACACAGGAGAGAAGGAAAAAAAAAGAAAGATACAGATGTCCTCAGTGGACAGCACGCCCAAGGGACTATAGGACAAGAAAGAATGAGGGCTTCTTGAAGGCAAGGTCCAAGGGGCGGGGGTGGAGGGGATCAGAGAGATAGACATGTCCTGGTATTTGTCCTTTATCAAAAGGAATTTTCCAGGTATGCCAGAGAGTTAAAAAGATGAAAGGAAAAAAAAATGCTAAGAGTGATAACAAAATAAAATTGTATGAGAAAGAAAATATAAACAAGGCTCTCTACTTAGTTCAGGTATGAGTAGCATTCACACAGTCATGATGATCGAACCAAAACGGTGATATCATAAAAGCAGAAGCAGGACTGGAAGGGTTGGTGGAATTAGGGAGTGAGGAGGAAATTGATGTCTTAGATGGCCCCGTCATGATCTGGCATTTCAAGATCATTATTTTTTCAGTCTTAAAGTTTTTTAAGAGCATCAACATTAACAGGGGTTATTGTGAAAACGGCCCAGTGGACTCGGTTGATACCAAGCTAAGAAGGGGCTCATTTCCATGTGCAATATTTGCGTTTCACTTACTGCATGTTCTGGAATTGCAGTGTGAGTTTTTCTTTCTTTCTTTTTTCCCCCTTTGACCCAAGCGGTGTATATGACAGAGTTTTAATAATTTTCCAAAAATTAGAAAAATGAACACACAGAAAAACAACCACAATATCTTCCAATTGCATCAAGTTCTCTGAAGAACACAGCACCTCCGACACTGAAATCAGCAGGGGCTACAGTGTGAACATAGTCCCTCAAAGACTGTGTGTTAGAAAATCTCATCCCCTATGCAGAAGGTTGGAAGCTGGGGCCTAATAAGAAGCAACTTTGGTCACAAAGGCTCCATCCTCAAAGATGGATTCACGCTGTTATCTCAGGTTACTTTTTACAGGAGTGGGTTTGATATAAAAACGAGATTGGCCTCCTCCCTCCCTTGCTGGCCCTGCTCCTGTCCTTCTACCTTCCATGTTGCTGTGATGCAGTACAATGGCCCTGGTCAGCTGTTGGCACCATGCCCTTGGACTTCCCAGACCCCTGAATGTGAGCCAACAAATCTCTTCTTTATAAATTACCCAGTCTCAGGTATTTTGTTATAGCAGCAGAAAATGGACTCAGGCAATAGGCAAGACCTAAGGAAGGTGGCCAGGGATGACCTTGTTGAGGATGTGAGTGTTAAGACCCGAGGACAAAGAGGAAGCTGGGAAGGGAAGACAAAAACACCGGGGGGGGGGGGGGGGGGGGGGGCAAAAGGAGCTGAGAAGGGCTCAGTGGCTTTGCCACATGAACAAGAAGGAGAGGCAGTTGACATGGACTCTCCTGCATCCCTTGGTGCTTCTTCAATAGAAACTCCACGCACATCAGCCCAGCTGCCCAACTCCACCCTCAGTGCACACACGTCCTCCTTAAAGTCGACAGGTCACTTCCCTAAACCCAAGGGCCACCCAGGCCCGCATCCTGTACCACACATCTTTCACGATCCACCATGCACCCCACAGTGTGCAGCCACCTGCGAAAGGCAGGGGTCCCTGAGACTTTTCACCTAAGAAGAGCCACCCTGGGTCAGAGGGCAGCTGCAAAGGGGAAGTGAGATAGGAAACTGGGCCACATGACAACTCAAAGATGCACACGCCCAGGCTGGAAAAGGAAGGCCCAGAACAGGAAAAAAAAAAAAAGGTGGCAGGGGCACCTCGGCAGCGAATAGCTGGGGCTGAAATTTTAGTGGGGAAAATCAGTTAACCTCTTTCTCTGAAGTAGACAGAGAAAGCAAGTTACGCGGGAGACAGCTGAAGCTTTAATTTGAGAAGTGACTTAACTTTGTCCTTCCGGGCACAGAGTGAAGGGCCACCGAAGTCCTGCTGTCACTGTATACCCCGCCCCCACCCTGCAGGGCAGTTCACTGGGGGATGAGCCTATGGAAACCAGGTCGGAATCCCCACTTGGCCACATGCTGCTCCTGGGGGACAAGTTACTTACCTACCCTGAGCCTCGACATCCCTTTTGTCAAATAGGCCAGAGACACTTTGCTGCTAATAATTAAAAGACGATGCCACCAAGTGCCCGGCAAAGTGGAGCCCAATACACAGTCATTGCTATTATCCATGGCCGCTGCAGGAGTCAAGAGGAGATCGCGGGCCCCGAGAATCTGCCGGAAGATGACCTGCTCACCACCCAGCAGCCAAATTGGTTTACTAGAAACCCAGGATCCCACATGGCCACAGCCTGAGGGAGCTCTGTGTGTCATCTGAGTCTGTCTTTCAGTGGGAGGTCCTTCCGCATCTGGGAAGAGAAGGAGGCCACTGCCCACGGGTAGCTCACACTCTTGGTTCTCAGGTCACCCTCAGGAGCATGGGCGTGGCCACACCTCACCCAGCACATCTTCACCCAGGTACTGCTTTCCTCAGCTCAGACCCCAAAACTTCTCCAGGTAAACTGAGACCAGCAGGACAAGGGGCACAGCCCTGAGTCATCTGACAGGTTCTCTGCAAATGCCTGAGTTGCAGGCTTCTGAAAGCACACTTGAAGTGCTGTGTGGCTGTCGAGGACTCAGCTCACCTTTGGCAACAGGAAATCAAATATAAATAGGGGGCCCGGAGTACGACATTTCATGCCTTTCCATTAAAACTGCACCTTGAAAAAAATCAAGTCCCTGAGGACAAAGATGAAGACGCAGGAACCTCATCCAAAATCTATTCACTGAAAAAATGGCCGACCATAGGCAGGTCAAGAAAACAGGGTAATCGAGCCACCCCACCACCCCAGCTAGCCTTGTGTGGTTTGCTGATGTTCCTCCCCACGAAAGCCACAGCCAGGCGCCTCATGTCCCACGCTGGGCAGATGCCACTGTCCTCCTTCAGAGAGAGCAGACACCCTGGGGCAGCATGTGATGTCCTGCACTCACCTACAGACACACAAGCACACCGTCCTTCTCCTCCTCCTCAATATCAGAGGAAAAGGTGACCTTCTGCCCTGCACGGTGGTGCACACCTGTAATCCCAGCGGCTCAGCAGGCTGAGACAGGAGGATTGTGAGTTCAAAGCCAGCCTCAGCCAAAGCGAGGCACTAAGCAACTCAGTGAGACCCTGTCTCTAAATAAAATACAAAATAGGGCTGGGGATGTGGCTCAGTGGTCAAGTGCCCCTGAGTTCAATCCCCAGTACCAAAAAAAAGAAAACAAAAAAGGGACCTCTGACCTTCCCCTTCTGCCTCTCCTAGAGCCTCACGCTGTCACTTATCCCCTCCTCTATCCCCTCCTCTGTGTCACTGATCTTGCCTCTCTGTTGTCCCCTTCATCAGAAATTCCACTGTCCTTCAAAGTCCTTATCCTGACTTCTCTAGGACTCTGGAGAAAGAGGAGAGAATGGCATGGTGCAGGAGTGGGGAGGACCCTACAGAAGGAGCAAGATCCTGACATTCACAATACGGCACTCCATTGGGCATGAAAGCCAGGCAGCATCAAGGAGAGTGTGTCTTAGTTGGTTTGTGCTGCTGTAACAAAAAATCTCATAATTGGGCAGCTTATAAATAACATAAATTTATTTCTTACAATTCTAGGAGCTGGGAAGTCTTTCTGGTGGGGGTTCCCTTCCTGTTTCAAGGATGGCACCTTCCTACTGTTCCCCCACATAGTGCAAGAAGGGAGCAGTAATCGCAAGTCGGATGCTCGCTGACATCAGCAGTAGCTCTGGGGTTTCTGCAGAAAACCCCCTTCCAGGGGCTCGTCCACATCCACGCTGCCTCTCCTTGCTTTCTGATTCTCTTTCTAGTCATCACCTGGGTCATGTCAGCCTCCCTGACGCTCCCTCCCTACTCCTCTCCTTGTCCCCAACAAATGCTCCCCAGCAAACTCCACCCTCCCTCAAGAACCAAACCCAGCACCTCACTGCACCCTACCACTCAACCCGCACCCTGCACGGCAGCCTACAGCACCAACCCTGCAGCGACCTTGTGCCCAATCACCCCGCGGGCAGTGACCCAGAAATGCAGCATCCCCCACCCTGGGCATTTCACCTTCCACCCCCAAGCTCCGTCTACAACTCTGTGACCCTGGAGCTCATTAATAACAGTCCCAGCCACCTGTCATTTACCCTCATGGTCTGAGTCACTCCTCCATCCACCAACTCTTCCAGTTTTGCCAGAGTCTCCCCCCTGAATCCACCTCCTCTTCCCCATCCCTACTGCCACTACCTTCAGTCAGCCCTGCTCACCACCAGGTGCTCCTGCAGTGGCATCCTAGTTGGTCCCTGGCTGACAGCTCTCACTCCTCTAATTCATCTGGAAGAATTGATAGAAACTGACAAGCAGAATCTGGCAGGGTTGTGGCACAAAGTTCTAAGCTACACTAATGCTGTCTCCTGTTTGCTCACCTGGCTTCAGACACCGGTCTTGTTATAAACACCCCAAGCCCACTCCCAACCCAGGGCCTTTGCACATGCCGTTTCTTTTCCCTGGAACATCCCACTCCAGAACTATCCACTAGGATCACTCCCTGACTTATCCTTTGGGTGTGTCTGTTTAAGGTCACTTCCTGATGACCCTTGGCAAAGTCACACCTCCTTGTCACCCTCTGTTCCTTGCCCCAGGTTTAGTTTTCTTCACATCTAGCACCTCCTCGCCTTGCCTATATTTGTTGATTGTCTTTTTTTCTACTACTTCCAACACCAGAACACAATCTCCATGAAAACCGGGATCTTATCTTTTTGTGCACTGCCGTCTCCCTACCACCTGGAACAGTGTCACCATAGAGATTCAGTAAATACTTGCTGCATTTTTTCAATATATATATTTTTAGTTGCAGGTGGACACAATATCTTTATTTTATTTTTATTTGGTGCTGAGGATCAAACCCAGTGCCTTACGCATGCTAGGCAAGCACTCTGCCACAATCTCAGCCCATTACTTATGTAATACATATTTTAATATATATTTTTAGTTATGGATAAACCTTTATTTTTATGTGGTGCTGAGAATTGAACCCAGTGCCTCACTCATGCTAGGCAAGTGCTCTACCACTGAGATACAACCCCAGCCCACTGGCTACACTTTTAATGGAAGTTTAGATACCCTATAAGATAAAGTCCACAATGCCTATTAGATATGGGCCAAATGTCTCAGCATGATTCAACAGCAACCTCTTCATAAATTGGTCCCAATTACCTTTCTCTTTCTAACCTCACCTCTGTAACTCCCCCAGCACAAAAACCACTGTATTTCTCTGTCTTTGTCTGTCCTATATATGATATTGATGAATATACTGTCTACCCTCTGTGTACTGCCATAGATTAACTGAAGACCTACTATATAGTAGCTACTTGATATGCATTAGCTCTCCTACTTTTCACATTCTAACTATCTTAACTCCTCCCCAATCCCCATATGTCTTTGTCTTAGTCTGTGTTCTGTGCTATACATGGATAACACATATAGGATCATTTATAAAGAACAGAGGTAGCAGAATAGAATAGACATTATGATTGCTGTATGTATATAGGTGACTCTAAGACCAGTGTGATTCTGCAATCTGTACAATTAGAAAAATGAGAAATTATACCCAATGATTTAAATGTATGAATTGCCAAGATCATTGTAATGTCATGTGTAGCTAGTAAAAAAAAAAAAATTAAATTAAAAAAAAAAAAGAACAGAGGTTTATTTGGCTTGTGGTTCTAGAGGCTGGGAAACTAAAATTCACAGTCAAGGCATCTGGTGAGGGCCTCATGCTGCATGAGGGTGAGGCCCAGCAAGCACACTAGCTTAGGTTTCTCTTCCTCTTCTTACAGAGCCACTGATGCAATTAGAAGGACGAGTCTCACCCTTGTGACCTCATCTAATATGATTACCTCCCACCAACATGAATTTGAGGGTTAAGTGTCCAACACATGAACTTTTAGGGGACACATTCCAGCCACAGGACTGCTCACCTGCTGCCTAAGGAAATCACACTGGTTCTTGTTGGCCTCCAATTGTCAGTTTAGCACTCAAAGCACAATCATATTAAAATTATTTGCTTACTAACCCGTTTCTCTCTCCAGGGATCTGAATGTGTCCTAGTCATCACTAATTCTCAGCAACTGGGGATAATGATATACCTCATTTATTCTACTCATTGGCATCAATTGGGCAACATTCATATGCAAGAACAGGATGATCAGGGGCTGGGGCTGGGGCTCAGCGGTGGAGTGCTTGCCTAGGGCATGCGGGGCCGTGGGTTCGATCCTCAGCACCACATACAAGTAATAAATAGAATAAAGATATTGTGTTCAAAACAACTAAAAAAATAATTTTTTTAAAAAAAGTAATAAGATAAAAAGATGAAGACAGGATAGCAAAATGAAGCTGAGATAAAGCTGTTGCCCAAATAGCACAACCATAAAACTGTGCAGTTCCTTAAGTTGGACTGAGAGTTGGCTCTGGGGTTTACAGTTTTGACAGCAGAGAGGAAGGAAGACCTGAAGAATTTTAAGAATGAGCATTCAACTGGTACCCACAGCTGTTTCCTGGGTCCTCCACTTGGTGCTAGGACTAACGCTGGAGAGAACAGCCCATGTGAGAACTCACGGGGAGTCTGACAGTCAGCACCCAAGGCCACCACTCAGTACAGAAGAGGACAGTTATTTTTAATGAATGAAGTCCTCTCTATTTTGCAAACCTTCCTACCTCATTTAGGCCAGAGGAAGCTCTCCATTTCAACTCTGTTCATCAAACTTTTCTAAATATCTTCCTTGCAAATCCTACACTGACCAGATTGATTCCTCGATCCTCAAAACCTATTCCCCATGGGAGTGGGTGAGCCTCCCTATTCTTACAGTGCTCAGAGTTCTTCCACCATTTATTCCTGGGTTCATCCCTCTGTGGAAGCCCTTGCCATTAAACTCACTTTAGAATTATACCTTTTCTTCTAAATCTATCAGTCAATCGCACAGAGCTTTCATCAATAATTCCAAAGTCCCAGATCCTCTTCATCCTACACTCCAAAGCCCTGGAGACTGGGATATGCAATTCAGAACCATGATGATGTATTGTTTCAGAATCCCCTGAACCAGTCATGTCTCTTAAATCAGAGAGTAGGTTCTCGGAAACAAGTCCAGACCTTGGACTTCTGGACTCCTGGTATATTCCACGCACCCAGCACCATGCTGAACATGGAGTAGACACTCATCCACATCTGCCCACTACCCAAATGGAACACAGATAAGAAACCTGGACTGGATTGATGATAGAGCAAAAAAACAACCATTATATGATGCAGGTGTACCTCTCCTTGGTATTTATCCAAAAGAACTGAAGTCACCAGACTAGAGCAGAACATGCAAGCCCATGTTTATAGCAGCTTGATTCACAACAGTCCAGTTATGGAACCAGCCTCAGTGTCTGACAGCAGGTGAATGGATAAGGAAAATGTGGGGTAGTTACAGAATGCAGATTTACTCAGCCACAAAGAAGAATGAATTACGTCATTTGCAGGAAAACAGATGGAACTGGAGAACATCATGTTAAGTGAAATAAGCCAGCCTCAGAAAGCCAAGGATCATGCTTCTTTTCATATATGGAAGATTAAAAAAGAAGGGGAAAAAGCATTTCATGGAAAAAAGGGGGGCCATGGGTAGGGGAGACCAGTAGAGGAAAGAGATAGGAGAAGGGTTGAGGAATGAAAAGGGGAGGTGCTGGGTAATGATGGACCCCACTACATTGTGGGCATATACAAATGCATCACAATTAATCCCACTATTTTGCCAATAAATAATAATGTGACAATTAAAAAAGAAGCAATGCCTCTTCCAACATAATTATTTTTACTCAATGCTGGAATCATAAAGGATTCTGTAATATTAGAAAATGTAAGGCCCAGATGTCTCCTAGTGTTCTTTAGAGTAGATAAAAAAAAAAAAACACTGAACTTATGGAAAATGGATATGGCTTCATGAGCTGGCCCCATGCCTATTATCTAGGACTGTGCTAACTCTGTAGCCACTCTCCACATGTGGTTATTTAAATGTGAATTTAAATGAAATAAAAGTGAAAATGCATTTCCTGAGTCACACCAACCGCATTTTATATGCTCAACAATCACTAGAACCTACTGGCTACCGTACCAGACCAGGAAAATGTACAATAATTACCATCGCTGTGAATATTCTATGGAACATGACAGGTTGAAGTCATCTTTGATAGTTCAAACACCTTCTATGGGCCTCAGTTTCCTTTCATGCAAAACAGAACACATAACTCACTGGGTTCCTATAGGATTTATAAATGCAAAATGTGAACATCCTTATTGATCATTGTAGTAATTGAAGTTTGACAAACTCCTAAAAGGATAATTACATAGTTTGGCAAGTGTCTCACAAGCAACAATAGTATGGCTGTTGAAGTGTGTTACTGTAACTGAAATAAGAAATGCTACGTGGCCAGAAGGATCCAGTGCTCCTTCCCAGGGAAGCCTGCTGCATACAAGGAGGAATGGAGAGAAACAGAACCATGCTCAGAAGAATCTGCAAGCCATCTAAGAATTCAGCAGTCATGGAGTCCAGGATTTCTCAGCTGAGGAAAAGAATGCAATGAATTTTGAAACAAACAGAGAACTACTCTCGGATGGGACCTGAATCCTTGGGCAGCTCCAGAAATCACTAACTCAACAAATAGAAAACATGGATTAGTTAAGAATCATCCTACAATGGAAACGGTGCCTTATGAGGAAGAGAGTTCATGACCCCAGAAAGAGCTCAAACACAGCACTTCCCAGACATCAGTGTATCCAGTCTCCTGGAGAGCTGGGAAACCCTAGTGTCCCAGCCCCACCTCCAGAGATACTGGTTCCGTAGGTGTGGGGTGGGGCCCAGATGATGCAGATGTCAATGTCTTGGGTCTAGAAGGACACTGTGAGGAGAAACACAAGCTGGAGGACCCATGAGCACTGGGAGAGAAGGGGCATTGGACCCTAAGTGGAAGGTGGGTCCCCGTAACCTTTCAAACCAACTTCACAGATGGTGCTTCAAGGACTCTTCATGGGTCCCCTAGGTGTTCCCACTGCACAGTGTCCAGCCTAATCTAGGTCTTTGAAAGCCAGAGGTGCCAGGCGTGTCCCTGTGTAGTCACAGCAGGCAAATCAGTGCATTGCATTTCCAACAGTTACGCAAATAGAAGGCAGTATGGTCACGCGTGCCAGATGGGCTGGGGAAAAGGACCCATGCATAGGCTTCTCTGCATTTAGTGAGTTCAAACTTCATCACATCAGTAGCTTGCTAGGCTCCAGAGGCAATGTACCCCCAAAGAGTGACTGAATCATAAGCCCTTAAATTTCAAAGTCATGATCAGCAAGAAGCCTTAGAAGATGGACCTTTTGTCCCATTCCTTGCCAGTCTGAGGCAATCATCACATGACCATACAAGGCGTGGCTTAGAGCTCACCACTCCCTTACCAAAAACCTACCCTTCACCCCAAGATCTATGCCTGAACTTTCCCCATAGCTTTAATAATAAAAACAGTCAAGTGTGGAAATGACTCAAATAAAGTCACCTTGCAAATAAACAAATTGTGTTATAATCCTGAAGTGGCACACTACTGAGCAGTCAAAGGGGGTGAATCTCAGGATGTTAGGCTGAATTAATGAAGCCAGGAACAAAAGGCATAAGGCTGCAAGGTAGCACTTACAGAGACTTTAGGAAAGACAAATCTCATCTGTAGGGACCAGTTCCCAGTTCCCATGGACCAGTTCCCAGCAATGGGTACTTACAGGAAAGGAACCCAAAAAGCCCTTTTGGGATAATGGGGTATTCTAGGCCTTGGTTTCCATCACGATTTTACACACACGCACACATATATAACATGTACATATATATGCAATTTGTATGCGTAGAGTGTGTGTGCATTTAATTGACAGTAAACAGCAAAAAGGTGATTCTTTAAAATCAAAAATGTGCTGGCATGTTCTGTTTCATTGTATTCATCCCATTTCATGTTGTACTGAAAACTGTAACACTGGTTGCCTCTGGGAGGAAACTGGGTAGTCAGAGATGGGCGAGGGAAAGAGATTTTCAAAACGTTTACTCTGTTTGCTTTTTAAACTTTTGAACTGGGAGGCTATGTTAGTTGTTTTTAAAAATAAATAGAATTGTGAATTAAGAAAAAGAATTTTGAAAACGTGTTGTTCATGGGTACAGAGTGGGAGTATGACCTGAGGCCCTGCCTGCCCGGGGACTGAGGAACTCTTTGTCACCGCATCTATTCCAGTTGCGGAAACCCTGATTTTTGAGATGGGCACTCTGTGTGATCTGTATTTTATCAAACTCTTCCGAGCTTGAGTGAATATCAATGTTTTAGCTTTTTTTCATATTTTAGGCTTTTTCATAACCATATCATAGATAAGTGTGTGTGTGTGTGTGTGTGTGTATCTGTTCAAGAATGCTCAATCATTTGGGTGGTTTTATCTCCTATGGGTGTATCCTTAATCAATTCTGTGTACTTTGGGACATTTTAAACTTTTAAACTGAATCATCTGGCTGGGTGTGGTGGTGCTCACTTATAGTGCCAGCTAGGCAGTTCCTTGGGAGGATGAGGCAGGAGGACAGACTGAGCCCAGGGGTTTAAAGTTTAAGGTCAGCCCTAGGCAACATAGAGAAACATGGTCTCAAAAAAAAAAAAAAAAAAAAAAGAATCATTCTGTTATTTTGTGCTTCTTTGCCCCAAATAACCCTTGTAAAATCTGCCCACAGTGGCTGCCTTCAGTTGCTGTCTATCTTACTGTTCTACAGCAATCCATGGTAGAAATGAACAAATCATTTATTTAGTCATTGAAATATTTTCCAGGGCTGGGGTTGTGGCTCAGTGGTAGAACACTTGCCTAGCAAGTGTGAGGCACTGGGTTCGATTCTCAGTACCTCATAAAAATAAATTTAAAAATAAAGGTCCATTAAAAATATATTTTTAAACATATTTTCTATACTTTTAACAAGGCATTTTTTATTGCCCCCATCACCTACTGCAAAAATAAATCCAAACACTCGGCACAACTTTTCAGGCACCACTGTTCCCCCAACATGTCCTGTTGTCACCTAGACAGCCTCATGTCCCTTGTCCCCTCACTGCTCTCTGCCAGCTCATGTGGTCATCACATCCATTTATTTGCGCTGTGGCTGAAATACTCAGCACACCTTCAAGGTGCTCCCCCTCTGGTTTTATTCACTATTGCCCATGAACCAAGTCTACCCAAGCCATTACTGTCCATTAAGGTCTGGTTTAAGCATGATCTCCTCATGAAGAGACCTCCTTATGAAGTCCCCACAATATTTCCCAACCACAATGCCACTGTGCCTCCCAAACTCGAGATGAAGTGTCCTTTCCAGAAGCTTCTACCATATTTGCTTCATGCTGACTTGAGTTACAGCCTCTTGTTATGATGATGTCTCAGTTTTTGTCTTTCTAGTGCTTGGCACTAAAATCTTGCAGGTAATGGGTAGGTGGTGAAAGTCCTTCCAGTAACTGCTGGCACAGGCACTAAATCATTCAAAAATTATATGTTTAAAAAGTTAATTTCCACAAAAATGAAACAACACCAATTAAGGTGAAAAAAAAAATCACTGCTGATCAAGATAGGATTTGGGTTCTTCATATTTCTAACATTGATCTTTTTTCTATTCTCACAGAAAATGCAAGCTTTAGAATTCCTAGGAGAGAAAACGTTTGAGTATTATACAATTTAAGATCATTTGATAAGAAATACACTATTTAAAAAACCTTTCGACTTTGAATAGCCTTTTAAACCTGGATGGGCAAATAAAGGAGGGAAAACTCCAAAATTTTAATGAAATCAAACTCCAGTGAATTATGACACAAAAGCAACAAATATTTCAGAATCTAAAGATCAGGCCAGGCACAGTGGTATGTGCCCGTAATCCCAGCAGCTTGGGAGGCTGAGGTAGGAGGATCTCAAGTTCAAAGCCAGCTTTAGCACCTTAGTGAGGCCCCTAAGCAACTTAGAGAGACCCTGTCTCAAAATTTAAATTTTTTTTTAAAGGGGCCAGGGGATGCAGATATGGCACAGTGCTTAAGCACCCCTGGGTTCAACCCTTGGTACAAAAAAAAGAAGAAGAAGAATTTAAAGAGCAGTATTGTTATCTTTCTGTCAAAGAAAATACACACCTGGAATGCAGACACTGTAAACAGGAGAAGAAATAAAACAAATAAGATTATAACTAGGTTGAATGTCTGGCCATTGTTTGCCTCTGTAACAGTTTTTATTTAAAAAAAAAAATATATATATATATATATATACACACACACACATACACAGATGGAAGACATCACTGCATAATACCAAATATGCCTTTCAATTATTTTATGTCAAAACCATTATTTTCAATAGGTGTTATTAAACAATGCCTCATAAATGCTGGGATATGGCTCAGTGGTAGGGCTTGCCTAGCATGCACCAGGCCCTGGGCTCAATTTTCAGCACTACAAACAAAAAGAACACATCATAGAAAAATGTTTATAACTTATAGTTACAGAAATTAGGCTACAGTCTTTAATATTAATAGAGCTCTAAAAGTCAATAAGAAAAAGACAAATGGCCCAATTGAAAAATAGATGAAGGTTATTTATAAACAGATAATGCAGTCAAAACATAATTATAGTAGCTCCTGAACATAATAAAATAAATATTTGATCTCAGAGAAATGCAAATTAAAAATCATGCTGGGATATCCTTTTCCACCTGTAAGATTTACAAGATCAAAAAGTTTCATAAAATATTCTTGGCAAGAGTATAGAGAAACAGGCACACGGCTGGTAGGAGTATAAACTGGTAGAACCCCAGCAAATGCAACATGGTGAGATCCTTTAAAATTACAAGTGCCCAACCCCTCGGAACCAGCAGCTTCACTTCTGGAAATTTAACCTTCAAAAACACTCGTACACATGCAAAATGATGTATGAAAAAGACCATTAGTTTTAATAATGGATTTGCAAAAGCTTGGAAGTTATCTTAGTGACTCCATAGGACACATTAAATATTTGAGACATACTTAACAAAAGAATTCTATGCATCTGAGAAAGAAAATGGAAGGGATCACCATGAAAGAAGAGTAGCAGCCCATATGACATTCCATAATTTGCATAGAAAATTGTGTATTTGCTGAAATATGAACTTATCTGCAAAGATACGCAGGAAACTGGCAACATTGGTTGCCACTGGAAGAAAATGGGAGGCCTGGGACTAGCATGGGAAAGACATTTTCAAAATGCTTATACTTTTGTACCTGTAGAATTGTATTGATTACTTTTTTAAATAAATAAAAAAGTAAACTTTTTATTGAACTTTTGAACTGAGGAACTGTATTAGTTACTTTTTTAAATAAATAATTTTTTTAAAATTAAGAAAGAAAATCTAAAAAAAAATTAAAATGTTGGGTGTTTTTTGGTGCAATGAGTAAGACACAGCCCTAAGACTATTGGCCACTGTCCAGCCTAGCACAATACAGTACATCCTCCTTATTTGAGGGTTCAGGCAACTTTGTAAGAGGATAGAATAGACCTGGAATAAACTGGAGAAACACCAGTGGCTAGAAGACTCAGGGACCCTGACAAGACACAGCTTGTTTTAAGAGAAAACCAGGACTAGCATGAATCTGCAGAAAAATCTTCACAGTGATCAAGTTAATCTAGAAAAATGACAGCCTATGTCTCTATTGTGCATTTATTTATTTCCCAACTTTAAGGTTAAGAAATCTATATCCTGTTAACAAGGTATTTGTTAGTAAAACTGCTTACTCTGCACTTTGCAATGAAAGGTTTTCTCTGCTCTCAGTCACACAGGTAACAGATGAGAGAGGCCTTCCATGTCAGACACTTCCCTTCTCACCTGTGAAGACGGCTTTTTGGAGAAACAGATCCATTGTTCAGGGCTATTAAAAGAACATGCCCATGTATTCTCTTGGGACTTTACCTGGAAATACGACTGTTTTCCACACTGGGCACACCTGGGGGGGTGGGGTGATGTGCATAATCCACCTGTTTGTTTGCCTCCTATTTTCTCACCAGGGAGCAAAGACAGTAAATCCAACCCTCCAGGGGAAGGAAAAACAAATCATTCAGTGCCCATCCCTGGTGGCTGATAAAGCCAGCAGTCTTGAGAGTGTACCTAAGCTGGTCCAGATATGCCTCTGGCGTGCAAGAATGAACACAAGTTCAAACACCTTTGCTCCTGCATACATGGAAGAGCAGGTCAAGACCTGTGAGTTTCAGAAAGCCTAAGTTTTCAAGTGTGCTGGGAACATCTGTAGGTACAGGTGCATGTGGACTGCAGACCACCTCGCCTCTGAGCCTGGATGCACACACCGGGGGGTGACAACTCTGTACAGGCAAGTGAGTCTTTGAGGAAAGTTGAAGTAAGTATCTACCTGTTTGAGAAAGGTTGGGTGAGAAAGTGAGGCAGGGTTGACACTTAGTACGCCGCAGTATACGGCTTTCGGCCTGGCACCCGGCCCTGGGCACCCCCTCTTCCCTGCCCGGGCGCCCCAAGGTCACCTGCCCTCCTTGGCACCCCTACCCAGCCCGAGCTCTCACCAGAACAGCAAGTTGGCACCCACGAAGCCGAGCAGGCTGCGCAGCGGCCTCTTCCAGCTCAGGAGCTCCTCGGCGCAGCAGCCCAGCCACAGCACCGGCTCCCCGAGCAGCCAGGTCACCGCCGCGGGCACCCGGCCCGCGGCCTCCTCCACCTGCGGCCCCGCGCCGGCTGCCGCCGCGCCTTCCTCTGGGGCTTCCTCCTGCGCCTCCTCTTCCAGGGGAGCCTGGGGCGGCGGCCGCTGTAGTGCCAGCTCCCCGGCAGCCGGAGCCGGGCATCCTTCCTCGGCGTTCTCCTGGGGCGCCGCGCTCGCCATCTTCAGCGGTGCTACCAGGCGGGGACCGAGACGCGCGCGCCTGGCTGTCGGCACGAGAGAGCGGCGGGCGGCGGCGAGTCCGGGCGCAGGGTGCTCGCCGCGGGGCGCCAGCGGCTGGGTGCCTTGTGACGTCAGCCCGGGCCGCGGCGGGGGCGCAGCCCGGGGGAAGTGGGTGCGGTCAAGTTCGCGCAGGGGCGGGGCCCGAGCGCCGAGGGGCCGGGCGGCATCCTGTGCGCGGTGGGTGCTGGCTGGGCGGCGGCCCCGGGGAGCCTGAGTCCCCTGGATAGCCTCGCCGGGATCCGACGAAAATAACCCCCTTTCCCTTCCAGCGGCGGGGGAGGGCCAAGGAAAGGATCGCTGCCGGCTGGCTTATCTAAAAGGGAGTCCAGGCTACGGGTCAAATAAATGGGACACTCACTTTCTCAAGCCAGGGCCACCGATCGCCCATCCTATGGCCCCTCCCTTCTTGGCAGCTCATTCCAGTCCCCAAGGACCCATCCCCCAGCCCCAGCCCCGCCCGGTGCCCTTTCGGGGACGCCTGCATGCATAACCATAACCATAGCAAAGGTCTTCTGCACCCTAGGAATAACATGCTGATACAAATGTTGGATTTAAAAAGGAAGAAAAAAACATCAACAACATCTTGGGTCAATTAAAGAGTTGCCGGCCCTCTGATTTTACTAGTTAGGAAACACCAGGCCGCAGTGATGGGTGCTCCTCCTCTTAGCTTGGGGCTGTGATTTAGGTCAGAAATGCAGGTTACTCTGTGCAAAGTACAGCGAGCTGGTAGCCGAGAAGCAAGAACCTCTGCGGAGCCTGGACGCCTTGCCCTGGACTCTCTGCACGTGTCCAGCTGGGTGTGGTAAGCTTGGGCGGTGGTTACTTAAGAGACACTATGGTCTCAGCGTCAAGTGGGTGTCAGGGAGATGACACGGAATCTGAAACCTCCTCTTCAGAGGTCTCTTTGGGGCTGGTACTCCTGGGCGAGTGTGGTGAAAGGGGAAAGCAAAATAATTGTTCAATGCTCACTTTTCACCGTCTACGGGTTGAAAATCGCCTCCTCTGTGATCCCGTTCTTGGTTTTTTTCTAAAATAAAGTACTCTTCCCTCAATCCTGAGAATTCTACCTGCAGAAGAATCAGGGCATGTCACGTCCTCCCCTGCACCAGCCTGCCTTCACAGAATGGATAGAATTGGGCTCATTCCCAAGCAATTAAAGCCCATTAGCAGGGTGGTGGCATAGGCCTGTAATCCCAGCGAATGAAAAGGCTAGTCAAGGCCAGCCTGGACAACTTAGAGAGACCTTGTCTTAAAATAAAAACCAAAAAAAGATTGGGGGATGGGGGGTGTAGCTCAATGGTAGACCTCCTCACTGGGTTAAATCTCCACCAGCGTGCGCACACACACACACACACACACTACTTCAACAAAGGAGTCTGGGTAATATTCTATAATGCTCATGCTCATCTGGATGGTCATTATATA